>NW_022436942.1:14559860-14913607 GCF_009761245.1 Sapajus apella
TTTTTTTTTTTAGATGGAGTCTTGCTCTTTCACATAGGCTGGAGTGCAGTGTGCAATCTTGGCTCACGGGCTTCTGCCTCCTGTGTTTGAGCGATTCTCCTGCCTCAGCCTTCCTAGTAAGTGGAATCACAGGCATGTGCCACCACACCCAGCTATTGTTTTTTGGATACTTTTGGTAGAGACAGGGTTTCACCATGTTGGCCAGGCTGGTCTTGAACTCCTGATCTCAGGTAATCCTCCTGCCTCGGCCTCCCAAAATGCTGGGATTACAGCCATGAGCCTCTGTGGCCAGTCTTTTACACTTTTTGGAAATCTTTTTTCCATGTGTGTAGTAAGAACATGAGGCTAACATTTATTGAGTATCCTACATTGGGCCATGCCTTGAGTTAGGAACCTTCATATATATTAATTCATTTATTCCTCACAATGACTCAAGCCTAAGGGATCAGTATCAACAGCCTCACTTCATGTCTAGGTAGTTGAGAGTTAAAGAAGCTAAATACCCAGCTGAAGGCCACTGGGCTTATTAAGTGACTAAATTAGAATTGAACACAGGTTGTTTGAACTTAAAGGCAAAGCTTTGCTTCAGTCTTCATTTATTTTCTCTTGATATTTTTAATTTACCAAGGTCAGTAGCATTTAAATTCTATCTTAATAAGTAAAAATATTTCGCATGTTCCTCTAGCTTTTGCTGTGAAATTAATATGTATTAGGCACCTACTTTGTGTTTATACTGGGCATTTTACCTGTTAAAAAGAGGCAGAAGTCAGCCCCTACCTTGAAATAACTTTCAACTTTGTTAGCTATAGTGTTATTGAGCATTTTGTTTGGTCCATCATGAATGTCATGGAAAAATTGCTCTGAATCAAGATTAGTGACTGAGGCACTTCATTTCTTCTAATCAACAGTTGCAGTTACATGATCTTAGAAATTCTTTTTGGCATATTGATGACTACATCATTCAAGTAACATCAAGAGAGACTTCTTTCTATGTGGAGCTTTTGGGGCCCTCTTTTGGACATGTACACAGCTTCAATCTATATCTAAGACAGCTTACTGTAATGAAATTGCTTATTTGTTTGCTTTAGCCATTATATTATATGATCCTTGGGGCAGGGACTGTTCTTTGCACACTTCCTGGCACATTTTTGTCTCTTAATAAAGAGGAGGATGAAGGAAAGGAGGGAGGAGGGAAGGAAGGCATCCTTCTTTTCTATATCCTAAACCTCTAATTTTGTCAAAGAAGAATATTGAATTTGAGTGAAATGTTTTCTTTTTCAAAAGACTCATTTATTACTCATGAGCTATACTGTTTTTCTTTTTGACATATCTTGTGATAATTTGCTTTGGTAGGTTTCTAGTTATACTAAAAATATATTTATAAGAGACAATACAAATACACACATCATTTTCCTAATCCTTCATGAATTTTAAAAAGTGATAGATGTATCCTTGTGGCCAGTTTCTTAGCATTATAATAGATTAACATATTTATTCTGGCTTGATGTCAGGATTATCAGCATGCAATGCATCAAAAAGGAAGGAAAGAAGTTCTTTAAAGTACTCTGTGAAATTCTGTCCGTGCGCCTTTTCTAGATGATTTATTTTTGTCTTAGTTCATTTGGGCTGCTATAATAAAAGAACATAAACTGGTAGTTTATAAACAATAGTAATTTATTTCTCTAAGCTCTGGAGGCTGGGAAGTTCAAGATCAAGGCACTGGCAGATCTGGTGTCTGGTGAGCGACTGTTCCTCACAGAAGGCACCTCCTTGCTGTTTCCTCACATGGTGAAAAGGACGAATAAGCACCCTTGGGCTTCTTTTATAAGAGCACTAATCCCATGTGCCCTCATGATGTAATCATATCCCAAAGGCTCCATCTTCTAACATCATGATTTTAGGGGCCAGGACCCCAACATAGGAATTTTGGGGGACACATTTAGGCCATAGCAATTATCAAAGGAAATGCCCTATAGCAGAATTTCTTGTTTTTGCTGCAACTTTGCTCTAGTCACAGCTGGCATTTTCTTTAAATACTGTCAACATATAGGACCTATGTTACAGGGTCTGGAATTGTTCTGCAGTGTAAAATTTTAGTAGAGTGAGCACAAAAATGGTGCATGGAGGATTTGCTTATTTATGTTCTTTCTTTTCGCCTTGCTCTTCTAATACTATAGGTTGTCTGCATTAGTTAATTATTAGTAGAGAGGTGATGATTAAAAATAATAATAACAGGGATTATACTAAAATAACACTAACAACAAGGGTATAATGTATAATTAGAGAAACCACTGTGATACCTTAAGTGTCATGAGTCATAATAAACTGAATAATATATTGATGCTAGATTACAAGCTACTTATTTGTCATAAACTATGGATCAATCAAGAAATGCTACAAGAATGTTAGTATAAAATTACAAATAAACATAGTTTCAAAAATTGTGACTACAAAATGTTCTTGCTTAGAGATGTAATAATAAGCCAATGGCCAAGGTAGTCTGCTACCTGATGAAACCCATATTGTAATGTGTACATGTGAGCACAGAATGTAGAATAATAGACACTGGAGACTAGAAAAAAGGGAGGGTGGGAAGAAAGTGAGGGATGGAAAGTTACTTAATGGGTGCAGTGTACATTATTCAAGTGATGGTTCCAATAAATGCCCAGACTTTGCCATTCTGCATTATATCCATGTAACAAAACTGTATGTGTACCCCTTAAATTGATAGAAATAGAAAAACCTCATACTGTATTTGGGGTTGATAGATCTAGATGGTCCCTCTTTAGCGAGTGAATCCTATAGAGAAGTAATAAACACACACATAACTCTGGTACAGTAAATAAGCAAATGTGAAAATGGAAGAGCACTAAAGCAGAGTGATCTATCCAAGGATGCTGGCTGACTTTATGTACAAATTGGACAGGTTTCAAAACTAGTATCTCTTTTGTGTCTTGGCAACATTTCAGAAGAAGGTGCACCTTAACACTGGCCGTGTCAGTAGATTTCTTTCTTCAAAGAGATTGTCTAAAGTCATTCATGTGCCTTCTTCAGTGAGGTGGAAAGGCATTTTGATGCCATGCCATTTATTTTAAGAACATTTGAAGATGAGAAGAAGGCTCGGATGGGTGTGGTAGAGTGCTCCAAACATGAACTGCTACAACCATTTAATGTTCTCTATGAGAAGGAGGGTGAATTGGTTGCCTAGTTTAAATGTACAGCTCTGCTCCTGCCCAATGGCCCCATGCGGATAACCAGCCGTCCCTTTGAGCCTGACCTCTATAAGTCTGAGATGGAGGTCCAGGATACAGAGCTAAAGGCCCTCCTTCAGAGTTCAGCAAGTTGAAAAACCCAGAAAAAGAAGGCCTCCAAGACTGCAGAGAATGCCACCAGTGGGGAAACATTAGAAGAAAATGAAGCTGGGGACTGAGGTGGGTCCCATCTCCCCAGCTTGCTGCTCCTGCCTCATCCCCTTCCCACTACACCCAAGACTCTGTGAAGTGCAGTTCTTCTTCTCCACCTAGGACCGCCAGCAGAGCAGAGGGTCTCCCTGCCCCCACCCCAGTTCCCCAGCCCACTCCCTTCCAACAACAGCCAGCTCCAACTGACTCTGGTCTTGGGAGACAAGGCTTCCCAACCACCGAAGACTACTTTAAATGAAAAAAAGAAATTGAATAAAAAATCAGGAGTCAAAAAAAAAAAAAAAACAGTCCTCACCCAATGTGATGCTAATGACAATATCAGATTCCCCTGACTTAAACATATTTTCACTTAATATTATTATTATGATAACACTGGACCCCAACATATAGTTTCCTTTGTTCCATATTTTAAAGAGGGATACCAATTATTTTAGTCATTTAGATATCAATTATTTCCTTTATCCACATTTTAAAGAGGGATATCATTATTAAGCCTTGCCCTAGGGTCCTTGGGACTGCAGTTTTCTCTTCTGGCTTCCATAAATCACTGGCACAACAGGATAAACAAGAGAGCATTTATGGTGCTTGTAAAGAACTTGGAAAGCGATATAATATATGAATCATCTTGAATCTCAACTTGGTTTTCAATGTGTGCTTGCAAATCGTAAGCTCATTTCTATTATACACCTTAGGCTCATTTTTTATTATATAGGTACTATTAGTTTTGAGTAGAACAAATTAACAAACACGTTTATTAAAGAAAACCTGCTCTTTATTTTAAAACATCTATTTCTTGTGATGCTTTTCTAAGTCTAATGTATTACCTTTTCTGGGTGACTTTACTAATAACTAATGAAACTCACAAAATTTTTACTCAGTATACATTTGAGGCACAGAAAACCCTGCAGAGCCAGGTAATAACAGCTATTCATCAGTTTACAAGTGGTTGTGTGCCAGGTAACTGTGGGGGTGCATTTGAGAGGCATCTTGGTGTGTTGAAGAGAACATAGAATTTGGAATCAGACAATTAGTATTGGAGTTCTAATTCTATTGCTTACTAATTGTGTGATATTGGCTAAATCACCTAACTTTTATAAGACCAAAGTGGCTAGATTGTTTCGTTTAGAACTCTGCCCATTCCTCTACCCATCCGTTGTTTTGTAGAAGATTCAAGATAGTTATAATTTATTTTGTAAATATTTCAGTATTTCTCTAAAAGATAATGACTCTTCAGGAAAATATTTAACCACAGTAATGTCATCACACCTAAAAAAGTAAACATTAATTCCCAAACATTATCAATAGCTAGTCTGTGTTGAAATTTACCCAATTTTTAAATATAAATATATATGGGGCTTTAAAAATGTGTGTGTGTTTGTGTGTGTGTGTAGAGAGTGAGTGAGAGTGAGAGAGCAAGAGAGAGCAAGAGTAACAGTGAGAGCACACGTGCACATGTGAGAGAGAGAGAGAGAGAGCGTGAGAGGGAGCGCTAGGGTGAGAGCGAGTGCTTGTGTCAGTCAGGGTCCAAAAGAGGTCCATACAGTCATTGCTTGATATGGCGGTATTTTTGTTGTTGTTGTTGTTTTTAGACAAGGTCTTGCTTTGTTGTCCAGGCTGGAGTGCGGTGGTGCAATCAGAACTCGCTGCAGCTTCAATCTCCTGTGCTCAGCGATTCTCCCACTTCAGCCTCCAGAGTACTTGGGACCACAGGTGCACACCCCCATGTGCAACTAATTTTAAAATGTTTTGTTTAGAGACTGGGCCTCACCATATTGCCCATGCTGGTCTGGAACTCCTGTGCTTAAGAGATCCTTCTGCCCCAGCCTCCCAAAGTTCTGGGATTATAGTCATGAGTCATCACACCTGGCTTTAAGTAACTTAGCCTATATTTCCCCTCCATAACTTTTTTGTTTTTCTTTGCAGTTTATCAGCAGAATAATTTAGATCATTTGTCCAGTAGAATTTCTCAGTCTAGAGTTTACTGATTGAATCCTTGCTATGTTTTTAACCTCTTTATTTTTTCTCTGTTTTGCTTAATTTGTAGTTCAAACAAGCTTGATCATACTCAATTTAGACTTTTTGGGCATGAATATTTCATAGGTGGTGTTGTATAAGTTGTCTGTCTTTATTGATGCTAGTAGCCACTAATGCTCAGTGCCTAAATCTGTTAATTAATGATGGGTTACAAAGTCATGATATAGGAATTCTGTGATTTCTTTTTTTATTTATTGGTGAGACTATTTCTATAAAGAGAAATTTCTCCTTATCAGCTAATCACTTACCCAGAAGTACACTACAGGAAAGGCAGGATAGATATACACATAGACACATGCATATATGTTTATGTATGTTTATGTATTTTTAAATATTAGTTGAATCTTTAGCATTTTTCAAATATTGCTAGTGAGTTTTTAAAGAAAGTATAATTATGAATTTATAGAATTTCGCCATATTTCATGTGTTTCAATCCATTGCAGATATTGTTTTCACTGATGCTCAAATTGCCCTATCATTGGTCAGTAAGAATCTTTTCAAGTTGTGTTATGAGTCTTTTTAAACAACCTGAGTTTTAATGTGACAAGATGGTTCAAGTGTATCTTATATATTTCCTTCCCCAAATCTGTAATAAATGATTTTCCCAAGAAGCCGTGTCTCCTCTTAGTAGAAGTGACTAGAAATTTAGAACTACAATCTGGGAGCTAGAGATGCCTGTTGTTTTTAGGTTGAATGCTGTTTCAAAGCCTTCCCAGTGTGTAGTACTGGGATATGTGAACTTTTAAAGATAAAGTGTATTATAAAGTCATAATAATACCTCCAGTTCAAGTTTAGGGCTAAAGGGTTTTAACTTAATTTCTTTGATTTATGTCTGTATCTTCTTCCATGCTGGAAATCCTGGTTATCAATGACACCAAAATATATTCGTTTGTTGGCTCATGCCTGTAATCCTAGCACTTTGGGAGGCTGAGGCGGGTGGATCGTGAGGTAAAGAGATTGAGACCATCCTGACCAACACGGTGAAACTGCCTACTAAAAATACAAAAATTAGCTGGGCGTGGTTGTGTGTCCCTGTAGTCCCAGTTACTTGGGAGGCTGAGGCAGGAGAACAGCTTGAACCTGGGAGGCAGAGGTTGCAGTGAGCCGAGATTGCACCACTGCACTCCAGCCTGGTGACAGAGCATGACTCTGTCTCAAAAAAAAAAAAAATGTTCATTTGTTTTATCCCACAATGTACATACAATAGTCTCAGGATGACAATACTGACACTACTACCAAAAATGATTACTAAAAGCATGTAACATCAACAGTTTCTCTCTGGTTATACTGCCAGTTTGTTACAGAGATTCATTAATTCATGTTGCTTTAGTTTTTAAAGTGTGCTTTTTAAAATTTAATTTTTTATTATGTAAGATATTTATGTTGAAAACAAGGCATATTCAGAGAAGCCTAGCTTCTATCCCTGTCCCCTTCATCTTCCTTTCTTTCTTCCTTCCTCTATAAGTAACTTTAGAAATTTTGGTTTATAGTTTAAGAAAACTATATACATAAATACCTATGTATTTTTATGTCTAGTGTCTTAGGTAAATAACATACTCCACACATTTTTCTTCATTGATTTTTTTTCTTTCACTTAGTGTTTTTGGAGAACTTTCCATTGTGGTGTATGGAAACATTTCTAAGTCATTACTTTTTTATAGCTACATGGTATTTCGTTTGTGGATGTAACATAGTTTACTTAGTCCTTGTGGACATATATTTGGGTTTGTCAAATAAAATAATAGTTGAAATGATTCAAATAGAGATTAAAAGTTTTATTTCACTGGCATGTATCAGGGAGCAGATGAAGACAAGATAATTCTTCAAGTTGTGTCACGATTGGAATTTTATAGTGCAAGAACATGATAGGGGTATGTGTTCTTGTGGTATCATCATGTTGCTTAACTTCTAACTATGTGGAACTTACGACTGGAACAGGTGGAATGGTTTTCATTCTTCACGCTTCTTGTTTGGGATCACTGGTGCAATCCCCTCCTGGCAATGGCCAGAGTAGTTCTTTAAAGAGCTATTTTGCAATGCTTGCAGTTTGTCAAATTTCAGAGGAGATGGAGGTAGCAAACAAAGGGGAAAGGGAAAAAGAGATGAGAAAAAAAGAAAAGAGAAAGGAAGCAAAAGTTGAAGCAAGGGAAACTAGAGTTTGCTTTAATCCATTTGTAAGTATTACCATTCCTTTACTATTATTAAATAGTGCAACAAAATGAGCTCTTTTATTTTTGCCAGTATTACTTTGTGATGAATTCCTTGAAGTGATGTAATTGGATCAAAAGATAAAACTGCATGTTATCATTTTGTCTTAACACCAGTAGTCTGTAAAATGCCAATTGTTCTACCAAATTGCCAAAAGAAGATATTGTCAAATTTTCAATTTATGCCAATCTTACAGGTAAGAACTAGTGTTTCAGTATAGTTTTAATTTGCATTGGAGAGATAATTTTTCAAAAGAATAAGAAATACATAAAAGAAAAATAGACAAAATATGAGAAACAATGAGAAAATTAAAGAATCACTCTTGTGGATGAGTTTCTTCACAGAGGGGTTTAGCCAATAGCCTTCCTGGTGGAACATTCATGATACCAGTCTTTAAACAGCCTGAGAAGTCAGAATTCAGGTTATTTTTGCATATTCTGTAATGTGTGTGTTTATATGTGTGTGTGTGTGTGTATGTGTGTGTGTGTGTGAGAGAGAGAGAGAGAGAGAGAGAGAGAGAGAGATTGAGAGAGAGGGTAAGAGAGAGACTGTATTAAGGCTGCATTAAGTTTAAGTAACCACCAATTAAAAATAAAACTTGTCCCAACTGGGAACATGTTAAATTCCGTGTCCCTAAGCTGGGTCCACTAACTCGGGGGAGTTTGTAAGACGGTGAGGACCAAAGACAGGGCCATCCGTTAAGAAGCTCCTGGAGTAGTTCTGGCCTTGGTGGTGAAAAACTGAACTAATATGATGTCAGTGGGAATGGGAAGGAAGAAAAAAGAAGGGAAATAATGGAATTTGTGGCAGATTATTTATGAGGGGTGAGGAAACACAGAGATATCTCTACGGTTTCAAGACGGGAGAAATTATGGGACTATTACATCATGGAAGTAATGATTTTGAGCTACTTTTGAGGGAAATGATGACTTTAATTCTGGACATGGTAATTTTGAGATAATGTCACAACATGTAGGTAGTAATATCCAATAGGAAACTGAAAATTTGTGGCTAGGTTTCAGGAAAGACTAGGGCTCAAGATAAATGTTTTGAAGTTATCTTCATAGAGAGATTATTTGGGAATAGATGTGATCTCTGAAGGGTGAGTACAGAGGTTCAAGAGTGGAGCGTTAGAAAGTTCCATGCCTTGAGTATGGGAGGAAGGAGGAAGAAAGTAAATACAGAGGGAGGTAAATAGGAAGGTAGAAGTTGGTTTAGTGTGGTGTTGTTCAGGCTAAAGAGCAGTGTAGACAATTGTTGCTAAATGTAGCAGAGATTTTAAAAGAAGAGAGGATTGGGAGAAAGGCCATCAAATTCTGAAATTACAAACTAATCAGAATAGCTGCTGAGAAGGTTTGCTATCTGAAAACATGTGAAGTCTAGCCCTCTGTATAAGTATATTTTATATGACAAACCAATTCAGTATAATTGAAAAAATGATTTTCCCCAAGGTATCGGGGACAGTATTAGACTAGTTAAGGAACTTGCATTTCAATTTCAGCTCTGCCACTAACAAGCTTTGTAGCCTTGGGCAAATCATTTAATTTTTCTGGGTTTCTTCTGTAAATTGGACTGCTAAAGAGGATGCAGGGCTACTGTTGCCACTATTGCACTACTAAATTACGAACTATTCTTACTGTTATTTGTTTAGCCCTCTGTGCCAGGCCTTGTACACCTATCCTTTCATTTATGTGATCTTTAATGTTCTTTCTATTTAAAATTTCATAGTCATTCTGGAAGCTAACAAAAACATTAACAATTGGAAACTACTCTGAATTAACCAAGATTATGTCTGAAAATGTTTCCACCTTGGTTAATTGCTGGGTGGTCTTTTAAAAATACAAGAATTATCTTGTTTTTAAACTTTTTTTTTTTAGGTTTACAGGTACACGTACAGGTTTGTTATATAGGTAAACTTGTGTCATGAGGGTTTGTTGTACAGATTATTTTGTCTATCTTAAATCTAGAGTGAATCATGTATGTGTTAAGGCCTCAGCCTCAGCTAGACTTAAAACATAGAATGTCCATGGGAAGTAGCACTTGTAATTTTAGGCATATTTCTGCTAAAAACTGACCATTTATTAAGAATCTAAATGAAATAATTATTTAAAAACAACTGTGTTTCAGTAAGGCTGCCTGGCTTTTGTCTGTAAGTTCCAACATTCTGATGTCCTAAGTATAGAAATGGATCTTAAGTTCTCGAGGAACAAGATAGATGTTCTCAGGTTCAAGAGAGAGAGTTGTTGAGAAACTAAGTGAAACTTTGGCTGCCCTTCAAAAACCTCAAGTTTACCAAATCGCAGATCAATGGACTTAGCTATTACTAAAACTTCTAAGGAAGAGCCCTATGCAGAAGGATTCATGGCATAAGCACAGATGTTCTTTGAATCGTACTTGTGAAAACAAATCAAATACAAGATTTCTTGTTCCACTCTCTTTGATTTCCTGAAACAAGACTATTCATAACATTTTCATTTTCTCTGTTTTCAAAAAATAAATTATATCTCAGCTATGATTATAGAAGTATCTGTTGAAGTGAAAATCCTTTTAATAAAGTCCTAAGAAAAAGTTAAAACGCAACTTTTTTTCTTACTTCTCCCCACCTTCCAATCTCTGTGTTTTTAATGTACCCTTCAAAAGAAATACGACAACTTAATACAAACAGTTATTGCTGATGGCTATTTTTTTTTACATTGTCCAGCTTTTTAAAGATTCTTTGCAGTTAGGATAAACCAAATGAGGGATTTACATTACTTTGAAGATGAAGTGATATATTTGCCATATTTAAATAACAGCCTCTCTAAAAGCATCTGTCTTAGAATACAGATTTTACAAATGAAAGAGGACATTCTGTGGGCACTTACATTTCCGTGACTGCTCATCTGGTTTCAACAAATCATCTTTAAATAGTTAAGACACCTCCCTGAATATAAGAAGGAAGGTCAAAGAAAAACGAAAACCACTTGCCTTAGCCACTGTGGGAGACAGCGTAAGAAAAGTGAGAGCATTGGTTACTTCTGGCCCAAAAGATAAGGACTTGAGAACAAAGAAATGGCTCTTTTAAACAGCCATGCCATCTTAGTATAACACCCCAAACTGCTGTTAGCCATTATGGAGATAAAGCAGATAGTTGCCGTCAGATAAAAACAAAACAAAAACTCAGCTCCTAATAGCAATGGAAACTTGTGATTCTTGTTTTCTTTCAGTGTTTGAAGATTTTGTCTGGAACTGAGGCTTATTTTTGCAGAATTGTAAAGGGAGCGTAGCACTGAACATACCTCATCATATTTCTGGAGCGAGATCCTTATAAAGTCATGCGTTACTCCTTTCAGAGACATTCGTTCCTCCTTTTAGTAGCCAAGCTGAAAGTCTTTATCCTGGCGTTCAGTTCTCTGTCTTTGTCCTGACTTCAATTACTGGTTTTGTTTTCCAGCTCCTACGCACACTTAACATTTTAATGCGATTAGATTACTCAGCATTTACAAAAATCCTTTATTACCTCCTTTGTGCTTTGTTCATGCTGTGTCTTCTATTTGCAGTGCCACGTTTTTTTGGTTTATGCCTTTGGAGAAATCTTCCCCATTCTTCAGACCTTAAGTAGCATTTCTTCCATGAACTCTGTAAATTCTTAAGCAGAAGCTGACCACTATTTTCTTCTTTCGGGGGAAAATCCCACATAGAGGTATTCATATAGTAATATAGAGTTCTTTTAGTTGATCTGAATTTCTCTGTTGATCTAAATTCCTTTCTAATTATAAGATTTTCTTATTCCATGGCATCAGAAATCAATGGGGGAATCCCAGTCATATGGACAAGGCAGATTAGCTGGGGCCAGAGAGAGCCTGCAGTGGACCAGACATTTCAGCGTCCAGAGTTCATGTACGATACCGTTGGAGAAATGTAATTAAAGACAAGAACTTCTTCCTCCCAGAAAATCTCTTTACAAAGGCAGAAGAGAAAGAAAACAGTTTTATTATTGACTAAACATTAAACCAGAATGTAATGTGCATCACAGGTAATCTGCTAAGGTATTGCAAAGACAGAGGAAATCTTATCCTTTTATATGGCTAAGCAGGCAAACCCTGCTATATACACAGTTTCAAAATAAACGGGAACTAGCTCTCCAGTAAGAGGACTTGACAGCGGCATTTGTTGCACATAGCTCATCCTAAGTGTACCTGGAAACTAGAGCAACCATCAGTGTTAGCTAAGAAGTTTTATGTAAAGGAAAAATAAACTTCTCATATCTTTATGATGTGAGATAGTTCTACAATGTAGAGCGAGATGCTTGCTGGTTGGGCTCCTACCTTCCTACAGAAACTGGGAGATAGGGCTCTATCCTTCCTTAAGTTTACATTTCCAAGAGATGGCTCCCAGGTCCTTGAGAAAGACATTCCTAAGTCTTAAAACTAGCAAAAGTCTTATTTAGCGTTTAGAAAGATTTGCATACATCTCAAAGAGACAGAGAAAGAACTTAACAAATTACAGCAAGTCCTCACTTAATATCATTGATAGGTGATTAGAAACTGACTTAAGTGAAATGATGTATAATGAAATCAGTTTTACCATAGGCTAATTAATTTAGACAAGAGTTAACTACTATGACATATTTTTGGTCATAAAAACATCGTCACATTTCTGAATGAAGAACCAAAACACTTCTAATATTAAACAATGAAATACACATGTCCTATACGTATATATTTAAGAAAGATTAATAAAAACACACAAGATAATTATTTACCTAATTTTAAAATGAAGAACAAAAGCGTGTTTACATTTGTCTATTTTTTCTACCCTTTTAGAAATTTGTATAAATTTGTGGGGTACAAGTACAATTTTGTTACAAGTGTAGATTGCGTAGTGGTCAAATCAGGGATTTCAGGGTATCCATCACCTGAATCACGTACACTGTACCTACTAAGTCATCTCTCACCATCCTCCTCCTCCTGCCCTCTCACCTTTCTGAGTCTCCAGCTTCTATCATTTCACTCTCTATGTTCATGCGTACACATTGTTTAGCTTCCACTTATGAGTGAGAACATGTGATATTTGACTTTCTGTGTCTGGCTTATTTCACTCAAGATGATGACCTCCAGTTCCATCCATATTGCTGCAAAAGACATGACTTTATTCTTTTTATGACTCAATAGTATTCCATTATGTATATACACCACATTTTCTGTATGCAGTTATCCACTGATGGACACTTAGCTTGATTCCATATCTTTGCAATTGTGAATAGTGCTGTGATAAACATGAATGCAAGTATCTTTTTGATATATCGATTTCTTTTTCTTTGGTATTTACCTGATTTTTAATGAATCAGTGAGTGATGGCATTTGTAGTGATGGTGAGTTAAATCAAGAAATAGATGTTTGCAAAGTGAAAGTTGTAAGAAGTACCTCCTACCACCATGTAGTTCAAAACCAAATAATGACAAATAGAGTAGGCTCACTGAGTACTTTTGTACCATATCTTTTATTGTCATCCATTCATATGATTCTTGTAGACTTGATAAATTTTTATTTTACAATAATTTATATTCATTCATTTATTTATTTTCCACTTATTCCACTTTGGGGTCTTGGGTGGCTGGATTCTCTCCCAGCAGCTCAGGGTGCAATGTGGGCACCAGGACTGGACAGGACACCAGACCATGGCAGGGCTCACTCACACATACATGCCTCCTACACTCACTTAGACTGGGATCATTTAGACAATTTACCCAGTGGGTATAGAATGTGGGGGGAAATCAGAGTACCTGGAGAAAACTCATGCAGACATGGTTAGAATGTTTAAACTCCACATAGATAATGGCCCCCAACAGCAGGTGATCATACTGAGGAAGTCAGAAGCATCTGTCATATGCTGAAGTTATGACATGACTTTGCATGACATGGAGCCCTGGATGGCAGGCAAAACACAATTTTCTTATTATTTTCTAACTCCTTCACATTTAGCAACATTTATTTAGTACTTACTGTGACATAGGCACTGTGCTAAGGGTTGGGGGTACAAAGATGAATGTGGAGATCACAGTTTATTAGAAGAAACCAAGTAATTGCAATGCAACTGGCCAAGGCCTGTAACAGAAGTATGAATGAAATGATCTGAGAGCTCAAAGAAGCAAGTGAGTGACTTCCTGAAGGATTCTGGAAGATTTCCTTAGGAGATAACATTGGACCTTGGCAAAAATCTCTCCTATGAGCTGCCACAATGCATATTCATAGACACATTGGCTTTTTCTTGTACTTAATAATTTTTGGGGATCATGGATCTGTTAGGGAGAGAAGAAAGCCCAACAGGGACATCTCTAGTGGGAGGAAAGGGCAGCTACATGGTTGGGTTCCCAGGAGATTTGACAAAAAGAGCTTCAGATATTTTCTCAATACCCACTAGTTTTCCTCTTTGAGGGCTCTAAAACTATAGGACTGTATGGGAACTGGCACACAGATGATGCTCAATACTTAGTTTTTGAGCTGAATGACTTGAGTATGGGTAAAGAGCAAGAGGAGAAGCTATAAGACATAGAGTAGCAGGGCCAGGATGTCCAAGAAGTGCAGAAACGGGCATATCATGGGGAATCTAAGAACATCCAACACAGCCTTTCCCTAATATTTTATCTTATAATAATAATAACAATAATAATATTTTTTCCATAAGTTATTGGGGTACAGATGGTATTTGGTTACATGAGTAAGTTCTTTAGTAGTGGTTTGTGAGATTTTGGTACGTCCATTACTCGAGCAGTATACACTGCACCATGTTTGTAGTCTTTTATCTCTCATCCCTCTCTTCCGCCCAAGTCCCCAAAGTTCATTGTATTATTCGTATGCCCTTGCATCCTCATAGCTTTGCTCCTAAACTCAGTCTAATCAAGATAACATAAAAAAAAATCCCCTACTATTTTATCTTGATTGGACTAAGTTTAGTTTAAAAGCTGAGACTTGTTGGAAAATGCAAGCATTTATTTAGATTCTACTGTAAAAATATTTATTGTGGCTTTCTATTAAAGAAACTTGGATTTCTGAGACTCAAAGAAACAGTCTGTTCCTTTTAGACTATTTCTTCCTGAGTTGTAATTCCTAAATGGGGGAAATGCATCTTACAAGATACTTGAGAATTTTATGATGCTCAGTAATTCACCATAGTCTACTCAGTTTATGGTGGCAGTTCTGCTGATAATGATAGCACAAATATTTTTATTAATGGCTATTACATTGAATGTTAGTTTCTTCAGAATTATTAGAATCCTTTGGCTAGTTACTCATGTTTGTTTTATTCTCTTCTGCACCCACCTTTTGGCAAGTGACTGACTATAGCTCTGCATGAGATAATGCTTTAAAGAAACAACTTGAACATTACAAACATGTCTTTTAGCCACATCTAACACATTTGCAGAAACAGAAGATTTCTTCAGTGCCAAGGCTAAATTATATCATGGGACAGAAAGAAATTATGTTTCCTCTATAATGAGTCTTTCAAACAGCCTGAACTCTAGTGATTTTTTTTTAGAACTCCATATTTAATTAAGGATTTTGTTATCATACCTGTATAATATGTAAAGTTACAACTTTTTTCCTTCTAAACTGGAGTATCTCAAGTAAAGATGAACATTCCCTTTTTCCTTGCTGCAAATGAGTTGAAGGTATTGAAAGCCTCTTCTGGTGCCTTTTCCATATCATTTGTTCTGGGTCTTTAGACTTTGTAAGTATGTGAACTTTAAGTGATGGACACAATTCAGGACAACCTTGTTTAAAGTGATGGAGACAATTCAGGAGAACCTCGTTTAAAGTGATGGAGACAATTCAGGAGAACCTCATTTAAAGTGATGGAGACAATTCAGGAGAACCTTGTTTAAAGTGATGGAGACAATTCAGGAGATTAACATTCTGTTTTGCTTTTAACTGGATCTCTTACCTTTCCCACCCTGCTTTGGAAACTAAAGAAGGGAGAATGGACATTTGCTTAAAAAAAAGAAACTTGTTCAAATTAAGATCAGATATATTTTTACAACTGTTTCGCAATCACTGGGCTGGGTAGGAAGGAACTTAGAACGGAGACCTAAGTTTATGATGCAGACTTAAGGTGGTACAGCAGTTTAAGAGTCCTTACTCTAAGAAAGTTAGCTCATGGGTTTGAGAGGATTCGCTTTACACTCTTTCCATCGAGAATTGATAGCATCTGGAAAAAGAGCTTCTTATATGCTAATAAATTGCAAAGAACTCACCAGAAGAAGGTCTGGGTCAGCTGTTTAGCTGTTTTCTTGAGGTATGTAGACTTTCTCCCTCTATAGACTAGTATCAAAAGAATATGTTTTAAGGAAGAATTATATTCATGATCTGAGATACTCCCTACTATATACCCCTATATACAGCAGCTTATTCCTTTCCAAATATTCTCTTTTTACTTTGTCATATTGAAATATTAAATGGAAACATAATTTGAATTAATGCAATTCAGCAAATAATTATTGAGATCTACTATGTGTCGGGCTCTATCTTTTTAGATTATACTAAGTATAGCATGTTTATTGTGATTTCAAGAATTTATTTGGGAAAAACCATGAATGTATTGACTTTTTTTTTCCAGAAAAGTTTACAGGGAATGTGATTTAACCTATGACCATCAGACTCACATAAGAATGAGACATGTATACTTGTATTATTTATATATAAGACATGCAGATATGTAAATTTTGACTTGACAAGTATTTATGGTGTACTTTGTGATGAACTTAGTTCTATGTATCAGAGCGAGAGCTCTAAATGAGACAGACAGTGCCCCTGCTTTTGTGGAGCTTATATTCTAACCAGCGGGAAGACATAAGAGACACAAACCCAATATTATATGAAAGATAATGGTAAATTGTATGAATAGATAAAAGCAGGGCGATGATGGGTACTTGTTTAGGGCAGGAAGGGCTGGAGGAGGTTAGCTGCTTTAGTCAGGATGGTCACAGAGGTGAGGAGGTGACATTTGAGCCAGCACTGGAATACCAAGGAGATGGCCATGTGAAAAACTGAGGAAGGGACAGTAAGTGCAAAAGCCCTGAGATGGGAGTGACAGGATGTGACTCAGTGAGGTGGAGGTGGAGCAAGGGAGGGCAGGCTGGACTGCAGAGGGATTCGTGGGCCGTGGTGAGCTGTAGGTGACGGTAAGGTGTTTTCAGATGCTTTCCAAACAATCTCCTCCTTAAGATTCCTGATTACTCTGACACCATGCATGTTCAAATTGCATTTTAATGTTCATGTATACTTTGATATTCAATAAAAATCAGATTACTGTGCCAACTTCTTTCTTCATAGGGCACTGTAATTATATTGTCAAGGAGACAGAATATTTTCCTAGTTTCTTCCTTTCTGCACTGACTTTTTTTAAATTAAAAAATCCTCTTCCCAAATCATTTTTGATACATGAAAAAATTCATAGACTTTTTGAAAGAAAAAATACAATAAGTCTATTATATGTTGTTGGATATTGAAGATAATTTTTTAAAAAAATTGTACTTATCATTTTTTATTATTGTCCATTTTTTGAAGAGCATTGTACTTCAGGCATTTTAATTCACAAACTGCATAATTACAGTTTAATTTTATCACTTGCAAATGAGGTCTAAGGGCATATATGCCCAATTTTAGATGTCATTTAGTCATCAAAGACAAATAATGTACTTAAAGAAATAAAGCAAAGAGTAATAAAAAAAAAAAGCCCTATCATACCCTGCCATAAATTATGGACCACACTGAATCACATATTTAAAAAAAGATTTTTTCCCATAGGTTATTGGGGTACAGGTGGTATTTGGTTATATGAGTAAGTTCTTTAGTGGTAATTTGGGAGATTTTGGTGCACCCATCACCTGAACAGTATACACTACGCCATATTTGTAGTCTTTTATCCCTCACCTTCCTTCTACTCTTCTCCCCAAGTCCCCGGAGTCCATTGTATCCTTCTTATGCCTTTGACTCCTCATAGCTTAGCTCCCACATATCAGTGAGAGCATTCCTGAATTACTTCACTAGAATAATAGTCTCCAATCTCATCCTGGGCACTGCAAATGCTGTTAATTCATTCTTTTTTATGACTAAATAGTATTCCATCCTATCTATGTATCTATCTATGTATCTATCTATGTATCTATGTATCTATCTATCTATCTTTGATGGTGTTGATTTTTCTTGCTGATACGTGTGAGTTTGTTGTAGATTCTGGATATTACTTCTGTGTCAGATGTATAGATTGTGAAGATTTTTCTCCCACTCTGTGGGTTGCCTGTTTACTCTGCTGACTGTTTCTTTTGCCATGCAAATGCTCTTTAGTTTAACTAAGTCCCAGTTATTTATCTTTGTTTTCATTGCATTTGCCTTTGGGCTCTTGGTCATGAAATCTTTGCCTAAGTCAATTTCTAGAAGGGTTTTCCAATGTTATCCTGTAGGATTTTTATAGTTTCAGGTCTTAGAGTTAAGTCCTTAATCCATCTTCAGTTGATTTTTGTATAAGGTGAGAGATGAGGATCCAGCTTTATTTTCCTACATGTGTCCAGCCAATGATCCCAGCACCATTTGTTGAAAAGGGTATCCTTTCCTCACTTTATTCTTTTGTATGCTTTGTCAAAGATCAGTTGGCTGTAAGTATTTGGGTTTATTTCTGGGTTCCCTATTCTGTTTCAATGGTCTATATGCCTATTTTTATCCCAGTACCACGCTGTTTTGGTGACTATGGCCTTATAGTATAGCTTGAAGTCAGGTAGTGTGATGCCTCCAGATTTGCTCATTTTGCTTAGTCTTGCTTTGGCTATACGAGCTTACTTTTGGTTCCATATTAATTTTAGAATTGCTTTTTCTAATTCTATGAAGAACAATAGTATTTTGATGGGGATTACATTGAATTTGTAGATTGTTTTTGGCAGTATGGCCATTTTCACAGTATTGATTCTACTCATCCATGAGGATGGGATAGATTTCCATTTGTATCATCTGATACAAAGATCAAAAGAAGCAAAGAAGGACATTACATAATGATATAGTTATGAAAATACATTTATGTGAAAGTTCGTTAAGTAAAACATAAACATATGATATTATTATTTCATTGCAGACCAAATATGCCCTTAAAAACTAGCATAATTCATCTCTCTCTCTGACTCCCTCACCTTACTAAATTCCTTAGATTTTCTGGTTCCCCTCTCTACATTTTTGAGTTGTGTCGTAAATTGCAGGATGGATGGCTCTAACAGAGATGCTCTTTTGTCTTGGAAACTGCTTTTCTAGTCTAGATTATTAAGCTTTCTCTCCTCTCCTAAATCTGCCCTATAGGAAACTTACCTTGTTTATTCACCCTATGTTCTTGAGACTTCTTAGATGTCTTTATGTCTAAAAAACACTTGAGCCCCAGACCAAGGACTACTGTCCAAAGTACTATTTAGCTGAACTCACCCAAAAATACATTTGTCTTAAAGAACAGATAAATATCTGTTTAAGCTCCATAATGAAATATGTGTAGATTCACACACACACACACACACACACACACACACACAAAAGAAAATAGTATAACATTTAGTGCATTTAAAAAAATTGACTTCCTTAACTTTGTGGTTAACAAAACACTTTCAAATATATTATCTCTTCTACCTCTTAACACCAACTCTGTAAATATTGACACAGATGTTTCTAGCTGCCTATGCATTCCCATCCTTCTTTTCTGTACTAACGTAACCCCAATTTTAACTGGGCTAGAAATATGTCTAGCTTTAAGAACCTATACTTTCTAACTTCCCCTGTTATCAGGGGTAGCAAGTGACACAAATCTAGCCAATAAGCTATTAGTGGAAGCCTGACTTGGATCTGGAAAGCTTTGTCTCTTCCGAAAAAGCTTCTCCCTTATTTTCCTGCTTCTCCTACCCTCCTTCCTATATCACAGACACGGTAGTTAGAGCTGTTACAGATTTCTTAGGACCAGATGGAAAGATCAAGAGAATTCTAGTGACTATGACCTTGGCAGCCTTAAATCATCAAACTAACTCCAGCAACTCTTTACTCCTGGACTTCTTGTTGTATGAAAACAAGTAACTGTCACATTTGTTTAACTGCACAAAATCCTTAATAACAAAATATATTATTTAGCTGGGTATAGTGGCAGGTGCCTCTAGGCCCAGCTACTCAGGAGGCTGAGGCAGAAGGAACATTTAAGTCCAGGAGTTTGAGGCTCAAGGACATAACATAACATTATTTTGTTATGTTCATGCCTGTGTGTAGACATTGCACTCACTCCAACCTGGACAATATAATGAGATCTCCATCTCTAAATATATGTATGTAAAATTTATATCTCATGTTAGAGTTTCAGTGATTTGACTAAGAGCACACAGCACCTAAGTGTCGGTCTTTGGGACTTAAACATGTCTTTCTATTCTGCATCCTATTTTCCACTATACTACATTGCTTTATTTATAGCACACAATTGATGTTGCGTTTTTTTTATTGTTGCCCAGCTGGAGTGCAGGGGTGCAGTCATAGATCACTGCAGCTGCAGCCCCAAACTCCTGGGCTTAAGTGGTCCTCCTGCCTCAGCCTCCAAAGTAGGTCGGAAGACGGTTGTGCATCATCACACCTGGCTAATTTTTAAATTTTTTTGTACAGATGAGGTCTTGATATGTTTCCCAGACTGGTCTCAAACTCCTAGCCTGAAGGGATTCTCCTGCCATTGTCTCCTAAAGTGCTGGAATTACAGGTGTGAGCCACCACAGTTGGCCATTGATATTGGCACTTTGATTGCATATTCCTGTTATTGTTCTCAGAAATTTTGCCTAATTAGATCGGAACATTTTCCAGAGCAAGGAATAATGTTCCACTTCTTGTACGTCTTCTATCACTTAATATAATAATAGGATGTGATAGGTCAAGTGTGACAAACACATGCCAAAGGTAGCAGATTAATCTATTTTTGTTGGCAGTCACCAACTTACTTTCAACAGCCACCAACCTCTCTCAGGAATCGCAGCTGGATCTTCTGCTTTCAACTCACAAATTTCTAATTTCAATTGTGAGAATTAGAGGTTGTATTCATTCATTAAAAAAATTATTGAATGCCTTTTTTTATGCCAAAAGTGGGGTGAGGCAGTGGTGCTAGCATTATTAATAGATCCTTTCCATCATGGAAACTTGGAGTCCGGTAGTATATGCAGTCATAACACCCCTTCTCTGTTTGTCATACTTGACATCAGTGTATCACAAAAGTTTGGCAGCTTTTCGTCCTATAGCAAGGCCTCAACACATTCTTGGAGATTGGTTAAAATTAAAATGTGAATACTTTCTGAAGAACTGGCTCTATTGGTGTAATATAATTTGGCACTTCAGTGGCTTTTAAATATGTCTTTAGAGCCACAATTATGCTGGTGATTTGGGCAAAAGCAATTACCCATGCAAGTAGCTGCAGCTGTGTACAACTAGCCTAAAATTATTCACTGCCCCCATCAGAGCTCTATGCCTCACTTCTATGGGAGAGTGACCCTGAATTTTGGAATAGCATAATACAGATCCTTAAACAGGAGATAAATTACCATGCAGAAGAGAACGCTGTTAAAATATTCATGTCTATCCTTCAAATCCAGACTAAACAATTTTGGATTACAAGCCTCCAGAGAACTTGGGACCCTTTTATGCCACAGGCAATCAATCCATGGATAGGTAAAATCCCTAAGGAGTGAATGATTCATCACATTTTCATGGTATCATTTAGGGCTAGTGAATTTATGAAGTTTGGGAATGTCAGGGTACCTTATCTTCCTGGAGATTTTCTTATGCCTGTGTTGTTTTATCTGTGTAAGAAGATAAAAGAAACTGACATTGGTTCACATTTCTTCCAGTAGTTTGCAGGAAATCATATCCATTTTAATTTTTTTCTCTGTGTTGCTCACTGTGCATACAAAACAGTATCTGAGAATGTGAATGCAATTAAAAAAATGCTCTCTAATGAGTGTGGCAGGAAAAACCTTCTAGAGATCATCTTTTTTCCCCCTAGATACAGTTGACTGGAGTGTAAGGATGCTTACACATTTCCCAAAGCAACAGCATTCTGTTGTGTATTTTACAGACAGGCCTGCTATTCTAGAGGAATACACTAAATCAAAAATATCCAGTTTACTGAAAATATTTTGCACTACAGCTTTCCATTGTTTTCTCTGTTCCTCCCTAGAACCATAAACATCTAAAGGCTAACAATACTTTGTTTCACTAGTTCACTAGGTAACTGTATCTGATAGCTAAATGAAACATAACTGAAGAATTTATTTCTTGAGTCTTCTTAGTATTCTTAACCCCATACATATACTTCTTTAAATAACAGAGTCTATTCCAATGTATGGTTTAGAAGCCCCGTTGGACTAAAACATGACTAGAAATAGAGATTTCTATTTTAGGCACAAGATGCATAAATCTGAGGAAGAAAGAAATTAGTTTACTAACACTTTTCTGGCAAGAAAAGTGGAAAAGTTACAGTTGAAATCAGAATAAATAGCTAAAGGATTTTTGTCTCTATGCCACTGTATATTTGCATGACTAAATTGGAACTAAAGTCTCATCATAAAGTATCAAGTCTTTTCTCTATGACACTAAATAACTACACAAACATCAGCTACTGCAAATGAACCATATATATTGTCATTCTGGGCAATCTTTTGCATTGAAAGTAAAGAAGACCTTCCTTTTTATAGAGAACACATTTTAAGTTTCTCTGCAAGTGACAAAATCTAGGAACACTATCTTCCTCTGTGGAGAAAGACTTTGAACTAAGGACTAAACTGCAAGAGAAATGCGTTGATGTTCAATGGGCAGTCCGTGGGTGGCTTTCAGCATGGACTGTGTTCTGCTTCCTAGAGGCACCTCAGGAGGAAGCAAGCAAGTTAGGTACTGATTAGCCAGGTTACCTTGAATCTGGGTTTGCTCCAGTTGTTGCATTTGTAAAGGGCAAAAAGAATAGCCTTCCTGCCTAAAAGAAGGTGATGGCGGCGATGTGAATGTGAGAAAAAATGTTAATAGCTTATGTGGTTGACATGTAAGATTCCCAAATGACTAAATAAAGAAATTGATGTTTTAGAAGAAAGTACATGTGGATTTACTCTGACTGTTTTGCTTTTTTTGTTTGTTTTGTTTTGTTTTTGTTTTTTTTTAACAATGCCTTCAGCACTTGGATGTGCCTATTTCAGTCTAGGAATGGGTAACCCAACGCCATCCATTGATAAGTGCATATGAGGGATGAAGCATTTAGGCAGGTTCCTTATTCCTTGCACCAAGACTGCGTCTGGTTTGCTACTGTTTTGTTTTGTTTTGTTTTGTTTTTTTTAGGTAGAGTCTCACTCTGTCACCCAGGCTGATGTTCTGTGACACAATCTGGGCTCAATGCAACCTCTGCCTCCTGAATTCAAGTGATTCTTGTGCCTCAGCCTCCTGAGTAGCTGGGGCGATAGGCACACACTACCGTGCCTGGCGAAGTTTTGTATTATTTTGGTAGAGGCGGAGTTTTACCATGTTGACCAGGCTGGTCTTGAACTTCTGACCTCAAGTGATCCGACCTCCTTGGCCTCCCAAAGTGCTGGGATTACAGGTGTGAGCAACCATGCCTGGCCAGTTTTGCCACTGTTTTGTGACTTTATTTTGAGGGCAATGTGTATGGTGCTGACAGTAGTATTTTTGAGTAAAACATGAATGATATGATTAGAATAGGCTTGTTAGAATATTAATCTGATAATTATGTGTAGGATGGGTTGGAAGAGAGGCTCAGTCTTTGAGGTGGTTTAGGAGGCTAAGAGAAAAGAATACGGTATCAGTTATCTACCCCTCTAGATGAATTTAAGTCAATGTCTTATCTTCCTAGAATATGCTAATTTATTTTATTTACTTATTTATAATACCATATTTGTTTTCAAAAATAGGTATGAGACAGGCTACAAATAAAGGTCTGTATACAGAAGATCATGAAAATGAAATAAAATAACAAGAGCTATTCAACCAAGATCTCTTTTAGGGAAAGCATCTTGTTTTAATGATCTTTGTGCCCTTGATAGTTAGCACCTAAATACTCAATTCATGTTGGCTGAATTAGAGAAGAACTGGGTGGTAACTGGGTCAAAAAACACAGCATCTGAATATGCCCCTGCCCTCCCCTGCTACTTAAATACTAAATTTAACTTTCAGTTTTACTGGAGGCTAAAGGCAAACAAGGGATTACAGGTTTCTTGGAATCTTAAAAAAAGGAAAGAGAAGAATTTTCTATCCCTTAGCTTTATGGAGAGTAATTGCATGCATCTTTATAAAAGGGACATGGATGATACCCTCAACAGCAATTTCACAAATAAGGCAGAAATGTTTGTCATAGTGCAGTTCCTTGTATCAACCTCTGATAAAGGCCAAGGCATAATATTAAATTACAGTCTGTGAAAGCATTTTTGTGGCCGAGTGAGAGCCGGAGGAAAGTATTTAGTACAGCTGAATACTGAAGAATGAACCTTAAAAATGATGCTTGCATTTTGGCATAGTTATTAATATCCTGTTTTTTATGACAGTAATTTGTAAAGTTTGGTTTCTCCTTAAGGCAGATTTTATTCTCAATTGATAAGGCAGATTTTATTCTCAATAGTATATGTTTTGTTTAAAAAATTAATCTAAGGAAATTAATATAGCAAATGTTTATTTTTTTTGGCAGCAAAACCGTATTTTCAAACAAAATCTTAGAAGCCTGATATATAAAGCATATGAAATCAAATCCTTTTGGTTGAGAATGTGGGAGAGAGAACAAGGAGAGACTCATTTTTGGATTTCTACCTCTGTGAAGGCTCCTATGATGCCTCTGAGGAACCCAGGCTCTGCAGAGCACAGGTTCTAAAACTCTTTTCTAAGGGCTTTAGCATTGCCTCGGTCTATGTCTTATCCTTTGTTCTACACCATTTAACAGGATCTGGATTTTAATTCTCGAGAGCCAATTGCTATCTATATTGACTCTTGAGTAATTACAAGAAAGGACTTTAAGGAATATTACTAGAATTCATATCAAGAATACAAAGTGGGTCCATGAATCTTTTTATCTTGGAATCAAAAGCAAATGATAGATTAACAAATGCTGTAAGTTGGTGCTAAGGCCTAGCTCTGAATCAGGCTGAGGGTGTGGTCCACTCCAGCTAAGGTGTACCGTTTAGGCAAGGCCTAGCCAAGAATTCCAGGCAAACCTAAAATTACAATGCTAGGTAATGGGATCAAAGAAGAACTTGAAAGGCAACTAAATTGGAATGTCTCAAAAATCCATCAGGGAGAGCTGCATGTACATTAAGACATATGAGTTATTTTTTAATTGGAGAGAGGGTCATACTGGCATTAGAAAGACTGAATTCCAGCTGAGTATATTAGTAATTCGGAAAAATCTCTTTAAGGTTACTCAAGATAAGTGAGAAAAAGCCCATTGTCTCTATATTTTTCAGTGGTCATATTTTATTTATCCATTTATGTAATTTTAGATGTAGAAGGTACATGTGCAGGTGTGTTATATGGGTATATTGAGGATGCTGGGGTTTGGGCATCTAATGATCATATTGCCCAAGTAGTGAACATAGTACCCAATAGGTAGGTTTTCAGCTCTTGCTCTCCTTCTTCCCTGCTGCCTTTTGGAATCTCCAGTGTTTATTGTTCCCAACTTTATGTCTGTGTGTACTGAATGTTTAGCTCCCACTTACAATGAGAACATGTGGTATTTGGTTTTCTGTTTTTGCATTAACTTGCTTAGGATAGTGGTCTCCAGCTACATTCGTGCTGCTGCAAAAAACTTGATTTTATTCTTTTTTAACGGCTGCAAAGTATTCCATGTTGTATATATGCCACATTTTCTTTATCTAACCCACCATTGATGGAAATCTGGTTTGATTCTATGTCTTTGCTATTGTGAGTAGTGCAGTGATGAATTTATAACTGCAAGTGTATTTTTGGTAGAATGATTTATTTTCCTTTGGGATTACTGGATTGAATGGAAATTTTGGTTTTAGTTTTTTGATAAATCTCAAACTGCTTTCCACAGGTGCTTTAATAATTTTCATTCCCACCAACAGTGTATAAGGATACACTTTTCTCTGCAACCTCACCAACATCTGTAATTTTTTTCTTTTTTTTTTTAATTATACTTTGAGTTCTGGGGTACATCTGCAGATCATACAGGATTGTTACACAGGTATACACATGGTGGTTTGCTGCATCCATCCTCCCATCGCCTACATTGGGCATTTCTCCTAATGTTATCCCTCCCCAATCCACCCCCCCTGCTATCTCTCCCCTTTCCCCCCAACTCCCCAACAGGCCCCAGTGTGTGATGTTCCCTTCCCTGTGTCCATGTGATCTCATTGTTCAACACTCACTTATGAGTGAGAACATGCGGTATTTGGTTTTCTGTTCTTGTGTCAGTTTGGTGAGAATGATGGTTTCCAGCTTCATCCATGTCCCTGTAAAGGACATGAACTCCTTTTTTAATAATAGCCATTCTGACTGGTGTTAGATGGTATCTTATTGTGGTCTTGATTTGCATTTCTCTGATGATTAGTGATGGTGAACATTTTTTTTCATATATTCGTTGGCCACTTGTATGCCTTCTTTTGAGAAGTTTCTGCTCATGTCCTTTGCCCACTTTTTATTGAAGTTATTTTTTTCTTATTGATTTTTTAAGTTCCTTATAAATTCTGGATATTAATCCTTTGTCAGACACATAACTTGCAAATATTTTTTCACATTTTGTAGGTTGCCTGTTTATTCTGTTGATAGTTTCTTTTACTGTGTGGAAGCTCTTTGGTTAAATTAGGTCCCAATTGCCAATTTTTGTTTTGGTTGCATTTGCTTTTGAGGACTTAATCATATACATATTTTCCAAGGCTGATGTTCAGTATGGCATTTCCTAAGTTTTATTATGGAACTTTTATAGTTTGAGGGCTTACATTTAATCTTTAATCCCCCTTGAATTAATTTTTGTATATAGTGAGAGGTATGGATCCATTTTTAATCTCCTGTTTCTGGTTAACTGGTTTTCCTAACACCGTTTATTGTATAGGGTATCCTTTCCTCATGGTTCATTTTTGCTGACTTCATCAAAGACCAGTTGGTTGTAGGTATGCAGCTTTATTTCAGGGGTCTCTATTCTGTTCCATTGGGCTATGTGTCTATTTTTATTCCAGTATTAGTGGTCACATGTTAATAAAGGACCTAAACTTTACCAAGAGGGAGTAACTCTCTAGAATCTTAGTCTCTATACAAACAAATTATAAAGCTCCCAAAAGAAGATTATCAGGCTAGAGTCTATATTTCACATATATTGAGATTTTAAATTTTTATCAGATATATTCCAGAGAACTCTCAGGGTCATGGAAAAGGCTACTCTTTGCCTCTCAAAGTCCTGGATTGTGTTTCTGTTTGTAACAGGATGTTACATGGCACTTTCATATTGCCTGGGATTCAGGGACTAGATATTAAAGCTAGGGACAGAGAGATTAAATACCTTCCATTCTAAAAGGGCCATCATAATAGGGAGCTATACACTTCACTCAGGGTTAAGAACCAGAAGACTTCTTACCTCCAGTTATTTCCCAAGACCACTCCCTATTTCTAGCTGATTAAAGAAGAGACAGCCCAGGCAACATGATGAAACACTGTCTCTACAAAAAAATACAGAACATTAGCTGGTTGTGGTGGCATGCCTGTTGTCTCAGCTATTTGGGAGGCTAAGGTAGGAGGATCACTTGAGCCCCAGAGGTCAAGGCTGCAGGGAGCCAAGATTGTGCTACTGCACTCCAGCGTGGACAACAGAGCCAGATCCTGTCTCAAAAAAAAAAAGCACCAGAGGAGAGAAATATTTGAAGGTACAAGAGTAGCAACCTTAGGAGTGCAGTGGTGTGGATATGGATGGGAGAATTATGGTGCTTCCCCTTCTCAAGGTGAAATGAGGGGGCCTCTAAGAAACCTCTTCTTAGAAACTTGAGGGCTCCTGCACGAAGGGGAAGAGGTTAGATTTGGCAAATAACTGTGCTTATGCCAGCAGGGGAATGGAGAACTGGAGTGAAAAGAGTAGGGTGAAGAGGAGGTGCAGTAACCAACATTCCCATCATTTGGCATGACAAGGAACGAAGCATGAATTTTTCTTTGGTTATGAGGATATAAAAAAGTATTTGTGCTTAAGCTGCCTTCCCTATACCCTACCAAAGAGGGTAACACCAACAGCAAAGGGCTGTGGGGTATAACACTTGAGGTAGGAGTTGAGAACACACTAGCAAAGGTTAAGCTAAATTCCATTATGTCAAGTGAGGATGCCTTGCCGAATCAGCTAGAGAATTCATGTGCATGCCTCACAGGAGAGTGAGGAGTTGGATATTTTCTCCAGCTTGGGCGTCCGTAGCCAGCCAGTGGTGGACAATAATGCCACTTAAGTATCAATAAAAGACCCTCCTGTCTTTCACCTGAATAGGCAGAGACTCAGAACAGGGAGGAGAATGTCCCAGAGGGAGGCTACTGCTTTTCATCCCAAGGTGAAGAAGGTGGGTAAGTTAATGAATATATTTTCTTCCACTTCTTTAGGTGACTTGTATCAGCGGTCCCCAACATTTTTGGCACTAGGCACTGGTTTTGTGGAAGACAATTTTTCCATGGATGGGGGTGCGGAAGATGGTTTCAGGATAAAGCTGTTCCACCTCAGATCATTAGGCGTTAGTTAGATTTTCCTAAGGAACACGCATCCTGGATCCCTCGCATGCGCAGTTTACAGTGGGGTTTTGGCTCCGATGACTGACAGGAGGTGGAGCTCAGGTGGTACTGCTGTGGACTACAGCTCACCTCCTGTGTGCGGGCTCTTTCCTAACAGTCTAGGGACCAGTACCAGTCTGTGGCCTGGGGTATGGGGACCCCTGCCATATAGCACAACTAAGCAGGGATGGGGAAAGACAAGCTGTGAATTTGACAGCAGATTGGAACATTAGATTTCATGAACTATTATAAACAAAAGCTGATTAAGAAGTTATGGTGTTTACCTAAGGTGTTAAATGATCATCACCTTTGATCATTGTTAACAGGAACGTTCACGTAGAAGGATTTGGAGAAAAGTAAAATCCATTTTATACGTATACCTCACCAAGTACAAGCTTTGACATAACTGGTTACAAGTAGTTGACCATTTTCAACACTGCTAGACTGGACATCCAGGCAGGTTCATCGGGTTGAGGCGAAACTATCAGACTGATTTCTTATGAAATGGGAATAGAAGGCTTCCTCAACCAGTCCATCCTGGGAAGGCAGTGGTTTAATAAAGAAACTGCCAGCCTTGGGATGGTGGCATCCTATGGCATGACATAGGTCGGGTTCTACTGAAGGGCCTGGCATATTGCTTTAAATGTATGCCAAATATTAGGGTTGACTTATTTTGGATAATCTGAATGTTTGTATCTTAATGTTTTTGTTAAGAAAAAAAAAAAGAAATGTAACAATCCCCTAAGAGGTAAATCAGTAGAGTTGCTGTGGCTGCTTCTGTATCTGCACATTCGTATACTACCACAATGGTGTCAGCTTTCTGTGCCAGTTCCTTAAAAATTTTTATCCACAAATATACAACTAGATTTGGATATGTATTTCTTTCTTTCTTTCTTTTTTGATTAGGGGAGGGATAGATTCATTCCTTCATGGGGCTTAGGTGACTTTACCTCTTTTTTGAGCTCTCCTGAGACAGAAGTAACTGGCAGGAATGATATCCAGTCATGATTGCATGCCTCTGTAGAGGTGGTTCCAGAGGCTGGCCACTTTCTGCTTTTCAATAGCAATATTCAACACTAAGCTAGCGTAATTTTGGGCAGAGATGTTTCTTACAGGAAGTTGCCTAACGTCTCATTCTCTACATTATATTGAAATGTATCTTCTAGAAAAAGACACACACATTTTAAGAATAAGAGACAATAGTTACAGTTTGCCAGTTCCATGTGTTTCCTACAGAGAAGAAAAACTGTCAACTCTACAGTCATCATATGAGAGTTTTAGGACTTTTTTTTTTTTTTTGACAGGGTCTTTCTCTGTCACCAGGCTGGAGGGCAGTGGCACAATTTCAGCTCACTGCAGCCTCAACCTCCTTGGCTCAAGTGATCCTCCCACCTCAGCCCCCTGAGTAGCTTGGACCACAGGCATGTGCCACCATGCTGAGCTAATTTTTTAAATATTTTTTGTAGAGATAGGGTTTTGCCACTTTGCCCAGGCTGGTCTTGAACTCCTGAGCTCAATCCATCCAACTGCCTTAGCCTGCCAAAGTACTGAAATTACAGACATGAACCACCTTGCCCTGCTGAGTTTTAGGACTCTAATGGATAATTTGACTGAGGTTCTATAGGAACAGATGCCGTCAAGAGGAGGTTTGGTTAATAAGGTGGTGGGGGGCGGGCAGAGGCTGCCATTAGAAGTGTTAGGGCTACTGCTGAAAGCTGCTTAGATTGTGGGCTGTATGAATCTAGACAGCTACCTTCACAAAGATCACATGAATGGCACATGTTGGAGTCATGCTGTGTGGTGTCCCGAGGGATGTTACCCTGGATTGGCTTTGCAGATGAAACAAATTCTTAGGTAGTCCTTAGGCTGGTTATATTCTTTGAGAATTTCAGCAGGGGAAAAAAATTCCCTTTTATAATTAGTTTTAAGGTCTAAGCTCTATATACCAATTACTTGGCTTTGTAGATCAGGCATGACCTTAATGATACCTGGTTATTCCCAAGTCCATTTGCAAATGCAGTTAGGAGACTTTCTCTAGATGACAACTTATGTATGGGGGATTTTTCTGCTGTAAGGGCTTAGCATTTTTAGGGAGATGAAGAAGACTGTTAGTCTTGGAAGGCTTCTTATCTGGCCATGGCTGGTACAAGAGGAGGCTGGGAAGTAACCCTACATGTTGCAGCCATCTCTGTGTTGAAAAGCATTATTAGGCACAATTTTAAACTTAGCCAGTGCTTAGGTTTTTTGAAAAACAAATATGTTCGGAAAGGCAGGTATGGAGGGATTGTATAGCGTAGTGATGTCTATACTACCCTGGATCTGAACTTTGGGTAAGCCCTTATTCACGGTATAACTTTGAGTGCATTCCTTGACCTCTCTGTGCTTTACATTTTTCCTCTGGAAATGGGAATAATAGTAGTACTTATAAAAGAGTTGTCATAGGATTAAAGATGTTAATCTGCATCAGGCAGTTAGAACATTGCCTGGCAAATAGTTACAATCCAGTAAATAGTAAACCTTTAAAAAATTATCTCTGACACACTGCTTTGACAAAAGGTGGATCTTTTTAATTGGATTTTTTCGAGATGCCACCAAAATTTAAAGAGGATTCTCATAATTTAATTATAGACTGTTATACCCTGTTCCAGCAAATATCATGGGAAACTTTGCCTGAGATAAAGCTGAGGCATTTAATATAAAGATCTGACTTGGATAGAACTTTTCTCCTACTTTCTTCTCTAACTGTGGTATAGCTGTTCTGCTATAGTGGCCAATATTGGGTACTCCTTCATGGAAGACACTGAATTGTTGCTGTGGTATGCCTTTAGTTAGGCTCCAAAGTCTTCTGAAAACATTACAGTGCCATGATCTGAAACATTATATCACGGAGTGAAAGGAGCATAGGCATTTGTAGCTACTTGCCACTGTGTAAGTCTGAATGACAATAACATAGCCACCATTTGCCACTCACTGTCCCAGTCGATTTTCTTACAGTATTTATAATTGTCATCCTATTCAATTCCTAAGACTTTCATTTCTTCAACAAATGTTAATTCAAGGCCTAATGTGGACCAGGCAGAGCATTAGGGGTGTGGGCATGACACCAGGCTCAGGTAGTTATTATTTTCCTCATTTTATACATGACAAAACTGGCTAAGATAGGTTAAATAGGTTTCCTAAGATCACAAGCTTATAAAATGGCAAGTTACTCAAACTCACTGAGCCCCAGTTTCTTCATTTATAAGAAGGGGAACATAATCCTACCAGTGGCTAGCACATATGAACACAAAGGCGCCTCCCTGTTGGGTGGTGAGACCATGTAAAGCCTGGCATTAGTGAGCATTCAATGTGTGGTTGATAATACTTCCAGAAAAAATGATAACCTAGTTTCAGGGACAGTTTCAATGCATTTCCATAGGAAGAGTGGGTTTATGGGTTCTCAGATGACCAGGATCAGTGATGAGGATGGCTGTGTCAGTTTTTCTTAGTTGACTAAATTTAGTGTTTACTGGGGCTTGCTTAGGAGTCTTCCTTAGGGATAAAGAAAAGCCCTGTGCAGAACTAACTATATAAAACAATCATTCAGCTCCCCCTGTTTGGGGCATGACTCTAGTCATAACTGTTTGGTTTTCATATCTCTTATTGTTTACAGTTTAGAAATTTTTTAAATGCAGAAGTAATAATATAATTATATAAAGCCAATTCAAAAGATTATTCACTAAAAAAGATAAAACCATTGAACTACAATGTATAGTAAAATTTAAACACTGAAATAGCAGTCAAAATATCAGGCAAAATTCTTTGTTTGAATGGCATGAATAGCAAGCCTGAGGTTTATCCTCAAAGAATGGAGCAGAGACATAGAAGACTGCAGGTAAAACTTCTGCAGGTTGAAGCTGCATGCACCTCTTTGGAGGGCCTGACCAACAGTGCTAGGAACTGGAAACTCTGAGGCAGGCAGAAACTACTGGAACCACTTCAGAGAAAAGCATACCTGTTCACTGCAGTAAGCCCCATTCTTGCAGTGTTATAGGTCAGTTACACGATCAGGCTACACACACAGAGAACACACAAGTTCCAGAAACCCAGTAATTGTCCTCTCTGAACTTTCCTCTCCGGAGACGCTTAGGGGTTTTAAGCCCACCTTCTCTGTGTGAAATGAAGAACTTTGTTCACTGTTCAAGGTATTTCAGGCATCTATGATCTGACTGGTGGCCTTGGACAATTTACTTAACTTCTCTAAGACTGTTTTCAAAACTGTAAAATGAGGATAAAGAAATCTACCTTAGAACAGAGGGTGGTTGTGAGGATTTAAAGGGACAACATATATAAAGCAGTCAGCACAGTGCGTGACCCTGAGAAGCTGATCATGATAAAATATGAACAGTGGGTCCCCACCAGGGGCTCATCTGTTCTCTCTACAGTCAAGGCTGTTTTTATTTCTGATGGCCTTGGCAGCCCTGGGGAAGCTGGTTATGGTATGAACTGGGCACTGCCCTAGGCTGGCTGAAACCTTGTGGTTAGAGTGTCTGCCTGAGAAACCAAGTAGACATTTGTTGCAGGTTGGATTGAGTGGAAGTAGACAGTGAGGCAGAGTTCTGCCTGTGAGATATTTATTAGGGATTAACCTTTGTGAAGGTCAAGAGGAGGAAGCAGGATTGGGTGGAGGGAGAATTTGAATTGTGATGTGGGTCTGAAAAAGCCTTGATCACTGTCAGGGAGCCGTGAAGTGTGTGCTGTTCATCAGAGCTGCTCTGCATTGGTCAAACTGTCTAAGCCTTTCTACTCCTCCTGTCTTGTTTGGTCATCAGATATGGACCTGCAGCAGTGCAGTTCTCTGAGGCTGATGGGAAGCTGATGAAGCTGAGAGCTGATTTCTTGCAGACAGGAGAAGCTCTTCTTTGAATGTCTACCAAAACATTCTTTAATGGAGAAAGGCATAATTCTTCTTGCCAGCACTCCCTCACAAAATCACTTACAACCTGCAGACATTGGTCTGGGACAGTTGGGATAAAAATTTAATCCCACAGCTAAATAAGAGGAAACTGTTAAAATATTTACAGTAAAATCTGCCAAGTTCCCAGGACAAATCTCTTCGTAAAACACATTTACCCAAGAGCACATCATGTTCTGGGGAAATAAAATACACGTTGCTGCTTTGGTATTGTCTTTCTAAAGTCCTTGTATTAAAAAATACAAATAAACAGTAATAAAAGACAATGTCCTTTCTCTCCACCTTTCCTCCTGCTGCTTAAAAGAAAGAGAAACCAATGTTTATTGAGGACCCACATGGCAGAGAAAAGATGATTGGACTGGGAGTTAGGAGATGTTATTTTTGTCCTGGCTAAGTCACTGTGTGACCTTGGGCGAGTCACTGCTCAAATCCAAACCCCTGTTTTCTTGTCTGGATAGTGAGGAAATTGGTCTAGATCCCTTGCAGCTCTAATGTGTTATGCCTTTTGAACATTAAGAAAGCATATCCCCAAATTGTTGGCCTTTGTTGTTTTTCTTTTTGTCACATGATATAGTTCAAGTAACGCTTGTTACTAAAATGTATGTTACTGCTCACATAGCCTCCTAAATGGAGAAAATGTTTCTCTGGTGCAGATGTTGGCTAAAGTATCCCTTCTTCCATCACAACCCAGGAGAAGAGGTGTTAATGAATTCTTTGAATTGCTATGTTTCAATTTATATTAGATTAATGTATAAACTCTAAAATGGTAGGCATAATCCTCACATTCTATTATAAAATTTTGCATTTTGCTTTTCCATTAAGAACACCCTGAGTTGACACTCTGGGACATAATGTTTCATTTCATTCCACTTTGTCAATGACAATCCTTAAATGGGGAAAATGAATTCTACAAAATACGTAAGCATTTTGATAACATTCAGTAATTCAGTAAGGTGTACTCATTTTGCACCGCTGGTTGCCCTGTTTGTGACAGCACAAGTAATTATAATACTGACTATCTTGCTATTAGTTTTTTCAGAAGTATTAAAACCCATGTGCTTATTTATCTTTATTTTATTTCCCTGAAACACATCTTTTAACAGAGATTGACAAGATCTTTTCCTAGGTTGGTAAAGGTAAACGACTTTGGGAGGATTCTTCACTCATCCTGTCCTCCACCCCCAAGCATTTAACCACATCTAACAATTTCATAAAACCATAGACTTCTTCACTTACATATCTAATTATTCCATGGAAAAGAAAGGAAACTTTTTTTCTCGCTATTTCTGATCTTTGGGTGGCATGAAATCTATTACTTCTTGTGACACTCATCATTTAACTAAGGATAAAGTTGGCAAGCTTGCTTAAAATGTAAAGCTTGCACCTCTCCTGCAAAGGCTATTTTAAATTAAAATGAACGCTTCCGTTTCCATTGATTTAGATGTCTTAAGTGGTGCACTGAACTGAAAAGATGACAGGCAGAAACCATTGGTTGTACCAGGGGAGGCCAAACTTCACTGGGGACTGCACACACACTCACAGGCTACATTTAATTGGCGTGCAGTGAAGTGTTGAGGCAGCCCTCCTATTACAACAGTTATTGTCCAAGTAGGCTCTAGAAGACTGCAGAGTTCAATGTGCTCTCTTGGTCTGTCAATTAAGACCTGAAGTGCCAGTGACCATTTATTTACTTATTCATCAGACATTAATTGTGCACATACTATGTGCCTGGCATTGTTTCAGGAACTAAAACTACAGCAGTAAACTATCAGGCAAAAATTCCTGCTCTTAGGAAACTTACATTCTACAGCGGGCAGGAAGGAGAGCATAAGCCTATGAGTGCTATTAAAGGTATGTCAAATGACAGTACATGCCATAGGAAAAAATAAAGACAGGAGAGTAAGGAACAGAAGGGTATCAATGTTATTTTATTTTATTTTTTTAGAGACAGAGTCCCACTGTGTTACCTAGGCTGGAGTGCAGTGGTACGATCATAGCTCACTGTAACTTTAAACTCCTGGGCTCAAACCATCCTCCTGCCTCAACCTTTCAAATAGCTTGGACTGCAGGCAGGTGCCACCACACCTGGCTGATGTGCAATTTTTAAAAATAGCATGATCAGGGAGGCCCTCATAAAGGACCAGCATTTGAGGCAAAGACTTAAAAGACGTGAGGGAGTTTGTGATAAAGATCTGGGGGAAGAGCATTCCAGACAGAGGCATAAGTGGCACAAAACTGAACAGTGTATCAAGCAGGCTAGTGAGGCTAGATGGGAGGGATTTTGAAGATTCAAAGTGAAGCCAGAGAGGCAGGTCTGAGGCCCAATGAAACTGGACTTTGTAGGCCTTTATAAGGCATGCAGTTTTTATTCTGAGCATGTTGGAGAACCATTGCAGGATTTGAACAGGGGAGCGATGTTGTGAGCTAACTTTTGCTCTTAAAGAATCACTTAGCTGCTATGTTGAGTATGGACTGTATGAGGGCCAGGGAGGAAGCTGAAGGACTAGTGAGGAGGCCATTGCAATAATCCAGGGGGAGATGATGCTGCTTTGTATCAGGGTGGTTGCAATGGAGGTGGAGGGGAGGGGTGGGGATTCTTTTGAGTGGATTAGGTACATTCTCCATGAGGAAGACCCTTAGCTCTAACATGTATTCCATACACAGTGGATGACCATGCCATAAACTTAGCCATGAATAATGTAAAGGGAAGAAAATGAGCTTTGGAATGCGATAATTCTGAGTTAGAACCTAAATTCCAACATCAGCCAGCAGTGTGACATTGCTCAGGTTAGTTAACCTCTTGGAACCATTGTTTCTATTTATTCCTGGGTAGGAATAATAATAACTAGCTTCTAGGGTTCTTGTGAAGATTTAATGTGGTATTTTATGTATGAAAGCAGCTCATAGAGGGTTTAGCATACCTAAGTACTTCATAAATATTACTTTCCTTCAATTCTTCATTAGCTTATATATGGTCATTTACAATGTAAGTTTATTTGCCCACGAACTATAAATATGTTTCCTTGACTCTTTAGGAAGAAACTGTGCGGGACATTTCCCTGAATATCTGCCTTTGAGGTAGCAGGGGTAAGAAACAGAAGCTTTTCTGCTAAATAGCTGCAATTGTATTGAAGACAAATTCCTACCAGTATAGTACTTTTTTCTCTCTGTAAGCTTCAGTCCCATATTTAAGGTGAGGGCTCTCTCCAAAGTAGAGACTTCTGCTGGGGATGGGGGTGGAGGATGAGGGAAAGTTCTAAGGACAGACTTGAGAGCCTCAGGGAATCAAAATTTGATGAAAAAATTTTGTGCATTTGCATATATTTTCTGTGAATAAGAAATGGCAGATTATGACATTTTTCAAAGAGGTCCATGATCCCCAAAACATGCCCACTCACTGTTCTATAAAGCTTTACTTAGCCAGTGGCTGTACTCTAAATACCACTCTCTGCATGCGAGCGAAATTGTTGCCTACTCTTGCTAATTCTTTTAACAAATATTTCACCACAAAACACTTTGTGGTTAGAAGATGTTATCCTGGCTTCTTATATTCCTCAGTTGTCAATATCTTCTGTCTTTGGCTCCCTCAACCACTGCTAATTATAAACCTCTCTACATATGTACTGTTTACAGAAAAAGCTTAGAATGTCTTTATACCTTACACCTAACTGCCATTGTGAATTACAAAGATAGCTTATTATTTTTTTTTTCTGTGCAGTGTTTCCCCAAAACCTTGGGGGAATTATATTCAGAAAAGCTTTGTCCTCTTTAATTTGTATTTTTTGAATATTGGAATGAGATAGTTTCATAGAGGGAAAAATTGGATCTCTTTTCCTCTGAAGTTATCAGGATTGTCAGTAGAATCACAAAGAAGACAAAAACTGCCACATGTGGTATTATTTTAGATTTGTATCTATTTAGCTCATCTGTATCTACACAGACATGAAATGATTCCTAACGATTGTGGGTCACTGTATGAAAGAAAATAACTTTGAAGATCATTGTATCTTCTAATTGATTCCTGGATCAACTTAATCTAAATTGATGAAAGTAAATATTCCTTTCCTCCTAATAAAATCTCTATAATTTAAAAACAAAAACACGTTTACCTGCTAACTAGGAACCCAAATACTGCTGTGTGTGCAAGCCAATGAATTGATGAAGAAGTTGAAAGATTGCATGCAAAATAACCATCTAGGCATTGGTGAATCAAATATTGTCTCATCAGCATTCATCATGATGCATCTGGCATAAAAAAGAGCATTCTTCTCCCGAGACACATGGAGAGCAGGGAAAAGTCAATCAGGGTGAAGAAGCCATGCATTTCTTCTATACATGTATGATTTCTCCTGAGATTTATGTTGTTTATCAGTTCACATCACAGAATAAGAAAATCCTCATTCTTTAACTGTCTACCGACCAGCCAAAAGGTAAGCTTTCTAATAGCACTTTGTATGAGTTTTTTTTTTTTAACTTTATTGTGCAATGCAAGCTTTGTTACTAACTTAACTGAGCTGATGATATTCATAAGTGGAATAATTCAGAGATGGTAAATCAGTCTCCGAGTTTGCTTTCTAAAAAGAAAGCCTATTTCCTTGTTTAATTTTGTTGTTTTACCATGATATATAAAACCTATTTTTTATTACCTGTTTTTTCTAATGTTTAATTTTATTTTCAAATAACCCTTTATTTTATTTCCATAGTGAAGTTTCTAAATCTTTTCAACCTTGTAATAGTAACACTCTGCTAGCTCTATAACCTTGTGATGAAGATATTTTTACTTGAGTAGTTGAGTTTTCAAATCATAAATCTGATGGCAATCTTGCCATGCCTGTCACTGGAGTTCTGAGTAATTTATTGAACTATCTAGTCCTTCAGAACTGGCATTTTGCTTGATATCAAGTTAGAAGAGTCAGATTTTGTTAAGAATGTGGCTTTGCTTGAATAGACTTTGGACTTGAGGAACAGTCCAAAAGTCTCTCTTTTGTAATAGGATGTAGTTGACAACCTCAGATTTAGGTACCAGTACTACTGAAAGAGGGAAGGGAATAGGTTTCATTGAGCACCTACCATGTGTCTCACCTAGGACTAAGACACAGTCCTTGCCTCTAAAGAGCTTACACTTTATTATGGGAAAGAGGTAATTTAATAATTATTATAGTACTTGTGATTAGTATTATGACATGGAATTATTGCAGTGAATAGTTGGGGGTTTTAACCTAGTATTTGAGGCCAGAGAAGTCCTTCTGGAAAAGAACAATCTTAAACTAAGATCTGAGAGAAGAGTAGAAATTAGACAGGTAAAGGGAGATGAGATCAGGAAGAAAGTAGGTAATGTTACAGTGCTGGGATGAAAGAAGGCTTCAGGCAGGGGGAATGGAATGTGCAAAAGCAGCTTGAGGAATTAAAGTAAGGCCTGTATAGCTAGAGAATATAGAGGTTGAGGAATATGAGGTTAACTGGAGAGGCAGTAGGAACCATTCATTTGATAATTAGGATTGACAATTATATGCTAGGTTTTGGTAATGCATAACTAGATGGACGTGATGGACATGCTGCCTGCCTTCATGGATTTTACTTTCTAGTGAAAGAGACACTAGATGAAAAGGAAATAAATCATAAGCAAAAGTGTAGATTGTGGTGAGTGCCACTGACATCTATCAGTTGTCTTACTCAGCTTGGGCTGCTGTAACAAACTACTGCAGATTGGGTGGCTTAAACAACCTTTCTTTCTTGCAGTTCTGGAGGCTGAAAGGTCCAGTTCAAAGTGCTGGTAGATTCAGTGTCTGCTGATGGCCATCTTCTTGGTTTTCAGATGGCTGTCGTCATGCTGCGTCCTCACATGGGGTGGAGAGAGAGGGAGAGGGAAAGAAAGAGGAAGAGCGCATGTGCAAATGCTCTGGTTTCCTCCTCTTACTATAAAGGCACCAATCTCATCATGGGCTCCATGCTTAGGACCTCACCTAACCCTAATTATCTCTCAAAGGCCCCACCTCTAATACCATCATATTGGGAATTAGGGCTCAATAAGTATTCAGTTTGTATCAATGGTTTTGTGATAGCAATTTGGGAAAGACTGTAGGATTGCCAGGGATGACTTGGTGGAGGAAGCAACATTTTAAATTGAATCTCAAAGGACCAAAAAAAAAAAAATCCAGGCATTAAGGAGGGCAAGATAGAGTGTCCTGAGCAGATGAAATATTCTTTGGAGAGGTCAGTCATGCCTCAGAAAAGAGAGTGAGGTGTTTGAGGCGCTTGCAAAGAGGTTAATGTTGCTGGAGTGTAATAATCTAAGAATAGACTATTGTGAAATGAAGTTAGACAGGTAAGTAGGTAGAACTCTGCCTCCAGTTTTACTGGTAAGAAAACCGAGAAACTATTTGCCCAGAGTTATCTCAGGTAGTAAATGGGTGAAGCCATGAAGCTAGTCCAAGCCTATATGCTCCATGATTATTTGTCCAAGGCTATGTTTGTTTGTTCTTTCATTCAACCAACTTTTACTGGCACCCACATACCATGCTACAGCCCAGGGACATACAATTAAGCCAGATATTCAAGGTCCTTGCCTTCACGGGGCTCTATCGTGCTTGCTTTTTCCCCCTGAATCATGTATCCTTGTAAGGGAAGGAGAAGATAAGAGAATTTTCATCTGCAAGTAATGGAAAAACAAAGCTCAACATGGCTTACATATGAAAAGGAATTGTTTGCTCACATAATGCAAATAAGCTTCCTGGGTTGATGAAAGAAGTCTCCCTCTCTGTTTTTTTTCTACCCTTCTCTTAGTTCTTTCCTCTTCTTTGATTTAGTTTTGCCCAGTTTCAGACTTTGTATCTACATTATCCAAAAGGAAAGAGGGTTTGAGAAGTTTCATCATAAGTCCTGAGCTTTGCGCTCACCGAGTTGACCCTCATGGAGCCAGGAAAATACTCACACTGACATGCTTAGTCCTGGGTTCCATATTTATTACTGAACCAACCATTGTGACAAGGATATTCCCAGTTATTTAGACTATCCAACGTGGAAAGTTATACCAATCTTTGGGAGTGTGTCAGTAGGGAGTTAAATCAACATTTGGGAATGTGTATGCATGGAAAGTTATGGAAGATGCACATGGAACTTTATGGGAAATACCAGTTGTGACAATGCTGGAGGTGCATGTGTGTCAAAATTGACATGTAGTAGATGGGGGTCAAGGATGCTATAGAGGACCTGCAATGTAGATGATGGGCCTGCACCACAAATAATTATTCCACACTCTGCATTCCCTTGGAAAGTGCTTCTGGACAATATGTAGGTGAAAAATTTTATATAATCTGAATCTAGACTTCTGCAAAATATATTTTTGGGACACTATTTTAATATACACTGAATTTTTCAGAAATGTAGCTATGGGATGTATTGTAATAATACTGCATTTTGTTTTGTCAGAACTTTTCTGCGATTTGTTCACTTATTTGAAAAATCATGCCACAGATGGGATGGTGCTCTGGTGTCTGAATTATCTGTGCAACCTGCCTTATCACCTGGTTTTTTAGGTGTCTCACTTCATGGCAATTCCATATAAAGGTGTATGCATCTGACTACAATATTCTGCCTCTTAAAATAAATTTTAAAACAAATTACTTTTGTTTATTTCTACTTTATGTTTTATTTTGAGCAATGTATTGATTTTAAAAAATTATGTGTGGAGATAATTGCATTTATTTAAAATTTTTATTTTGGTATAGAAAGAGGTCATTACAAAATATTTATCACATAAATAGACTGTTGCATTGAGTAGGGTTGCAAAAGCTGGTTTAGACACATCAGAGTCCATTCTTGGAGTTGGGGATAGGATCAATACCTGTACTGTCTGGTTACTGTAAACCAGGAGAGAGGAAATAAATACTGGGGGGATGCCCTCAATGTCTCCTGGGAACTCATTTTTTTTTTCCTATTAAATGTGGGCCTTTCTCAATATACAAGTGATTAGAGTTTAATATTTTTCATGTTAAATACCTTCTGAGGAAAAATCCAGATTAAGGTAACTTTTTGTGTATATGGGCTCAAATTGTTTATTTTAAAAAGCAAGTTAATTTGGGGAGAAATGTGATACAAATTTTATTTCATGTTGAAAATTTTATCTTATCAATGTTAATTAAAAATTTTTTGGGGGGCTTGATTCACTTTTGTGTGGGCATCTCTCACTTATTCATTGTTTTAACACACCATTTCCTGTTTTCATGTTGTTAACTAAATGTATGCTTTGATCCTCAAGGGTTTTCAAATGTAAAAACTGACCTGGCCATGAAGCTGTGAATAGGAATGACAGAAATACTAAATTTCTAGTGAAACAGCCATCATAGAAACAACGAAAGGATGGAAATGGAAGGCAGCAAATAAAAAACAGGGAATAGTGGTTTGGCTTATTTAATAGGTTGAATAGTAAGATAATAACTCAGACTGAAGTTATACAAACATATCTGACTCCTTTAAAGTAGAGATTAAAAAAGAACATGTAAAAATGGTCATTTTAGATAGTGGAAACATTTTTTTCTACTGCTACAAAATTCACACTCATGTGACCACTTTGTTTCCTTGAATTAATTTGTTTTTAAATGGTGTTTCTGTTGCTTGGTTATAATGTATTCAGTGTAGTACACACAGGGCTACTGTTCAAAAGTGGTCCGGGAAATGGCTTAAGAAGCCCATCTGGAGTGTTCCACGAGCACAATTGAGAACATTTGAATTTTTCAAAGGTCATTAGTTGAACACTACTCAGGTAACATGCCCGAAGCTTTTTATTCCAGGACTTTCTAAATGTTTAACAAAATAATTGATTATATATAGTAACCACCAACCCCGCCCCTCCTCCCTGCCACCTAGCCTTTAAAAGGGAGGTATTTGCTGTTAGGTAAGCTTAGAAAAATTGCATAAAAAATTGCAAATGTTACTTGTTTTTCTTTCTCTCTGTGTGGATGCCACCCAGAGCCTCTACAATTTAAGGGGTTGTAGGTGATCTATTTATTTTATGATTACTTAGCAGAGGATGAGCTCTGACATTTTGCTTTTGTGCCTTCAATTTCTAGCTACTCTGGTGAACTGCAGTGTACATTTTTGCATTGCTTCATATGTGCCATTTACCCCCCTACTAAAGCCAATGAGCTGTAGAGCATTGTCCCTTTTCATTAGTGCAGTTTTCAGTGTTAACATGTTATTTTATGTCAGCTCGCTTTTTCTGTTCTGTATCAACATTGTAATCAGTAGCTAACATTTTGTTAAGCAATTTGTTGATTCTTATCACTTGTCAAGTTTTCAGTTTGCTAGGCACTGAAATGATTTTCACTTTCTTGTTCAGAAAGGGATTTTCGGTTTAATAAAATGTTACTCAACATACCATTTTCTCTCTTCTCTCTTCTCTTTTTCTTGACCCTTGTCCAAAAATAAGTATGTCCCTCTCAGAGAAACATATTGTGTTTGAAAATCAGAACACTTAAAACAGATCAAGTATGGGTCAGTGAATTTCAAGTGTCACTTAGAGAAGACCGTTATGTGGAGTATACAATATAGATCTATGTGTGGAAATGTTCTCAGCTGCTGTGAATGTCCCCAGCACAGTGCCTGCCACATAGTAGGTACTCAGGAAATGTCCAGTGAACAAAAAGAGGAACACATGTGAATAATCATTAAGTTTAAATAATAAGGAACTCTAATTTTCATTCATTTCCCTATCCCCATATGCCCTGGGGAGTGGGTTAGCCAGTAAAAATGTCAAGACTGGTCTTCCTTTATTTGCAATATTAATTTATATTAATATAATATATCCACTTATTTATTACCCCCTTGAATTATGTATTTCATTTTCATTACTTTAATTTTGAGCTAAAAATGTAAAGTTTTTCCTTCTCTGCAAAATTTGTTCCTTCACGTGAGTTTCTGCAACAGCAGAAGAAACTCTAAAGGCTTCGTGATAGCCGTAGAAAGGATGTGAATTACTTTGTTTATGGAGAGTAAAGGAAAATACTAAAGGGGACATTATGTACTAGTTGTACAGTCCCTCAGGCTCCCCAATCACTTGGGAAGATGGAGGCAATTTACCAGAGGAACTCTCCCTTGGCTTATAATTTACTGTTAAAAATAGCTGCTAAAATTTAAGAAAGTTCCTGAATAAAGCAAGTACTTTGGATTTATGTTTATCATTATTATAACTGGGAAATGGGATTTATGAGTCTGTCTAATATGCTGGGTAATGGAGTACTACTAAAACATAACATGAAAATTTGTTATTTATCCATAACGGTTGAGAAATGGTGTATTTTAGAATTCTGTATCTTCAAGAGTTGCCACACATTATAACCTGTACAGCAGTGGTTCTCAGCTTGGAGAATATTTTGCTTTATAGGAGACATTTGGTAATACCTGGAGACATTTTTCACTGTCAGGGGGATGAAAGGAAGAGGTGCTAGAAGCATTTCGTGGGTAAAGTCCAGGGATGCTGCTAAGCATCCTACCATGCAATAATGGTCCTCATAGCAAAGAAATATCTGGTCCAAAATGTCAATAGTTCTGGGTTTGAGAGACCCTACCCTGCACTTAGCTTTGTGTTTTTTAAAAATTAAATTAGAATTTAGTAAAATTACAAGATGACAGTGAACATTTTTGGTGATTTAGCATCTTATAGTACTTCAGTGTCTTTGTGAACATTCATTGCCACTGTATTGGTGAACTACAGAAATGTTGGTTTGTGGAGATTCCTGGTTACCAGGTGGATAGGGACATTATTCTGTGGTGTAGTTATCTGAAGAGGCCACACTGCTTCTTATGTCATAACAGTTATTTGAGTTAGGATTATTTCTTCTTTCTTATAGACAAAATTATTTACTTTTCATATTACAACAGAATGGAAATACAACTGATCTCTCTTAATGAGTTTTTAATCTTTAAAAACAATAGGTGGTGTGGTATTGGAACAGTCCTTCTCTCAGCACTGCTGTTATTACCGTGCACTATGCTTTTATGTTTAGGTTACTGGGAGAACCTAAAAAAGAAGAAAAATATTTTTCTACAATTTGTATAAAGTTTATGTGTACAATCCAAGAAAATGAAAAAGAAAAATACCTGCTTCTGGGTAGAAAACCAAAGGAATCTGTTAATTTATTGGTCAGTGACTTAAATATTTACTGAAGACTGTCTTATTCACATTCGGGCTAGAGCAGTAAATAAGATAGAACTTTTTATGATGTTGTTTACTGATTTATTTGAAAAATAATAAAAGTTTAAAGCATGAGACTGAAATTAATTTTATATGTCTGCTGTAACCTCTTTCACACATGGATTCAGATGTAATGTATGGCATTTACAACTATAGAGACTTACATAATAGAAACTGCCTGTTACGTGGCCCTGATCTTATCCACCGAACTTTTTCAGTTATGAGGTGATTAAGGAGCTTATCATCAGTAAGCTGGTTTATGCAATCAATGATTCCTTTTTTACTAAGCACATATTAAACACCTAATATGTGCCATGCTATTCTGGGAGCAAGGGGCGTCAACATGAATTATGAACAGTCCTTGCCATCCTGCACAACTATGGGAAGAGATGTCAGGGACAGGGGAAGGAGAAGGGGGAGAAGGCAGTATTGAGAATGGTGGGTGGAACAGGAGTGGTGGGGAGATATATGTGATAAAGACTAAGCAGGAAAGCAATTTACACCTGTGCTGGCCTCTTGTTCTTTACTTGGATTTGTTTTTAGCCCTTTCTGTTAGAAACTCTTAAGTCTCAGCTATGTTGAATAATTAGCCTTGGGAAAGGCAGGGTAAACACAAGCTTAATTTATGTTTGTTTCACAGCCTCTGAGTTTCCAAGGAAATGAATTGTCTGAGTCCAAAACCAGTGCATTGATTTTGTCACAGTTAACAATAACAAGCATGTGGCTTCTAAGGCCATTTCCCTGAATAGATTAGCATTGAATAGACAATGAACATTTTTGAACCCATATTATTTCTCAGTTTCTATTTCAACTCATAATCCTAATTGGATTTAATCTTTTTTGTCCTAGAAGGCAGTGATAAAATTGACCTGAACAAACTGCTGAGATAGAAGAAAAATAATTGTACGCAGGCACCTTAATCTCAACGTGTCCCAAACAGAACACATTATTTTCCACCATATGCTTGCTTCGTATTCCTTACCCATTTTTTTCTTGCCTTCATTGTGCCTCCCATGAATTTCTTTCTGAATGGTTTTGATACCCTCAAATCTGTTCTCCACTGTGCTGTCAGAGTGAATTACAGACTCTACAAATGTGAAGGAAATAATAATATTAGCAGATAACATTTAATTGAGTACTTACTATGTACTTGGTATTTTTCTAAATCTTTCCATTTTTACAACAGTATGATATTAGAAATATTATTACCTTTATTTCACAGACAAGAAATCCAGACAAGAAAGACAAGGCACAAGAAGAAACTTGCTCTAGGTAATGTACTTAATATGTGGCAGAGACACGTTTTAACCCCAGGCGTTTTGACTTGGGAGCACTGGCTCATAACTTGCTCAAGCCCGTCTATTTAAGACCTTCAATGGTCTCCTCAAAGCCTACCACAAAATTCAAAGTACATCCATCTAACATTAATGACTTTAATTCATTTCTGAAAATCTTATTGCTAAATGAAAAACTAAAGGTAAAAAATTTTATTAATTTTAATAAGAAAAATTATAGTGGATTTCGTCACAACTTAAGATGAATCAGTTTTCACAGAACAAAGGTAGCAATTCAACACTGAAAATGAGTTTATATAAATAAACAACAACAATGTAAAAATGAATAGATCCAATTTCTACATAAAATAATTATACCTGCCGATGGAGAAAGGAAGGACTTAGGAGTGGATAGGGAATGATGGAGGTTGGGTACAACTGGATCATTCTTTGGAGGGCGCAGTCTTCCTTCTGTCTCATTTTCTCAAGCAATCCTTCAGCCTTTTTGGGCTTCTGAGAATCTTGCATTCAAACTTTACTTTGTAACTGATAGCATTACCTTTAGGGCAAAACAATGGCCTGACTTGAGACCACATGTGATAATACGTAAACCCACGATGAAACTAGCACATGCATGTATGTTTAATAGACTGATACTTTGTTTTCGACTCACTCAAAAAATGTTTGGGTTCATCCAAATGTGATAGTTAATGCCAATGCACCCTATAAGATATTCTCAGCTGAAAATTGGCTAGTCAAGTATATGGGTGACTGTGTCTCCCCGAAACAATAATATTACTATATCATGTCTTATGTGTATTTGTTTAATGGATTTTGGGGGGATTTCTCTATGGAAAAATAAAGATTTGTTCAAAACTGGCGTAACATTTCAGAACTATAATGGTAAAATTGTTAGCTAAATGACTATTATGAAGTAAGTTTATACCTCACCTATAAAGTCCTCCAAGGTTTTGTACTTCTATGGCCGCCCGGCTTCATCTCTTCCCTCTTCTTGTTTCATCTCTAACTTGGCAGCATTACTGTATTGTTTATATTTACGTGCTCATACTATGCTGTTTCATACCTTGATTCTCTTGGCGTGGAATATCAACTTTCCCCTTCTATGCTCATACAGGGGTTTTGTGGTACAGCTGAAGAACCTCAAACTTTGGAAACCTCGGTTTTTTTCAAAAGGGATACCAGAAAACCTGCTCAAACTTTACCCTGGAAAGACAAATATCTTTATTATCCTGGTGAGAAAACAAACTTGCCCTCTGCCCTGGAAAGAGACACTATTTCTACCTTCCAAGGTAGTTTAATATAGAAACATTCCTGAACAGCTAATCTGGAACAAAATATATGTTAATGCCTTTGCTGGGAAAGTGCAGAAATGGGAGTGACCCATGGAGCTGATGCACTTGGCACATTGTATTAAAATTATCCACTTAAGTGTCTGGTTGTTGAGCTCACTTAGGGCAGAAATGGAATCTTTTTCATCTTTTCATTCCTATTATCCAGCATAATGCTTGTCAGCAAGTAGAGGATCAATATATGTTTATAAAATAAATGAATAAATGAAGACCTTTTAGATATGGAGAATTTGGGGAGCTATATTTCAAATTATTTTATATGGAATAATCCATTAAACCATACTAAGCATGCTGGTTTTCAAATGCCAAGTGGCCCGTAGACAACCAGCTGGTTTTCTGTGATCTGGATTCTAATTCATGTGAATAGTTTCTTATTATATAATGTTAATATCAAATTCTTTTATTATATGCCAAGCATTGAGTTAAACTCTTTATAAATAATGCATCACTATATCCCAGTAAACAACCTTATGAGTAGTGCTATTACCACTGTAAGAGAGACTCAAAAAATTTAAAGAGAGACTTAAACAAAAAGTTTAAGTAACTTGGAATTTGAACCCAGGTAGTTTGACGCTGAAGATTGTGTTTTAACTACTTAAGTTGTACAACTCCTCACAGAAAACGAAAGAAAAAAAACCCAACTATCTCCAGGAGTTTTCTTACATTCTCTAAACACATGCTCTGTCTCTCAAACCAAACTTGGATAGACAAAACACAAATATGCCCCATTAACAAATTCAATGTGCATTTGGGAAACTAAATGGAACTATTTGTTTTAGGAAAGATGTCTCTCTGACATCTTTCTTCAGGTTGGTAAGATGGCTCAGAATCTTTGGCTGTGAATGTTGGACTTGGGGACCCATGAAGACACATTATTGCCAAACTTTAGCTAAACTAGGCAGAGCAGGGCCAGCTGGGCCTGTGATCTATGTCGTCACACAGGGCCTCATACTTAGAAGAGCTGTGCTTAGAAGAGTTTACTTGGTTGGCTTTCTGCTCCATTTTCACTGTTTTGAAATTCTTGGTACTTTTTGAACAAGGGGCCCACATATTCATTTTGCACTGGGTATCTCAAATTATGTAGTCAGTCATGGACTGGAGTCTTGGTTGACCCTTTACAGCAGTATATTATTTGACAGTAGAGAAAAGATACGGACTGGCTAGAGGTTCTGCCGGTATCCATACTGGAATTTCTAAGCTGTGAAATATCCAATTCCCTGAGTATTTGATGATTGTACAAGATCATACTGGGGTTGATTTAAGATGTATTTATTGTAGAATACTTGTTTATTGTAAGGAAAATAATATTACAGTCAATTATATATAATTTCCAGATTTTTAGAGGTCTTAGATCTATTTTCATTCTTTTTTTCTGCTCTGATGGTTTGTTTTAGGACAATTTAACCATTCTCTTTTTATAATAAGCACCAAATCAATTCAATGAGAGATAACATTTCCTTTTAACAGCAATCGATATTTACTATTTCCCTTTTGATGTATAAGTTACATTTCTGTTATCCTTAGGAAATGTGGAGGGCACTTTGTGATTCCATTTTCTATTATTTCTTGGTGTGTGTGTGACTGTGCAGGGTCAATATACTTTCTACTGCTGGGTTGGCTAATATATTTCGGCGACGTTATCAACAGCTTTCATTTGTATTCCTTTAGTAATACTTCCTAGCTACTTCTTCTTCTTCTTTTTTTTAACTTCCTCAGAAACCTTACTTAGAGACCTTATATGACCTTTGGTCATACTCATCTGCATTTATTTCTGATAAATACATATGTAATCTAGATCTTATTTCCTGAAACTGTTTTCTTCTGTACAGTTTTATATCATTATCTTTGCAATCTTTGTGATCCTCTGATGAATTCTGCCATTCTACTACAAATGGAAATAAGCAGGGGCAAAAATACTGATTTGCAATGTCTTAAAAACCACTTGTCTTGATTTATTGTTACTAATTTATTCAAGTCCTAAATCTCTTCTGTTTTCAAATTGTTGCATCTTGTTGGCTATTCAGCTTAAATTCGAGTGTAAACAGGAACATGTTCTGTGGGGAGTAAGTTCTGTAATCTCCAACTTTACAGACTTGTCTGTTGTACTGCTGCAGACCCAGCAGAGGGAGCCCAAGTTCATGAACCAATCTCAGGAGCACTTTTGATGATTTAAAACTAGTTCTCCCTCAAAAGGTGGGGTGTGTGTGTGTGTGTGTGTGTGTGTGTGTGTGTGTGTGTGTGCCCGCTGTGGGAAATTTGAGAATATGTGGGGTGTGTGTGTGTGTGTTGGGGAAGGGTTCCCAATGTGTGTGTTTGTGAGAGAGAGGAAGAAAGAATAGAATGAAGTAAGGTGTTAACTATTTGAATTTTAATATACACTCTAAATGTGGGAGATATATTACATCTTCTGAAGAAAAATGACAGAAATGATGGGGAGAAGCATTTGATTTTCAGATTCCAAGAAGATACTTTAATGCTAAATGCATAAAACCACTTTTCTCCCCTTATTTTCTCAGTTAGCCTGTTCTCCCTTTAAAACTTTTCAGATTGAGTCCTTATACATGTCCATTTCTTGTGATTTTTATATTTAGGGCAATTTCTCAGTGAAAGCTTTTTTTTAAGTCCCTTCAGTCCGTTACCTCACAGGCCCACACATTGTATGTGCACCTACATTTGAGGCAGAAACTCTTGAAGGTTATTTAAGTTTAGGTGAGTGTTTATTCAATAGATTAATCAATTAGTCCACCAACTATCCAAACAGCCCTTATTGAACTTTTAGTGCTATATGAGGTGTGGAGTGTGTGTAGGGAGGAGGAGTATGCAGTTGGGAGAGGAAATAAAAGCTGTTTTCTGTCCTCAGTAAACTTCAATGTGGCTGAGTAAATAAATGTGTTTGGTAAAATACAAAACGTTATGTATCTAAATGCTAAGCAGTAGTTCAAAACGTCCATAAAGTGAATATAAAATAGGTGTTCCGAGGAGAAATATGTAGATGCCTGTAACTGCAAGAGCCTAGGAAAGCTTCAGGGTGATATGCGCTAGATGATGACTGGTTTTATGCATCTCGAGATGAAAGAAGAGGGTTTTCCATGCTAGAAAAGCAACATAAGAAAGGCTGGGGAGAAGAAGATATGGTTTATGATGGGGCTACAGGTCACAGTGTGAGATTATGCTGTTTGTGTACTGCATACCCTTACGTGGTGGTGTTCACACCAAGCCTGTGTGAATGGTCTTTCTCAACGTACCTAGTGGATTAACTGGGTTTATATAGAACAGTGAGTGGTTCCTAGCCCTTTGTATGTTATGACCATCAATCACCCATTGGGAGGAATCTATACAGAGGCAGTACAGTACAGTCAGTATAAGTGGACTGTGTAATACACTGGAATCTTGGGCTCCTCTGAAAATAGCTGTGTGACCTAGGTCAAGTTATTAACCTCCTTATGCCTTATTTCCCCCTCATTTATAAAATGGCATGATAATGATAGTTCCTACGACATGGAGTTGTAATGGCTAAATGAGATAAAAAGTCAATGCTTAAAGGAGTACTTAGAACCTGAGTGTTAGCTGTTATTCTCAAAGAGCTGAAGTGTATCTCTAACAGAAGGAAATATCTTACTTTTTCAAGTGTAGAAATATTCCATTAGGCCTTTCGTTATGAACATCCTGGGTCTCATCTACACTACATTGTCTTTTGCTGTTTGAGAATGATGGAGCAGATAGTATGCTGATCTCACAGGCAGATTCATTAAGGTAAATCAGATAGTATGGGCTTTTAAAAAACTTATAAGTTCAGGGGTGCAAGTGCAGCTTTGTTACATAGGTAAGCTTGTGTCATGGGGATTTGTTGTACGGGTTATTTCATCAACTAGGTATTAAACCTGGTACTGATTAGTTATTTTTCCTGATCCTCTCCCTCCTTCCACCCTCCACCCTCCAAAGGCCCCAGTGTGTGTTGTTTGCCTTTGTGTGTCCATGTGTTCTCATCATTTAGCTTCCACTTATAAGTGAGAACATGTGGCAGTTGGTTTTCTGTTCATGTGTTAGTTCGCTAAGCTCCATCTATGTCCTTTCTTCTTTCAGTAAAAGACAAAGGTGACCCTGATTCAGGAAGAGTTATGTTCACCTGGGAATTCAACAGTCATGCTTGTGCTTGCAGCTTTCCCACATTTTCTAGTTGTTTTGAACCATGGGCAGAATGTAAGCTCCATGAGGACAGGGGCTATGTCTACCTTGGTCATTGTTCTATCTCCCGTGCCTTGCATTTGCTTTTACCACCATAGGAATGGGCCAGTTACCAAATGCAGACATGACTTAGATAATTATCCTTGTCTTTTTCCACAAATTTGTTGGCAGTACTATCCCTAGCATAGTTGAAACAGGTTATTACTACGGCATATCTTGAGAGATACCAAATTTAATATCTTCCCTAGTAGTTGAATCATTGCCAGAAGATGAAAATCACTTATATTGTAGATCATTATAGCTTAAAAATACTCTCTCATACATCATATAATTTCAGATAGCATTCATGTGAATTCATTATTTCTCCTAACTGATAGATCTAGTCACTGAGTCTCAGTAAAGTTAAATTACTGGCTCAATGTTACACACAAATCATTGTGGACTTTGGACTTAATCTGAGGTCTCTGATTACAAGTGCAAATTTCTGTGGCACTAAATATCTGGCTTGAAAGCCTCATGATGATATTCACTCCCCTGGGAGGAATAAAGTCTTTCTAACTTCCTAATAGTGGTGTCTATTTGTTTATAAGATTAGGTAGGGGTTATCATGGAAGGCACCTAGAGGCTCATAGGGAATGTGATACTGAGAAGAACCTTGAGGTGAGAAGAGATTGAACTTACCTGGGGTAGTTCATAGAAATCATGATGCAGCCATTGGAAATGGAAGGCCTATATGGGATACCCCACTGGAGGCTCTGAAGTAAAGGCAGCAGGAGTACATAGAGAGACACGACAGGAAAGAATGAAAAATAGAGAGCCTAGAATGGGCATTATACATTTTCATACCTTTATGTGGAGCTGGTCATGCAGTTGGGTCAGCTGGAAACCTAAAGCCAAGTAACTGGGTAGGCTGCAGATGTGTTTGACTGTATATACCACAGGAAGGAAGAGTTTGGAAAGACTGTTCCTTAGTTTCTCTTCTTCTCCAGTTTTGGAGAAAAGTCTTCATCAAATATGTTATTAACATTCATCATTTTCTATACATTATAGTCTGAAGCATGTCTGGAAATGGATGTTGCTTAAAAATTTTACCACTATTGACTGCTTCTATTTTAAATTTCCTACATAATGAAGTTACTAAATGGACTCTTTAAAAAGAAATACAAATGCCTATTTAATGGGACCATTGAAATACACAATGCCATATCCTCTTAGGTGCTTGGCAATTACAGATGTCTTTGAAGTCAATCAGCGTTTGTGGGTGTATCTGTTACAGAACAACATAGTTGGGCCTATTTTAGATTTACTTATAGCTCCCTGATTATGTTATGAGAAAATGTTTGTTCTTTATAGTATCTAGCACAGCACTTTGCTCATAGTAGATGTTTAATAGGTGTTTGTTGAATGGTTTGGAATTTAAACCCTTTTACTTTTACAGAGATGCAAAGTCATACCATGACGGAGGAGAAACAGAGAAACAAGAGCTCCTGTGAAATAGTGAATATGTGGCAATTAATGTACTTTTCGGTGTTCCATTTCTTCATTTGTGACCTACTTTGGTATAAGGTAGAGGTTGATTCAGTTTCATTTAAAGCAGCATTCAAAATAACTAGTATAAAAATGATGGTAAAACAAATTATATCATAGTAAGCATGCAAAAATGAAAATAGAAGTGGATATGTGGAACAATGATTATGCTTGCCTTTCCCATATTGCTCTTACTTTCTGTGTATGGTGTGTGTGTATATGTGTATGTGTGAATTTGTGTGTGTTTCAGTTAGTCAAAACAGATTTTTAAATATGCCTTGTTGAGACGGTTGGGGATGCTTCAGGGATATCACCTTCATATTTCTCTTCTTTTTATAATCATTCTTACTGTATTTGATAGTATTAGTAACCGCAACTCCTACTATGCAAATTTTTTTTTCACTTAGAAAAATATAATATTACTAATTAGAATTTTATGTAACTAGTGAAATTGGTGGGTAGTTTTTTTTTTTTTTTAGAATAATGTAATAATACTTTCCATAACTACAGATCAATGCCTGAAGAGTAATTCATTAAATGCCCACAAAAATATGACACTCGGTCCTTATCCCATACTATATTAAAAAGCAACTCCATATAGATTAAGGATTTAAGTATCAAAAGCAAATCTCTAAACACTTAGTAGACAATCCAGATGAATGGTTTTTAGGCCTAGGAATAGAAAGATATTCCTTAGCTAAGGCATGAAAAATGTTGACTATAAAAGAAAAGACATAAATTTTGCTATATTAAAATTAAGAACTTTAGTTCATTAAAGAGATCTCTTAAAGAAAATGAGAAGTACTCTCACAAACTAGTACACTATCTACATAACTGACAAAGGATTGATGTTAAGAGCACAAAAAATTATCTACAAATCAGTAAGAAAAGTCACAAAAGTTATAAATAGACACATAAGAGGAAACTAACATGACTAACAAACATAAGAAGAAATGTTTATTACACAATATCACATGCATTAGTGATCAGGAAAACACAAAGAAAGATAATAATACAACATCATTTTATAATCTTCTTTTGGAAGACAATTTAAAAGCCTGATAGTGTCAATTATTAGAAAGGAATAGGTCCACTAAATGTCCTTTGCTGATTGGAGGGCAAATTGGTGAAAACATTTTTTTAAAAATGTGAAAAATTGAACATTCATATATTGTATGACTTCAAAATTATACTCTTAGATATCCAATAAAACTCATTTACATATACAACAAAAATACGTATAAGGATGTTAACATCATTGCCACTTGGAATGGAATAGCCTGGAAACAATCTGAATAGACATCAGTAGGAGAGTGGATGAATAAACTGTGATGTATTTACATTAAAATATGACTCAGTAGCAAAGTGAAGTACAGCATTTACAAATATGAATAAATTTTAGCAATATACTTCTGCACAGAAATAGCAAGTTCTAAAAAATTATATGTAATGACACCATTTTTGTAGAGTCAAAAACTAAAATATCCCTTTGGATACACATAGAATTAATTATTCTGTAGGCCAACAAGGGAATAAAGGGAATGATGAGGATGGGATGAGATTTGGTTATTACCTCAAATCTGAAGATCGAGAGGGATGTCATCTGAGATGACTGCATAGTTGAATGTGGGTTGCAATCAGAGCCCCAGTATTTGTTTTGGGAAAATTCATGTATCCTTATCACATTATTAAAAATGGCCAAATAGATAAAAGAGGGTCATACAATTATGATGAGAGTATGTTATAAGCCACGGATTATTATTAATCCAAATCTGTGCACCTCAGGTACAAGGAGGAAAAAAGGATGAACTAGTTCCAAAAATAGATGAATATTAAGGAAATTCGGTTTTTTTCCCTGTTAATCAGTACCCAAAGGAAATTCAGTTTTTAATTATATTTTAAGAGTTGACAAGGCAGGCTCTGTTTTGTTCCTGTTTTTATATTATTTATCGATGCATGTTTAGATTATATGTTATAAAAGAAACAGTTTTAAGAACTCATTCCCAGGTTATCTGTGTCTATCACATAAAAAAGGAAGCACAGGACTCACCCTGCTACATTTTCCTGGTGCTCACTTAAATTATATTTTATCTGTTTTCTAAAGAAAAAATTAAGACGGTACTGAAACTAGTTTTACTACAGATAAGATACTTGGAACATTTGAAGTGTTGAGCATTTAAATAATCAGCCTAAACACATCTGTTGGAAATATTAGAGTCTCAGGCTGAATACTGTGAGTCAATATGTAGAATTTCAGATCTAAATATTTAATTTCCTAAAACATAGTTCCTAAAATGCACCATTTATTATTTTTTTATATTTAGAAAACAAAACTGGAAGCATCCTGTGATAGCAAAATTAAAACTATTGTGAATTATGGCAAATACAATACAGTGCCAGTAAAATGAGGATATACGCAAGATCCAAACAAACACAAGAACTAGCCAAAGAAAAGAGTAGGAATTTCTTCTTACAAAAGCAACTGGCAGTCTTTAGAATTTGGAAATATTTTGTAATGAAGCCCAGATATATTTTTTTCACATCTGTTTGTTAGGGTTGCTGTTAACAATATACTACAGACTGAGTGATATTAAAGAACATAAATTTATTTTCTCAAAGTTTCTGGAAGATAGAAGCCCAAGATCAAAGAGTTGACAGGTTTGGTTTCTCTTGAGGCCTCTTTCTTTGGCTTTCAGATGGCATTTTCTCCCTGGGTCCTCTCCCAATCTTTTCTCTGTGCATGCATCCCCAGTGTCTCCTCTTTTAAGGATACTGGCCCCGTTAGATTAGGTCCTACCCAACAGCCTCATTTTAACTTATTTAAAATATCCAAATAGATAAAAGTGGCCAAAAAGATAACCTCATTTATCTCCAAATAAGAGTACATTTTGAGGAACTAGGGGTTGGGGCTTCAGCGTATGAGTTTAGGAGGAATACAAATCAGCCCCAAACAACCTCCATTTCTGTGACTGTGATTCCCATGACTTAACACCATGAGTGCCTGCCATTTTCCAGGTCCCGTTCTAAGTTCTGCTGGGACACAACAGTAAGGCTTACAGTCTATACATCACAAATGTACATGAGAAATCAGCAGGGACCCAAAATTAGAGGAAAAAGTCGAGGAAAAATGACCTTTGCAAATGCCATTATCCCTAAGTCCCTGTCATTTTTATTGAGGACTAAAGGCTTCCTTCTTTTTTTCAATTTTTTTTTTTAATTCTTAATTTATTTTACTTTCGGTGCATACTATATCTGGCATTTCTCCCCTTGTTAAAGGCTTCCTTCTTAATTGTTTGAAAAAATTAACCACTGTTAAATAAATAAATCCCTGCTGCTGCTGCATACTCCAGAGCCTACAACATACTTTATGGAGGTGTGCACATGAGAGCAGCTTAATGGCAAAGGAACACCTGTAATTAGAAGCATCTGTCATTGTGATAATGATTGTGGGCTCATATTTAGAACCACCACGTTTTCTCTGTCCACAAGGTCTCACTCTGTTTTCTCCCTGGATCCTCACACAGTGTTTCCTCTGTGCATGCATGCCTCTGTATGTCTCCTTCAATTGCAGCCACATGGGCTTCTTGCGTCTCTGTGGACAATAACTACGTCTCTTTTGAGGTACTTCTCAGGTCCTTCAAAGTGGAATTTGAGTAAGCCACACTGCATGTATTTGAAGTCAAAGAGTCTAAAATTTTGTGAAAATCTGGTGCCAGTTATTTTCTTTTCTTTTTTCAGTAAAAGGCTAAATAATATTCAATTTTTATTTAAAATGTTATTTTCCTAGATTAGTTAATGATTCCTTCTCTCCATATGATTTTCTGTTATCCCCTTGGCTGTCCTCTATCTGGAAGGATAGACCACACAGAAGGATGCAGAGAACAACAGGGTTAAATGATTTTACTGAATTTGAGCCAGCTAGACATAATGGGGCTAATGTGGTGGTCCTGAGGAACACCCTGTAACCATCTGCTTGGGCCAGTGACCAAGGACAAGAAAGGAAGCTGGATGTCAGAGTGGATGCCATCGCGGATAAATGGTATTTGAGAATCAGATTCACTTTCTCCTTCCTGTGAAGTTAAGTAAGCTCCCTCTATCTGGAACACCAGACACAACCGTGGGAAAACAGGACTGTGGGAGGTGAGGGTTGTTGTGAGGGTTGGGAGGGGATACATCTTTAAATGGACTGAGATGACGTTTTCATCATACAGTTATAAAAACCTAAATATACAAAAAGTGGTACTTCTTGCCCAGTTGAGTTTATGGGCTGTGATTTGGACATGACACTCTATACTTGATATATGAGTTTAAACATGATGTGCTCTGCTAACAAAGACTGAAAAAGATTGAGCTGCGGCATGGCTTGATCCAAGGCTAGAGGCTCATGAACTTTAAAAATCTTACCATAGCTCTTGTACTATGCTGTCATAAATAGAAAAAAAAATCAGTGCAGTGTGAGTTACTGGCCTTCTGTGGCAGCATGGAGTTGATCTGATATACACACTTGGAAAGTGGGGGCCTGGGGAAGGAGACATAGACAATTTTAGTGTAAAAGGAGAGGTAACTCTTTATTGTTTTCAGTTTGATAACTGACATGTTCTGGGCAGGATGATCTTATTAGTTTCTTTTCTGGGCTTAGAATTAAAACTAAAATGAAAAATAGTCAAATCATACGGAAGAAATAATCCAAAGGAGGTCAATGTTTTAAGAGAATATGTAAAGTAAAGATACTGCATTGGTTTGGTTTGGAATTTAACATTGGCCTAAATGACCAAAGTCATACTGCATTTTGACTTATCCATAAGGAGATCATTCAAATTTTAATTAAATGAGGCCCTTGAATTAGAATATGGCCCATGCAAGAGCTATGAAAAAAATTACTAATAAAAATTGAGTTATTGGAGGAATTTTTCGGGACTCTTAGTGTTATGAAACATACCAAGAAAAGCAACCTGTACAAATATAATAGTGAGACTTTGTATAAATGTGCCTGGTAATATTAAGGAGTGGTTAAAAGCATGGACTTTGGATTCGGGTGTACTCTGATTCAAAGCCTGGTTCTATAGTTTCGTAGCTTTGTGAACCTGGGCCATGTACTTTGCCTTTCTGTAAAAGGGGAATATGGACATACTCCACAGTATTGTTGTGGATATTAAATTTGATTGCATAATTAATATCCCTGTCAATGGTAATTGGAGGTCTTTTAGAAACCTGACCCATGATATAAACATTGTTCTTAGTTGGTTTAACAAAATATCATCAATTATTGAGACATTATAATTTTGCATTCTTAAACAGTTTAATTTTGTTACACATTAGAACTCACTGATATATGACAAAAGCTTTTATGAGGGGACCTGGGCAAGATGGCCCAACAGGAAGAGCTCCTGTCTGCATCTCCCAGCGAGATCGACGCAGAAGGTGTGATTTCTGCATTTTCATCTGAGGTATCTGGCTCATCTCATTGGGACTGGTTAGACAGTGGGTGCAGTCCACAGAGGGCAAGCTGAAGCAGGTGGGGTGTTGCCTCACCTGGGAAGCCCAAGGGGTCAGGGGAACTCCCTCCCCTAGCCAAGGAAAGCCACAGGGGACTGTTCCATGAGAAATGGTGCATTCTGGCCCAGATACTATGTTTTTCCCATGGTCTTCACAACTTGCAGACCAGGAGATTTCCTTGGGTGCCTACAGCACCAGGGCCTTGGTTTCGAGCCCAAAATTGGGTGGCCATTTGGCAGACACCAAACTAGCTGCAGGAGTTTTTTTTTTTTTTTTTTTTTAATACTCCAGTGGTGCTGAATAGCAGCAAGACAGAACCGCTCACTCCCCTGGAAAGGGGGCTGAAGCCAGGGAGCCAAGTGGTCTAGCTCAGTGGATACCTCCACCATGGATCCCAGCAAGCTAAGACTGATTGGCATGAAATTCTCGCTGCCAGCACAGCAATCTGAAGTTGACCTGGGATGCTTGAGCTTGGTTGGGGGAGGGCCGTCCACCATTACTGAGGCTTGAGTAGGCAGTTTCCCCCTCACAGTGTAAACAAAGCTGCCAGGAAGTTCAAACAGGGCAGAGCCCACCGCAGCTCTGCAAAGTCGCTGTAACCAGACTGCCTCTCTAGATTCTTCCTTTCTGGGCTGGGCATCTCTGAAAGAAAGGCAGCAACCCCAGTCAAGGGCTTATAGATAAAACTCCAATATCCTTGGGATAGAGCACCTGGGGAAAAGGGCAGCTGTGGGTGCAGCTTCAGTGCACTTAAACATTCCTCTCTGCCAGCTCTGAAGAGAGCAGCAGATCTTTCAGTACAGCATTCGAGCTCTACTAAGGAACCGACTGCCTCCTCAAGTGGGTCCCTGACCCCTACTCCTCCTGACTGGGAGACACCTCCCAGCAGGGGTCAACAGACACCTCATACCGGAGAGCTCCAGCTGGCATCTGGCGGGTGCCCCTCTGGGATGAAGATTACAGAGGAACAGGCAGCAATCTTTGCTGCTCTGCAGCCTCTGCTGGTGATACCTGGGTAAACAGGGTCTGGAGTGGACCTCCAGCAAACTCCAGCAGACCTGCAGCAGAGGGGCCTGACAGAAAGAAAACTAACAAACAGAAAGGAATAGCATCAACATCAACAAAAAGGACATCCACACAAAAGCCCAATTTGAAGGTCACCAACATCAAAGACCGAAGGCTGATAAATTTTCAAAGATGAGGAAACACCATTGCAAAATGACTGAAAATTCCAAAAAACAGAATGCCTCTTCTCCTCCAAAGGATCACAACTCCTCACCAGCAAGGAAACAAAACTGGATGGAGAATGAGTTTGAAGAATTGACAGAAGTAGGCTTCAGTAGGTGGGTAATAACAGACTCCTCCAAGCTAAAGGGGCATGTTCTAACCCAAGGTAAGGAAGCTAAGAACCTTGAAAAAAGGTTAGAGGAATTACTAATGAGAATAACCAGTTTAGAAAAGATCATAAATGACCCGATGGAGCTGAAAAACAGCAGAAGAACTTCGTGATATATAGACATATATCAATAGCCAAATTGATCAAGTGGAAGAAAAGATAACAGAGATTTAAGATCAACTTAATGAAATAAAGCATGAAGACAAAATTACAGAAAAAAGAGCGAGAAGGAATGAACAAAACCTTCAAGAAATATGGGACTATGTGAAAAGACCAAACCTACATTTGATTGGTGTACCTGAAAGTGACAGGGAGAATGGAGCCAAGTTGGAAAATGCTGTTCAGGATATTATCCAGAAGAACTTCCCTAACTTAGCAAGACAGGCCAACAATCAAGTTCAGGAAATACAGAAAACACCACAAAGATGATCTTCGAAAAGAGCAGCCCCAAGACACATAATTATCAAATTCACCAAGCTTGAAATGAAGGAAAAAATGTTAAGGGCAGCCAGAGATAAAGGTCAGGTTACCCACAAAGGTAAGCCCATCAGATTAACAGCAGATCCCTCAGCAGAAACCCTACAAGCCAGAAGAGAGTGGGGCCAATATGGAAAAGAATTTTCAGTTGAGGATTTCACATCCAGCCAAACTAAGCTTCATAAGTGACGGAGAAATAAAATCCTTTACAGACAAGCAAATGCTGAGAGATTTTGTCACCACCAGGCCTGCCTGACAAGAGCTCCTGAACGAAGCACTAAATATTGAAAGGAAAAACCAGTACCAGCCACTGCAAAAACACACCAAATTGTAAAGACCTTTGATACTAGGAAGAAACTGCATCAACTAACAGGCAAAATAACTAGCAATCCCAGTGGAACAGAACAGAGACCTCAGAAATAATGCCACACATGTACAACCATCTGATCTTTGACAAACCTGACCAAAACAAGTAATGGGGAAAGGATTCCCTATTTAATAATGGTATTGGGAAAACTGGCTAGCTGTATGCAGAAAACTGAAACTGGATCCCTTCCTTACACCTTATACAAAAATTAACTCAAGATGAATTAAAGACTTAAACACAAGCCCTAAAACCGTAAAAACCCTAGAAGAAAATCTACGCAATACCCTTCAGGACATAGGCATGGTCGAAGACTTCATGACTAAAACACCAAAAGCAATGGCAACAAAAGCCAAAATTGACAGATAAGATCTAATTAAACTAAAAAGGTTCTGCACAGCAAAAGAACGTATTGTAAGAGTGAATAGGCAACGTACAGAATGGGAGAAAATTTTTGCAATCTATCCATCTGACAAAGGGCTAATATCCAGAATCTACAAGGAACTTAAACAAATGTACAAGGTAAAAACAAAGAACCCCATCAAAAAGTGGGCAAGGGATATGAACAGACATTTCTCAAAAGAAGACATTATGTGACCAACAAACATATGAAAAAAAGTTCATCATCACTGATCATTAGAGAAATTCAAATTAAAACTACAGTGAGATAACATGCCAGTTAGAATGGCAATCATTAAAAAGTCAGGAAACAACAGAAGCTGGAGAGGATGTGGAGAAATAGGAACATTTTTACACTGTTGGTGGGAGTGTAAATTAGTTCAGCCATTGTGGAAGACAGTGTGGTGACATGTATCTAGAACTAGAAATACCATTTGACCCAGCAATCCCATTTATACCCAAAGGAGTATAAATCATTCTACTATAAAGACATATGCACTTGTATGTTTATTGCAGCACTGTTCACAATAGCAAAGACTTGGAACCAATCCAAATGCCCATCAATGATAGACTGGATAAAGAAAATGTGGCACACATACACCATGGAATACTATGCAGCAAAAAAAAAAAAAACAAACGATGAGTTCATGTCCTTTGCAGGGACACGGATGAAGCTGGAAACCATCATTCTCAGCAAACTAACACAGGAACAGAAAACCAAACACCATATGTTCTCACTCACAAGTGGGAGTTGAACAATGAGAACACATGGACACAGGGAGGGGAACATCCACTGGGGCCTGTTGGGGGTGGGGGCTAAGGGCGGGATAGCAGCAGGAGAAATCCCTAATATAGATCATGGGTTGATGGGTGCAGCAAACCACCATGGCACATGTATACCTATGTAACAAACCTGCACGTGCTACACCTGTATCCCAGAACTTAAAGTATATAAAAAAAGCTTTTATGTGGAAGTGAATTGAAAGCGTGGTAAAAAAAAAAACCATGAAAAGGCAAGAAATGAAATAATAAAGTCTTCAGACAACACTCTTTACAGCTTCTTAAGCAAAATAGGAAAAAGAAAAGATAATTTTTATGGCTTCTGGCAGATACTAATAATGTTAAAGTAACAAATACTATAGTAATTTGTATTTTATTTAGTAGTATTCTTATTTCAGTCATCCAGGAGATTTTTAACTAAAAGTTTATGATAAGCTTTTATATGCTAAGTAAGGGAAAGAGGAGGTTGTTATGAATTTGCACTGAGGAAAATATGAACACAGAAGAGTTTAAAAGTCTGGCAATATCATCCTAATGAAATAATTATTCTTCCTCATCCTCTATTTCAGTTTCCTTTCTGAATGAAAACCTTACTTAAGAAAATAATCTTAGCACATTTTGGTAAATCAGAATTCTGAAAAATATCTAAGGAAAAGTTAAATTTTGAGGTCCCTAGGCTAAAATTGACATGACTAAAATAAGAAAATGTGGCTTTAAAAATAATTTATTTTTTTGGTGGGGATAGAATTTGGCTTATTTGGAAAAATAAAGTACAAGCTAAACGTAGGACTTTGGTAGAATTTATATGCTCTTCCCTTTGGTAATTTTTCCTTTTTTATCTTCTGGCATTTTGAGGAAAGGATGTATATAATTTTTTCAGTAGCTTTATTAACTTGATTGGTCCTCCATTCTTATCCTTTTTTTTTTTTTTTTTTTTTTTTTTTAGTTGGGAGTGTCGGGGAAAAATACCAGAGATATTTTGCACTTTTGTCTGACCTACATTTTTGTTGTATTTTTGGTTTTTATTAATTACTTTTATTACTGGGAGGTAGATAGAGGTGAATCTTAACAGTGTAAGAAAATGAAAGCAAAACTCAATGCATGAGGAGCATTAAGAAAGCAGAATCTTTCTCATTCTGCTTTTGGAATTTTGTCTTGACCTATGTCAACAGGAGCAGCAGAGAGTATATTAGAAGAAGGGTGTCTTTTCTTGGAAGACTCTGCTGAAATTAAAAAAAAAAAGGTAGCGGGGATCCTTTGGAAAATAGAACGCTCTATTGCAGTAAAATGAGCTCCTTTACAAGTCTCTCAATTGCTGCTGCTACTCCTGACAGTGAAGCTATTTTAACTTTTAATTTGCTGAAAGGCAAATAAGGCAGCTGTCTTCTCAGTGGGATATTAGGGGCGAGTGTTGGAAAAACAGCTTCTCTTTTCATGTAAATTAAAGGGGAATATACTGAAGAAAAGTTTACTGTTACTCTACAGATTCTCATCAAGCAGGCCATAGTGTCATCTATAGTGATTCTCCTACACTTTATTTTACTTTGCCAACACATCAGATTGGGGGGGGGGGTACATTTTAGAAATGACGGCTTTGAAATTCAAGTCAGGAATTTGAAGCATCCCTTCCCTTCTGCCTCTCCCTTCATTTTCCCAGAAACCCCAAACCAGTGAACTTTTGGATAATGTCTGAATTTAGGCCTCTCCTCAGTGTTTGCATTAAACTTTTATATTTTTCTTTAGGACATATTTCTTTTTACCGTAGCGCTTTCCAGAATGAACTGAAGCATAATTAGCAAGAGCTAAGAGTGCACCTAGTTTTCATTAAATAGGAACTGTGTTAGCAACTTCCTAACAGCTGCATGTCATCTGCTAATAGCAGCAGACCCTGGATGATTCCTTTTGATGTTGCCCTCTAAAGAAAGATCTCCTCAGAAAACATTATTCTCTGCATTATCCCCTTCTGACTTCTGGTGGTTTTGTTTTATTTGGCTATTGATTGGTATTACACATCCCTCTTAATGCTAACATTAGATGGTGCTTTATCAGAGCACTTAGTGGAAAATTACTGTATATTGGTAGAAAGTTCATTAAATAGTTTGAGCTACGTGTCTGGGATGCATCAGCCAAATATATCAGCTAAGTAAGTTCTAACATGAGCACTGATTTGAAATTGTGGTAAGTTGACTCATTTAACTCATCTCTGTTATACATTTTGTATTTCGTAGAGTAACATGCATTGTTTAAATGAATACAAAACTCCCCTTTGTACTCAGTCTAATACATTTTTAATGGCTAATGATGGTATAGATAATCTCATACAGGGGAGCAAATTGTTTCCCTTTAGTTATCATTATACATTTACTTCTGAACAAATTAAAAATGAAATCATCAACCCAGTCAGAAATAGGCAGGAAAACAAAAGCTTATTAAGAATTTGCTTTTCCCCCTGGTGAAATATATTATCAATAATCATTGCAGTCTATAATGCATGTGGTTTGGAATGACATATTAATTTGTGCTGATTTAATGGTTTAGAAACCATTTTCATTTTGTTTTTGATTTTCTCTTCTGGGGACTCAGAGTTGTCACATATCTTCTGTAAATGAGTTTGCATTATGGTAATCACACTAAACCTGTATGGTGGAAAAACAGAAGTTGAAAATAAGAGGCTTAATTTTCCCTGTTGCAAAAAAAAAAAAAAAAAAGAAAAAGGGGCCTTTCCCCCTCCCTTTTCTCTGAGCGTTTACTTTAGGAAACTTGTAATTATAAGTACTTTCTCCTCTCTTTGAAATGTATATGAATCCATTTGAAAACTAGATAGGCTTTTTGTCAGTTTATTTCCTCAAGGACTTGGCAGCCAGTGTTTTGAAATGTAAACATCAAGGGAGATAGCAACTCAATCTCTCAGTTTCTGTGAGACCGTAGGAGCGTAACTTGAGCCTCAAAACCACCTCCTGTCATAGTGAGAAGTTTGCTCTCCTCTAGAAAAAGCCAGTTAGCTTACACCGATGGTCACCCCAATTAACAGGTAAATTTAGGAAGAAGCTTGCATGACAAACTGTACCATCAAGTCCTTTTAGTTGAGGACTGATTATTGCTTATCTTGAAAATATGTATATAATGATTTGTATCTGTGTGGCTGTATGCAAGAGTGAGATTTCTTTAATTATCTGGAATCTCTAAGCAGATTACCTATGATGCACATTCCATTGTGGTTTAATGCTTATTCAGTGGTAAATATGTTTTCTTTCTTACTACTTATGTGGATAAGATTTCTGGGTTGGGAGAAGATTTTGTTTTTAATTCTCCTCAACAATAGACATGGGCTAATATAAAAAGTAACACTTTGACTAGCTTGTGCCTTTAGTTGTGCTATGTGTTTCCTTCTTTAATCAGATGTGCAATTCAGAGCAAGCTCTGGTGGCTAAAGTCACTAAGGATTAATCAGTATTATGTAAAAAGAAAAGGACCATTACATGAGCTTTTTTCTTTTTTTTGCTGAAGAACAGCATTCCAAATTCAACTGTGAAAGCTGTTGTGAAGATAGGATTAGCTAAATGGCACGTTTGTCACTTTTCCTTTTAATTATTACTCAATAAATTCTCTCAAACAAGCTATATTTAGGCTCATTTTATTCTATTAAAATGATCACTGTTCATTTTAAATATCACTTGCTTTCAATTATATTGTTGTAGGATTCTGCAAAATGTTAAACTTGGCATTGCTAACTCAAAGGTGACTTGTGGTACAGGAATGATTTATGCCTGTGGAATTGCAGAAGCCTAAAAATAGGGCTTGATGTTACATTAATATGTACTGCAGTACACAGGTACAATAGGGTTAGAGGAGGATGGAGTTTCATCCCTAATTCTCAGTTTTCTTGCTTTGTCTCTGAGTCTGAGCAATGCCTGGATAATTAGACATTGCTCATTTGTCATTGTATTGTTTCTTATCAATGCATACCATCCTGCCCCTCCAGTTCCCAGGCGTTTATGGGGAAGCATGTAGTCTTTTTTTTTTTTTTTTTTTGAGACAGAGTTTCGCTCTTGTTGCCCAGGCTGTAGTACAATGGTGCGATCTCCGCTCACCAAAACCTCTGCCTCCTGGGTTCAAGAGGTTTTCCTGCCTCAGCCTCCTGAGTAGCTGCGATTAGAGGCATGTGCCACCATGCCCAGCTAATTTTGTAGTTTTAGTAGAGACGGGGATTTCTCCATGTTGGTCAGGCTGGTCTCGAACTCCTGACCTCAGGCGATCCACCTGCCTCAGCCTCCCTAAGTGCTGGGATTACAGGCATGAGCCACCGCTCCCAGCTGGAAGCATGTAGTCTTTAATAGCCATTCTGCACAACTCTAGTTGCTGTTTGAAGATACCCTTCATATATTGGACTGGATAATAACAGAAGATTGCTGCTAGGTTTTTACGGAGTAAGTGTGTGACCTTGACCTTTGGATGAGATCAGAAATGAAAACATCCAGCTAGGCATCAGCAAATATTACAGATTCGAAGGAGTCTGTGTTAGCAAGGTGAATGCCAGAAGTTCTGGGGAAGCAACATTTCTGAGTGAACAGCAAATAGGATTTTGGTCACTGTTTCCTCTCGTGTGATGCTTCTGATTTCAGCTGTAATGAGTGTGAGATGACAGTGTTGAAAGATGCTTTTCTTCAACATTTCTGAGTGTGAACTCTGATCAGATGAATGGAAGTCATGAAATTGAGTTCACACATCTATTGTCAGCAGGGCTAGAGGTTGCATGAGCACAAGGATGTACTGTAGAAAGAGAAATCGAGGCCAGTACCACTCAGAATATATATGGGAAACAGAAGTTTCTCTCCTCTTTGGAGGGACTGTAGCAGACTGCTGAAAAGACAGATAAAAAGGCAATTGACCAGCTATGCTCAGGACAGCCCTGGAGTCTTCTTAAGTGAAGTCTATGAGTATTAAACATGATGGTGATATGATTTGCCTAAGTATGTGCTAGCTTATTTTTCCTCTACCACAATACATCTTATTATTTTTCTCTTTCTTTAAGCTGATGAGGACATTAGGTCCAGAGTAACTTATTGTATTACAATAAAGGAATTGTTCAGATTTATGAGGTAGCTCTGGAGTTCTATAAAGCCATGTAGTTTAGAACAGTTCTGACACTGCTATTTAGTAAGTAGTTCAGCTCATGGGGTTTACTGGAAAAGATCTCAGGAATCACCATCTCAGCAATCATTTTACATTCTGTAAAGATTTCTGTGTTGCTATGGTGCAGCAATGTGGAACACATTACCCTAGTCACTAGCAGTCAATTTAAATATTCGCTGGGGGGAGTAATTCAGTTTTCAGAAAGTATTAATTTGATCTTAATAAATGTTGATGTTTAATTTAATTGTGACCTTCCAGTTACACTTTTCTCATGTTTTCACAACATGAACTGTTGAAAAGTCATGATATTGTAGCCGATTTTTTAATGGACCCAGAAAAATATTTTAAAAAATAGCAACAGTTTCTACCTGAACCCAGCCCATTCTACTTCAATCCAAATAACAGTCTAGTGAATCTCCCCGATTGCTTGCTTTAAACTCAAAGAAAATATAATCAAGGGAGGACAAAGCACAAGCATAATGAAAGCAGGAAGAAAATTTCCTCTTAGGCTGCTCTTGCCGTTAATTATATAGCAAGAAGCAACTTTCTCCCACATGCTCTCCACCTCACCTTCCTAACTAGGCAAACTCCTACTTGTCCTTCAAGACCCATTAGTACTGCCACTTTTTTTTTTTTTTTCTAGGAATCTTTCTCCAACCTCCTGTCCCACCCACAGGCAGAGCTAATTACTCTTTCACCATTTTGTCAGCACTACTATGTGTTTTAGGATTTATCTATTTTTATACCTTCTTCCTTCCTTTTCCTGTGAGTTCTTAGAGGACAGGGACTGTTCCTTTTCATTTCAATATACCAGTGGGGCTAATGCTAATGCTACACTCAGTATTAGACTTAGAATTGGTACTCAGTAAACATTTAGCAAAAATTGAGATAAATGAAAGGGTTCTCAAATAGACTCCAGAAATGGTCCATTCTTACTGTGCTGAGATCCTAAGAGACCCCCCAAATACAAGAACAGCTCCATAGATTAGGTATAAACTGGGTGCTGGTTTATGCTGGGGCGCTCTTGAGAAACAGATAGTCACTGGGTAATCTACTAACCTAGGCCATTTTTGCACTCTGAGTGCTTGTGTATATATAGATCTGAATCGTCTGCAAGTATGGACATGCTTTAAGGTATTACAAATCAATGTTTTTCTGTAGGAAAATATAGGATGCAGTATAACACAGTGATTAAGACCTGTTTTCCTGATATACCTCTACCACTTAAACTTTTAAGCCTCAGTTTCCTTAATTTCTGTTACACGGGAATCCAATAGTACCTACCTTTATGCCACTGTGTAGGTTGGGCATTGTATATTTACAAGGAGTACCACTCACTTTACAGTCAATGCGACTGGCACTCGCAAGATTTAAAGAGCAAAACATGCACACCACAATGAGCAGAACTATTTGCTTATGAGATTAATGAGTCATTGCACACAGAGTGCTTAGTGCAATGCTTGACATTCAAGAGGTACACAAGTGATGACCTTCATTGTTACAGAAAGGTCTACATTGTTCTTTTAGGATGACTGGATGGGATAAGAGGTATGATATGGGCTATAACAAATATTTTCAAGTGATCTAACAAGTGGGTAAGGGATTGCAAATGTAATCTAGTCCATAAATCATTGCTGGAGTCTATATTTAGAAGTTAGCTAGTATGCCAGAAATCCCAGGCCAAACTGTTACAAGGATATAAAAACAGACACTTTTCATGTATTTGGAAGCCGTTTTCTATCTCCAATCTTCATTTCTGAAATTTCAGTCCTTTAGATATAAATTACTGGGAGAAAGGAAATAAACCAAGGAATTCTCTGACATATTGGTTTCAAAGACTTTGGTAACGCAGAATTGACTTTTTTTGGTTCTTCCAGAATTTTAATGGCTCTCAATGAACATATAATAGTTAAAGAACATGGTGTTCTTGTTTCCCACCCAGAGAGGATTGAAAGAACAAGCTTGAAGGCGCACGCATGCGCGTTTGTGTGTGTGTGTGTGTGTGTGTGTGTGTGTGTGTGTGTGTAGAGGGAGATGCCATTATGAAGAGGCAGTGTTTGTGAAAGACATAATGACAGCAAGTGGAATAATCAAAAGCTTGACCTTGAGGGATAACAAGAAAAATGAAAAAAAAATTCATATTGATTATTATCCTTGAGACCTTGAGAAAATGCATTCAATATTTTCTACTTTAAAAGAATATTTACATCTATAATTTGTTCTCATTTTATAAGCATTTATTGAATAAAACATGATCCAAATGAAATAAATTTTTCTGACTCAGAGTCAGACTGTATTTGCATCTAGATCCATCTCTTAGGCTGAAGTGAAGTGGGCAAGTTCCTTATGCTGTGAGCTTTGGTTTACTGATCTGTAAAGTGAAGGGGATATCCCCACCATGCAGGGGTGCCACAGGGCTGGGATGACATCATATATGTGAAGTGCAGTCAGCAAGAGCCTGGCATATTGTTGGCCCTCAGTGTATTATTTACCTCCTCATATGCTTGGCAAAATTTACTTATCTAAAACGCCCCATTCTCAATTAGATTTCACTGCATTGCTGTTTCTCTGACTGGGAGTTAAATTTATGCACATCCTATGCATAACTGGTCATTGAACTCAGTAATTATAAACTGTGAATGTTCTAAATAATGCCAAAAGCCTGCAGGTGTGAGTCTGTAGTAAAGTGCTAGGATGGTCTAAGATATTCAAAACTATTTGTTTTCTAGTTTTGTGAGGTTTGTGGAATGTTACAACTCTCTATCATGAAGAAGGAAAGATACATTTTATTTATTGTCAGTGCTACCGAAGTTAAGAAGGCTGATCACATTTTTGTGTTAAATGCACTTTTAATATAGTTCAGATAATGGTTCTGGGCTGGGATACGATTCACTTTTTTTTTCATTTACTCTTACATGCTTCTTGTCATTATTATATATCTTATTGATTTGGAGGATGTTCTAGAGACTTACGCTATTGATTAGGCAGAGTGTTTCTGTATTTTGTCATTTACCAGTTTTTACTCCTTATATCCTCATTACCACTAGAATGAAATTACAAGTCTCTTTCTGTCAGGGCATTTTAAGTCTATTATGACATGTACTGGATTAAAGAATTTTATGCAAGCTACCTAATTCCCTTAAATTTATCTAAAATATGCCATCTGCTTTGTAACCTCAAGTGGTCTTATGGTTTATTAGATTATTAAGCAAACATTTAACATGTAAATATAATTTAATAAGCTTCCCGCAGGTATCTAATTAGGCTTTAATTTCTGCCACTAGAACTAAATCTAGTAAAATATCGGTAGGTAGTCATAGTAATATCTCTGAAAGTTAAGTGGTCAAATATGAATTCATATTTTTATTCAATTTCAATTTTAATGTCTTTTAGTCTCTGATGGATTTCAATATCAGATCATTACACTGTAGAGATAATTCTTTTTTTTTCCCATTTATTTTATTGCATTTTAGATAATTCTTAAGTATTTGGGTATTATTTTGTAAGCCAGGACTACTTCTCTTGCAAGAGGCATAGACTTCCAACATAAGCTAGCTTAACAAAAAGAGAATTAGTCAGATCAAGTAGCTTGGAAGGATACTGGAATAGATTCCAGAACTGGAGGAAGAGATGCAAGAATTAGAGCCTTAATTCAATGATGGCAAAAATCTGTCTATCTCTGCCTGTTTTGTTTGTTTTTAACCTAAATGTCTATTTTTTTAGATTGTTTTATTCTAATTTGGTAGGATTTTTCCACATGGCAGGGAACATAGCCACTGCAGTCCAAGCTTAGCATCTACAGAGAAAACCCAGCTTTTTTCACTTCATATTCATTTATGAGTGTCAGGGAAGATTCTGATTGGCCAGCCTTGGTCATGTGCCCATGAAGATGATGAAAAAGCTTGCTAGCCATGGGTAGATAAACCTCAGCCACTCACTCTTGAATCCTGCCGAAACCCTGATGAATGTTACAGACCTTTGCAGAAAAGTCTTCAAGCACGAATGCATCTAAGTGTTTGCATACTCTTTCAGGGAGTTAATGGTCTTTCCTTAGCGCTTTATAGATGTCAAGTTAAGGACCCGGGTGATAAAATGCTAAGGCAACACCGTTTATCACTGAAGTCAAATTTTGGCAGATGTGTTTTCACTTCCAAATGGGAAATTCTTGCTGATAAGAATATATTAAAGTTATATATATTGTCACATAGAGTTCAAGGAAATATCTCTTTTTAAGATAGTGGAATGTAAAGGCTTGTTTTCTGGGGTTCAACTTCACAAGCTTAAGACATCTTTAAATTTTCATGACAAAGCAGCCTCTGAGAATCGTGAACACAGCTGAGAAAATCTGGAACCTTTCTCATTCTGATAGTTTGATTTGCCTCGTGGAGGAAAAGAGAAAACTACTGAGGGATACCAGTGTCTCTAAGTCAAGCTTTTCCATGAAAAAATCAGAGCGGGTCATAAGTGACTGGAGGAGACAGAAGAAACTCACTGAGAAGAGATGGAGTCCACTTGCATTACTGCCATGTCCCTGTAATTGGCTTTCTAACTTCCGCTCTTGCATTCTTAGTTCTTTCCTATAGAACAGACGAGGCAGCCATTTAAAATATAATCAAGCCGATCACATCAATGCTGTTTATTGGCCAACCCTTGTGTCAAAAATATTTATCATGACCTACAAGCCATGATCTGGCTCCCACTTCTTTTGCCACTCCATTGCATGCCAGTTTCACTCTTCCTATTTTCCATTTCCGACATGTGCCAAGCTCTCATTGCTTTCAGACCTTTGCCTGTGTTGCACCTTATGACTTCAGTGTTTTCTCTTCACTTTTTATCTTGTTCTCTTCTATTTATCTGTTAGGCCTTAGTTTAATTATTACCTCCTCAGAGATGCCTTCTGAAACCAGAGTCCAAATAAGCTCCTTTCTATCCTTTCCCCTCATAGTATTATATTACTGTAAGTTGTCATGCTGTATTTGGTTGTTTAAAATCTCTCTACTCTGCATTTTAAACACTATGCAACTAGAGATCATGTCTTTTTGGTTCAGTTGGTGCCTAACACAGTGCTTGGGACCTCATTCTTAATAAATTCTCTTTGAACAATCAATGAAAAAACAGAAACTGAATTGTGGAATCAGACACAGCTGCAACAACTGACTGCAAAGATTAGAAACAGCAAGGGAGTGATAAACAGGAGACATTCTGATGGTGGAATCAAAGATATATATATATATATATATATATGAAAAATGTCCAGAGAATAGTGTTGCAACCTGGGGTATGGAGCTGTGTGATTTCAGGCATGTGCTCTGTGAGGACATGCACAGGCATGTGTAGCTGCTGCTCAGCAGCCCCTGAGAGGAAGTGTTTGACCTTCCAGGGGCCTGGCAATCAGTACAATTTAGCAGCCTGGGGGAGGGTCTGCACACTGCATGAGAGTGACAAGCTAAGCCATTGGTGCCTACGTTTCAACAACGGCTCTCCCACTGGATTTGGCTTCGTTTGTGACACTGAGTTATGATTATTAAAATCTTGGAAATCGCATTGTATGCTTTAGAATTTTTTTTTTATTAACATAGTTTTAAGGCAAAATGTGGTCATTTATCTTATTCTGGGAACACTTAGAGAAGGGGAGACTCTAGTAGTAATTGGGATTCATAATCCTGGACACACAATTTAGTAAAGTCTTTTTTTGAGAAACCAAACCTTGGTCTGGTTGTTTTATTCCTCTTTTTTTTTTTTTTTTTTTAAACAAACGAATATTCTGCATTTTCTTGTTTATGAAACCTTATGTGTCTTTGTATCTCAGATTTTTTAAAACAGTTTCTTTTTGATTTAGGTATAGCTAAAGCAGAGCTCCTTCACCTTTCCTGCTTTCTCTATTGTACTTACGCGACTTTAGTGGGTTTTTTTTTTTTTTTTTTTTTAACTTTAGTGTTTTTATCATCAATGATGTGTGGATGCTTGGCTTTTGAAAGAGTACCTCACAATCTAAGCGATATCTTGGGCACCAAGACAGGAATCCCAGCTCCATCTGGGGAGTTGGGCTGTGCTTAAAGATTAAGCGCCCAAACTCACTAAGACCTCCAAAGAAGAGAACCAGTAGTTACCCCTTTGCTCCCCTTGATAATGGCTTCCACATCTTATCATGGGATGCTGCTTTTATGGTAATGGGAAATGGTAATGTTAAAAGGGACTAGTAAAGATATGCCAATATAGAGAGATGTTTTGCTAATATCAGCCTTTGAAAAAGTTTACTTTTTGACTGAGACCTGTAATGTTCTTTTTCCTGAAGTTCTGCAAAACTGGCTCCTTCTCGTCCTTTAGATTTCAGTTTAAATATTAAATGCTCACAGAGGCTTTCTGAGGTAGGACAGTTCACAAATACTGCTTCAAACTTGAGGACTGGCAAGAAGGACTTGCCTTTGAGCAATATTAGTTTTCCTTTGTATGACTGAAGCCAGAAAATAAGCAAGGCAAGCCTACACATGAGACTAACAGTATATGGTAGGGTTGAATGCAGATTCTTGGAACCATCTGTTTTTCAGAGACTCACCCAAAGTTTAGTAAAATCAAGTGAGAGACCCAGGGCCTCTCTTGCTTTTTAATCATTTATAGGTTACTAGGGAATTGGACATTACTCATGGAGTCTGCCTTACTAAATGAAATTTATTTGAGCTGCACCACTCAGATACGGATACTACGTTTCTAATTTCTTGCTGTGCAATTTGTAAACGCTGTTCATTGCTATGCCATCTGGCCTTACAGGGTTTCAGTGTACTGGGCCTATCCGTGTTCTTTTAGACCTTTCCTAACCACTCACTTTATTCTCTACCACAGTGTCAGGTTTATTTTCTTCATGATTAGAATAATACTCATAATTATATGTTTTACTTGTTTAATTGTTAACGGACTGTCTATTCCTTAAGACATTACTGCAGCAGGGTGGCAATTATATCCCTTCTCTCATGTGCAGCCTCAGGGCCTAGCACAGTGCCTGACACTCAAAGACCTTGCATTTCCTACTCTTACAGCATTCGCATGGTGCTGCTATAGTTGAATGTATGGTGTGGTAGGACAGTTTTCTAAGATTGCATAATAATAAGTGTCCTACCTAGTATAAGCGTCCTACGAAGGGCACTTTTACTGCGTCACTCAGATTCCCTAGCAAGGACTTATCTAAGTGGCCTGGTGCCTGGGGTTAGATAAACAGGAATAATGATCCAATTACAAATATTCTTAGCGTTTAAAATCTGGGCAGTTTAGAAGAATTTGTTAATGGCTAATGCTTTACTGTTATTTTTCTCCTCAGTCCCGCATATCTTATTACCTTTGAAATACATATTTTTATCTAATTTGTCTTGATAATTTGGCGAATATTCTCAGAATGTACTGCTGTAGTTCAAAGATCAGCTCGGGATTGAATTTCCTGTGATCCTATTCTGGTTCTAGCCCTTTTGCCCTATATGAATTTTGGTAGTCTCTTAATTTCTCTGACTTCAATTATTTTTCACATGTAGAATGAAACTAATAATAGGATATATCTTACAAGTTTCTTATAAAGATGGAATGAATATGCCTAATGTGTTTAAAAGTATCTGGAATAGAGTAAACATTCAATGTTAGCCAAAATAAATAAACAAATATGTATATTAAAGAATTTTGGGATAATGTTAAGGTTTACATTTGTTCAATTTTTTGTTATGTATCCATTTTAAATTTTAAAAGGTAAACTGTTTTCTTTCTAAAATTATTTCTTTTTTAAAAAATTTTATTTTTATTTTAAAGGTTTTGGGGCACAGGAGGTTTTTGGTCACATGGATAAGTTCTTCAGTGGTGATTTTTGAGAATTTATTGCATACATCATCCAAGCAGTGTACAGTGTACCCAATGTGTAGTCTTTTATCCTTCATTAGGATAAGGATATCCGCTTCCTAACCTCCCCACCTGTGTCCCCAAAGTCCATTATATAATTCTTATGCCTTTGCATCCTCATAGCTTAGCTCCCACTTATGAGTAAGAACATATGATAATTGATTTTCCATTCCAGAGTGAGGCTAGAATTATTTCTTAATAAAAGGCTAAGAACCACCTTAGTCAATGATACAGATATTTTTGAAGTTGAGAAGCATAACCCTGAGAATGGGGAACATTAACTTCTAATGTCTTAGGTACTTAAGTTACAAAATATCCAATGAAAAGAAGTTTTAAAACGAAGTTTTCTGAATTTAAAACCAAAGTGACTGATACCCTTCACAGTAGCCACCCTGGAGGCTACATTCCTTTTAACCTTGGTTCAATTGCTTAATACATACTTAAATCTCTTCCTCTTTGGGACTTGCCTTCAGAGCAGATTTACAATCTTTGCAAGGACATCTGCCTTTTTATTTTGTAGTTAAATCTCGTTTTAAATTCATGATGGTATTACTCAATTTTATCATTATCTGATTTGTTGGTATTGACACTGAATAATTTTGTTTCATCTTGTTTTTTAAAAGAATCCACCCACAAAGTATGAACACATGGCCCTCTGAGGGCAATAAAGAGTGCGATGTAGGCTTCCGTGATGTTTTTGAAGGTGGAATTTCAAAAATGTTCTGAGCATATGGCACCAACACTGAAATGTGGGGCAGCTTTGCAAGGTTATTGCTGGGAGGGGAACAATACCTGTTTGGATGTATAAATTCTAGTGGTTATTATTATTTTTAAAATATATTTTATTGAGTTTTAGGTTTTGGGGTACATGTGATGAACAAGCAAGACTGTTGCATAGATACATACATGGCAATGTGGTTTGCTGCCTTCCTCCCCATCACCTATATCTGGCACTTCTCCCCATGTTATTCCTCCCCTACTCCACTTCCCCCCACTCCTCCTCCCCCCGTCCCTCCCCAGGGGGTCTTGCTGATTCTTTGTTTTTAAGATATATAACCAATTTTAAGTGAAATTCATTTGAATGTGTGAATTCTATTTGTTAAAAAGAACCACCTCTAGCAATGCCAATATAAATCGATTTTTGTCAGTGCTGCACCTTGCTATTAAACATTTCATATTTTAATTACTTATATTTGAAATCTTCATTTCCATCATTAATATTACCTTGATAAACCCACAGAATGTCCACAGAGTAGCTTATAATAAAAACCTGTAAATTTTTTTCCATCACAATGCATTCCTGAAAATGGTTCTATATGGCAGATTAATATTTTCCTAAAAGAATAATATTGTTGGAGTTTGTGCTCCTAACCAATGACTCAAAAGAAAATAAATCAGAGATTCAGCAATAGTACATTATAAAAGAAACTTTGTAACAGCCAACTTCTCTGTGATAGTCTAAAATAATAACATTATATACCAAATCCTATAAAAATCCATAAATATACTGATGTATTGATTATAAAGAAGATTATGAATGGAATATAAAGCAGATTTCATATAGCAGATAAAACCTTTACTGATATGTAAATTTGATTGGAAACTGATGGCTGACCATGGTGGTGCCAAGTATTCACTTAATTATAATGGTTTAAAAATTATATGGGATTTGGGAGAAGCTAGTTTACAGGGCCCATGTTTCTGAAACCATCTGGAGAAGTTTAAACATTATGCCCTTCTTTCCTTGATAGAATGTTTCTTTTGCAGATGGATATGTAAAAAAAAAATCATACCATTGACTTCAGAGGCAGCTCCTAATCTACCATAGTAGGTGTTCAATGTGTTTGTTAATGAAGTTGATTTATTCATTCACTTATTCACAAAATACATATTGAACATATACCATGTTTCAAATTCTTTTCTAGACATCGGGGCTATTAGAAGTTGGAGAGAAGAGCAGGAACCAGTAAGGAAGGCTGAGAAGGAGTAGAAAGGAAGACCAGATGAGATTGGTATTTTGGAAGTGAAATGAGGAAGATATTTTAAATAATTTGCATTATTTGTGTCAAGGAATATGAAGGCTAAGAACTGATCATGGGATTTATCAGACTGGAGGGTCATTTGTGACCCTGATAGGAATGGTTTTGGCAGGAGCAAAGCCCTGATTGGAGAGAACGAAAGGCTAGAAATTGGAGATAGGAATTTAAATAACCCCTTTAAGGAGTTTTGGTGGAAATAGTTGAAGAGAAACAGGGTATTAGAAGATGAAGGTATAGGGGGAGTGGGTGAAGGAAATTTATTTTTACTTAAGAGAAATTACAGCATATGTATGCGTTTACATAGTGATTTACTAGGACAGTCTATTCCTACAAAAGCAAGTGGAGAACCTAAATCCCATGCTCCTGAGTAGGTGCATGGGGATGGAATCGAGTGCACAAAAGGTGGGTTAATCTTAGCTAAGAACACAGACTGGTTATCCATATTATCAAGAAAAGAAGGTAGAATTATGGGCACCGATGCCCATAGGTTGATAGATTTAACAGTGGGGTACTATGTATTCTTTTGAAAATAATTTTAAATGTTCAAATGGTTCAGTATTATTGCTCAGTGTCACACCGAAGAATGGCTAGCTGAAAACAACATGTCACTCAACTTGATACTCTGTTGACAGCAATTAGAATGCTTCATACTTCTTTGGAAACTTATTAAAAACACTTGATAACAAATCTTCAAAAAGTGTTTCAAAATATCTTTCCTAGAGCAGATATGAGGCAGTTATGAAACAGTGTTGTGATTGAGCTTGCACTTTACCTTGAGCTTGACGAATCATTGAATGGCTATAGTGGATCTGGGATCACCTAGAGGGTGTGGCTGTTACTTGCTTTGGAGGTCTATGGGTAATGACAAAAATGGCAACTTGCTGTATGAGATTGGAATTACTGGCTCAGACTACCAACTGACATATCAGCTATGATGTTCTAGCTGCCACCACCTCAGCTTCATGGGGTTTGGTGACCTTCCTCTTCTCTGCCCCCCACCCAATGACAAGGAGATTGGAAAGGGCATGGTATAAAAATGTAAGAGCTGTACGTAGAGATATGTTACATGATGGGTTTCCATGTATTTAAGTATAGACATTATCTTAAAGAGGGAAGTAAATATTCATTTTTAATGCTTAATATTAACAGTGTTTAATATAGTAGATGCATTATCTACTATATACAAAGCATGTGTGAGGTTCTGTCATGCTGTTATTTAACATCATTAATTCCATCAAATGGAATTCACTTCCTTGAATTAAAAATAAAAAATACAGATATAAATGCTATTGTTGCTTAGAGAAAGAAAAATTCACTGTAGACTGGAATGGCTGCAGACAACTTCTTAGATGAAAAGGTGAAACTTGGACTGGGATATCCAATCAACTCTTTGTCTTGGCACCTGAGATAAGAAAGGAGGTACCTGTTCCCAGCAAAATGCTTGCTACATATTAAGCGCTCAACAAATACCTGTTGATTACTTTTGATATGTAATGTGTCTGGATATTCAAATCTTTTGTTCAAATTCTCTGAAAGTGGTAAAAGAAAGGAAAATAGGCATAAATATCTGTATACAGGAGGTAAAAACTCAGCTTTGCCAGCATCCTTGTATCTTAATTATTGAAAATCTAATTTTGGCCCAAGCTGGTTATCCTCGGAAGGATTTATGAAATGTTTTGACAGAAGTGGCAGATTTCTGGAAAGGACTGAACAAGCAAAGAAGAAATAACTTTGTTCATTCGTCTTGCTCTAACAGAGTATTTTCCATGAAAAATGAATGCTGCAATAGGGTTTCTATATTCTTTAGAAAAAAAAATTTGTCATGTTCAGCAAGAGCAAAAAGGGAATAAACACATGATTGTGGGTAAGACGTGCAGAACAGACTAGTTCTTCAGTTGACCTTGAGGCTCTAGGGCTAGGATTGGTAGTGACTCTATTTTTGTTCCCAACAGTTCCTTGATTGCCAAAGGAAGATGGCTTATTCACACAGTCTTGAGGTACTCTTTCTTTTTCCAAATCAGCAGACTACTCAAAGTGATGCCAACTGTTCTGTTTAGAAACCTCACTGTTCTTCATACAGTAAAAGTATGCTCCTATTTTTCCAAGGTAGAAACATATTTTCTTTAATTTTACAGTATAAGTTTGATATGTGGTACAGTTTGACAATTTTTTATTAGATTATGGATGTGTAAATGACTACCAAGAGGTTTTGTTCAGAGTCAAATTTCCTATATAGTTCATCACTTACTTGTAGGAAAAGCTTTTCAGTTCAGTCCATTAATTGAAATTCTCAAAGAAAGTCCCCAAGAGTTTAACTCTGCTGGACTAGAGGCTAGAGACTATTTTAAAATCATGCTGAAATTTTATCCACTGGAAAAGTCAAGATCTGAACATGAATTAAAATCAAGGGAGACGAATGTTAGGTAAAATGAGCAATCACTCCATTGGCCTGGAGGTAGCTATGTGTGGCCACAATAGTCAGGCAGTCTTATGAGAATTGATAGTATTTGGGTAGCACATAGCACGTAAAAGATAACATCTCAGTGTTATTCAGCTTAATTTAGAGTGCAGGGTACAATAGTGAGTGAGATTTGATGAATCTGTGGAAATAGCTATGATTAAAGAACTCTGTTAAGGGAATAAAGCAAATGACAGTGGCAAGATGAATGATATTTGTATAAGCAAAAGCTGAATCAAATATGTTACTGGCACTGTTGATCATGAAAACCTCAAGAAATAGTGGGCTTCACCTAGCCTTCTAATCCAATGACTTTTTTGCAATTACTTGTTTCAGTTCTGTGCTTTTAAATAGATCATTCAGATGCTTCTAGGAATCATATGCATTTAAAAGATTGGGCCAGGCTACCATAAATATAAATTTGGCTGGCCTAAAAGGATTTTCTCTGTATCTCTCTGTCTGCCCTGTCCCCGTACCACCCCCCACGCCCCACTCTTTATGTTAGAGCTGAATTTAGACTTTAGTTAAGTCCTGGTTGCTCTTCATATCCTAAGACTGTCAACTGACAAAAACAATTACTGAAATTAAAAAAAATCAGCATTGAGTCCCTGGGCATTACTAGAGTTCTTCTGTTTAGGGTAATATTAGAAATCATAGTATGTAGATGGTCACAAAACCGAGGCATAAAATAGCCTGAAAATTATAGGTAGCAGGTGAAATACAGTAATTCCTTTTGAAGCACAACTATTTCCTTCTTTACCCAGATCACACTCACTGACTGTCCTGTCAATTATCAATCACTTTAAAAAAGTATATTGGTTCATTGGGTAATAAGAGGTTTAAATTTTGACTAATTTGCCTTCAAATGTTAATAAAGGTAGATAGTTCTAGTACTAAGCTTTGGTGTTAATTTCTTTTAACAGTTATCTCAGGGGTGGTGTGAGGTTCTATTTTGGCCCTATGAATATCTGTTGAACTTCAGAATTACGAAAGCAAACTTCAGAGGATTTTTTTTTTCATTGCTGCTACGTCTCCTTTGGATAAAGGAAGAAAGCAGTAATGTATTATAAGAACTGTGTGTGTGTTTGTGTGTGTGTGTGTGTGTGTGTGTGTGAGAGACAGAGAGAGAAAGAGAGTGTGTATGTGTGTGTGTGTGTGAGAGAGAGAGAGAGAGAGAGAGAGAGAGAGAGAGAGAGAGAAATATGTAACAGATATTTTTTCAGGCCACATCAGTCAGTATTTTTTTCCAGAATGCAAAATAATAATAAATTTGACACTCTTTGAGAGTTATCTCAGGAAACAAAGCTTCCAAATGATTGTCAAACGTATTTCTTGGTTTTAGATGCTAGATATTCCTGTGCCACAATCCTCCATCTAAGGGAGAATTTTCATATAGCCTTCTTCACTTTTGATGTTTTTTGTCACTCATTGCCAGTGTCATTGTGTGTGTGTGTGTGTGTGTGTGTGTGTGTGTGTGTGTGTGTTCCAGGCCCTCTAGAGGGCTATGTTTCCCTGAGAGTCTTCTTTTCTATCTCTTCGTGTCATAAAACCCTCCAAGGGTCCAGGATCCAGGATAAAGCTCATTCTACCACAGTCTTAGCAGACCGAATATCCAGTTCTATGTTCTTTGTCTCTGAGCAGAAGGACTGGTGGCACCCTAAGAGCCATCCCTGTACTGCTGCTCTCTCTTGGGAATTGCTCTTTTTCTCTTATATTTCTTGACCAGTTACTTGAACTATCTTTTGTTTTGAACTATCTAATTCAATTTGCCTTATTTCTTTTCTTCTGAAGTTTTGGTGCATATACACAACTGTTGAATTGGGATGGAAAGAGGAACGTGACATTGTTAAGTGATTGTGGACAAAAAGAATTCATGAATAAAACAAATGTGGAGTTCTGTTGTTTTCCCTTCATTAGCAATAATGTTAATAGTGCATCTTTGAAACATCAATACTATAAATTTGGCTCAAGCCGAGGAGTTAGCCTTGATTCTTCTTTTTCCTTTGTTCCTCATAGCTAGGGCAGCCGTATGATTTATTGTTCAAACTGGGACACTGTTGAGAATAAAAGAGATACTAACCATACAGGGCACTGGGACGACAGGCAGAAATCAGTGCTGCCCCAGGCAAACAGGGAATGTATGATTACCCTATTTATAATGAAAACAGCAAGATGTGTTGGCATTACCTTCAAAACATATGTTGAATGCATCCATTTGTCTCTGTCATGACTGCTATCATCTATTCCAAGCCACCACCGTCCCTACTGTTAGAACAACTCCTAATGGATCTGTTTCAATTCTTGCCCTCCTATGATTCATTTCCTACACGGTGGCCAAAATGATCTTTTACAAACAAATTAGATCATGTAATTCTCTTGTTCAAAAATCCTCCAGGGTTTTACATTATCTTTAGAAGAAGATCTAGGCTCCTTCCCTGGCCTATGATACCTTATGTATCCCTTGTAGGTCATCCTTTATGAACATTCCCAGGATTCACTCTGGTGAGCTTTTTTTCTACTCCTTCTACATGCAAAGCTCATCTCTGCTTCAGGGACTTTGCATTTGCTAAACTCTCTGCTTCAAATGCTTGTCCCCCAGGTCTCACCTTTCTGATTCTTTCTTGTCAATCAGACCACAGACAAATGTCATGTCCACTGAGTACTTTCCTTCAAATGTAGTTTCAGGGCTTCTTCCAGTCACTCCCAGTAATACAATGTTTCTTTGTAGCTCTTCTTACTACCTAAAATTATCCTTGTATACTTTGTTTTTATTGTGGTAAAGTGTACATAATCTGAAATTTACCATTTTAACCATTTGAAGTGTACAGTTTGATAGTATTAAGTACATCAAATACTTAATATGATGTACATCAAATACTTAATATGATGTGATGGTTACACAACCATCCATCTCCATGACTTTTTTTATCTTCCCAGTCCCATTACTCTATACTTACAAAGCACTAACTTCCCATTCCTCTCTTTCTCCCAATCCCTGGCAACCACCATTTTACTTACTGTCTCTATGAACAAATTTGACTACTCTAAATACCTCTTATAAATGGACTTATACAGTATTTGTCATTTTCTAACTGCCTTATTTTACTTAGCCTAAAATCCTCGAGGTTAATCCATATTGTAGCATGTGTCAGAATTGTTTTCTTTTTTATGTCGGAATAATATGCCATCTTATGTATATGCCACATTTTATTTATCCACTTTTCTGTCAGTGGACACTTGGGTAGCTTTTACATTTTGGTTATTGTGAATAGTGTTGCTGTGAATACAGGCATACGGATATCTGTTTGAGTCCTTGCTCTCAGCTCTTTGGGTATATACTCAGAAGTGAAGTTGCTGGATCACATAGTAATTCTCTGTTTAATACTGTTTTCCATAGTAGTGATACCATTTTGCATTCCCACCAGCAATGAGCAGGATTTTAATTTCTCTACATCCTCACTAACACTATTCCCCACTCCCCACCCCTTTTTGAGTAATAGCCATCCTTTGTATGTATGAAGTGGTATCTTATTGTGGTTTTGATTTGCATTTCCCTAATGATTAATGATGTTAAGCATCTTTTTATATTCTTATTGCCCATTTGTATATATTTTTTGAAGAAATCTCTATTCAAGTCCTTTGCTCATTTTTAAATTGGATGATTTGTTTGTTGTTGCTCAATTGTAGGAGTTCTTTTTATATACTGGATATTATTCCCTTATCAGGTATATGATTGGCAAATATTTTGTCCCATTTTATGGGTTGTCTTTTCACTCTGCTGATACTGTGCTTTGACACACAAAAGTTTTTAACTTTGAGGAAATCCAAATTACCTAATTTTTTTCTTCTGTTGCTTTTGCTTTTGATATCATAGACAAACAATCTTGCCAAATTCAATGTCACGAAGCTTTTTGTTTTTTTTTTTTTAAATTATAAAAGTTCTGGGGTACATGTGCAGATCTTGCATTATTGTTACATAGGTATACACATGCCATGGTGGTTTGCTGCATCCATTCCCCCTTCACCTACATTAAGTATTTCTCCTAATGTTATCCTTCCCCAACCTTTCCACTCCATGGTATCACTCTCCTAGCCCCCCACCACATAAAAGACCTCAGTGTGAGATGTTCCTCTCCCTGTGTCCATGTGTTCTTATTGTTCAACACCCACTTATGAGTGAGAAAATGCAATGTTTGGTTTTCTGTGTCTTTTTCTTTCTTGTGTCAGTTTGCTGAGAATGATGGTTTCTAGATTCATCCGTGTTCCTGCAAAGGACAGGAACTCATCTTTTTTATGGCTGCATAGTATTCCATGGCGTATATGTGCTGCATTTTTTTTTATCCAGTCTATCCTTGATGGGCATTTGGGTTGGTTCCAAGTCTTTGCTATTGTAAACAGTGCTGCAATGAATATACATGTGTATGTGTCTTTATAATAGAATGATTTATAACCCTTTGGGTATATACCCAGTAATGGGATTGCTGGGTCAAATGGTATTTCTATTTCTAGATCCTTGAGGAATCACCATCCTGTCTTCCACAATGGTTGCACTAATTTACACTATCACAAACAGTGTAAAAGCCTTCCTATTTCTCCATATCCTCTCTAGCATCTGTTGTCTTGAGATTTTTTAACGATTGCCATTCTAACTGGCATGAGATGGTATCTCAATGTGGTTTTGATTTGCATTTCTCTAATGACCAGTGATGATGGGCATTTTTTCATATGTTTGTTGGCTGCACATATGTCTTCTTTTGAAAAATGCCTGTTCATATCCTCACCCACTTTTTGATGGGGTTGTTTTTTTCTTGTAAATTTTAGTTATTTGTAGATTCTGGATGTTAGCCATTTGTCAGATGGATAGCTTGCAAAAATTTTTTCCCATTCTCTTGGTTGTGGGTTCACTCTAATGATTGTTTCTTTTGCTGTGCAGAAGCTCTTAAGGTTTATTAGATCCCATTTGTCAATTTTGGCTTTTGTTGCCATTGCTTTTGGTGTTTTAGTCGTGAAGTCCTTGCCTATATCTATGTCTAATAGTACTGCCTAGGTTTTCTTCTAGGGTTTTTATGGTGTTAGGTCATTTGTTTAAATCTTTAATCCATCTGGAGTTAATTTTTGTATAAGGTGTAAGGAATGGGTCCAGTTTTGGCTTTTGCACATGGTTAGCCAGTTTTCCCAACACTATTTATTAAACAGGGAATCCTTTTCCCATTGTTTATTTTTGTCAGGTTTGTCAAAGATCAGATGGTTGTAGGTGTGTGGCATTACTTCCAAGGCCTCTGTTCTGTTCCATTGACCTATATCTCTGTTTTGGTACCAGTACCATGCTGTTTTGATTACTGTAGCCTTATAGTATCGTTTGAAATCAGGTAGTGTGATGCTTCCAGCTTTGTTCTTTTTGCTTAGGATTATCTTGGCTATGCGGGCTCTTTTTTGGTTCCATATGAAGTTTAAGGTGGTTGTTTTCCAGTTCTGTGAAGAAGGTCAATGATAGCTTGATGGGAATAGCATTGAATCTGTAAATTACTTTGGGCAGTATAGCCATTGTCACAATATTGATTTTTCCTAACCATGAGCATGGAATGTTTTTCCATCTGTTTGAGTCCTCTCTTATTTCCTTGAGCAGTGGTTTGTAGTTCTCCTTGAAGAAGTCCTTCATGTCCTTGGTTAGTTGCATTCCTAGGTATTTTATTCTCTTTGTAGCAATTGTGAAATGGGAGTTCACTCATGATTTGGCTCTCTGTTTGTTTGCTGTTGTTGTATAGGAATGCTTGTGATTTTTGCAGATTGATTTTGTATCCCGAGACTTTGCTGAAGTTGCTTATCTTAAGGAGATTTTGGCTTGAGATGATGGGGTCTTCTAAATATACAATAATGTCGTATGCAAATATAGACAATTTGACTTCCTCTTTTCCTAATTGAATACCCTTTCTTTCTTTTTCTTGCCTGATTGCTCTGGCTAGAAATCCAATACTATGTTGAATAGGAATGGTGAGAGAGGGCACACTTGTCTAGTGCCAGTTTTCAAAGTGAATGTTTCCAGTTTTTGCCCATTCAGTATGATATTGGCTGTGGGTTTGCCATAGATAGCTTTATTATTTTGAGATACATTCCATCAATACCTCGTTTATTGAGTTTTTAGCATAAAGGGCTGTGGAATTTTGTCGAAGGACTTCTCTGCATCTGTCAAGATAATCATGTGGTTTTTGTCATTGGTTCTGTTTATGTGATGAATTACATTTATAGATTTGCATATGTTGAACCAGCCCTGCATCCCTGGGATGAAGCCTACTTGATCATGATAGATAAGCTTTTTGATGTGCTATTGCATTCAGTTTGCCAGTATTTTATTGAGGATTTTTGCATTGATGTTCATCATGGATATTGGCCTGAAATTTTCTTTTTTAGTTATGTCTCTGGCAAGTTTTGGTATCAGGATGATGTTGGTTTCATAAAACGAGTTAGGGAGTATTCCCACTTTTTGTATTGTTTGGAATAGTTTCAGAAGGAATGGTACCAGCTCCTCTTTGTACATCTGGTAGCATTTGGCTGTGAACCCATCAGGACCTGGACTTTTTTTGGTTGGTAGGCTATTAATTGCTGCCTTAACTTCAGACCTTGTTATTAGTCTATTAATGGATTCAAATTCTTCCTGGTTTAGTCTTGGGAGGGTGTAAGTGTCCAGGAATTTATCCATTTCTTCTAGATTTACTGGTTAATGTGCATAGAGTTGTTTGTAGTTATCTCTGACGGTAGTTTGTATTTCTGTGGAATCAGTAGTGATATCCCCTTATCATTTTTTTATTGCATTTATTTGATTCTTCTGTCTTTTTTATTAGTCTGACTAGCAGTCTATCTATTTTTTGATCTTTTCAAAAAACCAGCTCCTTGATTTATTGATTTTTTTGAAGGGTTTTTTTTTTTTTGTGTGTGTGTGTGTTTATCTCCTTCAGTTCTGCTCTGATCTTAGTTATTTTTTGCCTTTTGCTAGCTTTTGAATTTGTTTAATCTTGCTCCTCTAGTTCTTTTAATTGTGACAATAGGGTGTCAATTTTAGATCTTTTCCTGTTTCTCATGTGGGCATTTAGTGCTAGACATTTCCCTCTAGACACTGCCTTAAGTATGTTCTGGAGATTCTGGTATGTCTGTCTTCATTCTCATTGGTTTCGAAGAACATCTTTATTTCTGCCTTCATTTCATTATTTATCCAGGAGTCAGTCAGGAGCAGGTTGTTCAGTTTCTATGTAGTTGTGTGATTTTGCGTGAATTTCTTAGTCCTGTGTTCTAATTTGATTGCACTATGGCCTGAGAGATTGTTATGATTTCCATTCTTTTGCATTTGCTAAGGAGTGATTTACTTCAAATTATGTGGTCAATTTTAGAGTAGGTGTGATGTGGTGCTGAGAAGAATGTATATTCTGTGGATTTGGGTGGAGAGTTCTGTAGATGTCTGTTAGGTCCACTTGGTTCAGGTCTGAGTTCAAGTCCTGGATATCCTTGTTGATTTTCTGTCTCATTGATCTGTCTAATATTGACAGTAGGGTGTTAAGGTCTCCCACTATTATTGTGCAGGAGTCTAAGTCTCTTTGTAAGTTATTAAGAACTTGCTTTATGTATCTGGGTGTTCCTGTATTGGGTGCGTATATATTTAGGATCGCTAGCTCTTCTTGATGCATTGATCCCTTTACCATTATGTGATGCCCTTCTTTATCTCTTTTGATCTTTGTTATTTAAAGTCCATTTTATCAGAGACTAGGATTGCAACTCCTACTTTTTTTTTGCTCTCTGGTTGCTTGGTAAATTGTCCTCCATCCCTTTATTTTGAGTCTATGTGTATCTTTGCATGTGAGATGTGTCTCTCTCTCTCATCAGCACACTGATGAGTCTTGACTTTTTATCCAATATTCCAGTCTGTGTTTTTTGATTGGGATATTTAGCTCATTTACATTTAGGGTTAATATTGTTATGAGTGAATTTGATCCTGCCATTCTGATACTAGCTGGTTGTTTTGCCCATTAGTTGATGCAGTTTCTTCATTGTGTTTATGGTCTTTACCATTTGGTACATTTTTGCAGTGGCTGGTACTGGTTATTACTTTCCATATTTAGTGCTTCTTTCAGGAGCTCTTGTAAGGTAGGCCTGTAAGGTGGTGATGAAATCTCTCAGCAATTGCTTGTCCGCAAAGCATTTCAGTTTTCTTTCACTTACAAAGCTTAGTTTGGCTGGATGTGAAATTCTGGGTTGAAAGTTCTTTTGTTTAAGGATGTTGAATATTGGCTCCCACTGTCTTCTGTCATGTAGGGTTTCTGCCGAGAGATCTGCTGTGAGTCTGATGGGCTTCCCTTCGTGGGTAATCTGACTTTTCTGTTTGGCTGCTGTTAGCATTTTTTCCTTCATTTCAACCCTGGTGAATCTGATGATCATGTGCCTTGGGGTTGCTCTTCTTGAGGAATATCTTTGTGGTGTTCTCTGTCTTTCCTAGATTTGAATGTTGGCCTGCCTTACTGGGGTGGGGAAGTTCTCCTGGAGAATATCCTGAAGAGTGGTTTCCAGCATGGATTCATTCTCCCTGTCACATTCAGGTACACCAATCAAACGTAGATTAGGTCTTTTCACATAATCCCATATTTCCTGGATGTTTTGTTAATTTCTTTTCACTCTTTTTTCTTTTTCTAATCTTGCCTTCTCATTTTATTTCATTGAGTTGATCTTCAGTCTCTGATATCCTTTCTTCTGCTTGATTGATTCAGCTATTGAAACTTGTGTATGCTTTGTGAAGTTCTCGTGCTGTGTTTTTCAGCTCCATCAAGTCATTTATGTTCTACTCTAGTTAGCATTTCATCTAACCCTTTTTTCAAAGTTCTTAGTTTCTTTGCCTTGGGTTAGAAGATGTTCCTTTAGCTCAGAGAAGTTTGTGTTTACCCACCTTCTGAAGCCTGCTTCTGTCAATTCGTCAAACTCATTCTCCATCTAATTTTGTTTCCTTGCTGATGAGGAGTTATGATCCCTTGGAGGAGGAGAGGCCTTCTGGGTTTTGGTGTTTTCATCCTTTATGCCCTGGTTACTTCCCATTTTCATGGATTTATCTACCTTTGGTCTTTGCAGTTTGAACTTCCAGATAGGGTCTCTGAGTGGGTGCCCTTTTTGTTGATGTTGAGGCTATTTCTTTTTTTTTTTTTAGTTTTCCTTCTAACAGTCATGCCCCTCTGCTGCAGGACTGCTGGAGGTCCACTCCAGACCCTGCTTGCCTGGGAATCACCTGCAGGGGTTGCAGAACAGCAAGGATTGCTGCCTGTTCCTTCCTCTGGTAGCTTTATTCCATAAGGGTACCCACCAGATGTCAGCCAGAGCTCTCCTGTGTCAGATGACTCTTTGGATATACAGGAATCAGGGAGCCACTTGAGGAGGCAGTCTGTCCCTTGTCAGAGCTCAAGTGCTGTGCTGTTAGCTCCGTTGCTCCCTCAGAGCTGCTGTGCAGGGACGTTTAAGTCTGCTGCAGTGGGACTCAAAACTGCTCCTTTTCTTTTTTTTTCAAATTTATTTTATTGTATTTTAGGTTTTGGGGTACATGTGAAGAACATGCAAGATTGTTGCATAGGTACACATGTGGCAGTGTGATTTGCTGCCTTCCTCCCCATCACCTATATCTGGCATTTCTCCCCATGCTATCTCTCCCCACCTCCCCACCCCCTCTGACCCTCCCCTATTTCCCCCCAATAGACCCAAGTGTGTAGTGCTCCCCTCCCTGTGTCCATGTGTTCTCATTGTTCAACACCCGCCTATGAGAGAAATGCAAATCAAAACTACATTGAGATACCATCTCACGCCAGTTAGAATGGCGATCATTAAAAAATCTAGAGACAACAGATGCTGGAGAGGATGTGGAGAAATAGGAACACTTTTACACTGTTGGTGGGAGTGTAAATTAGTTCAACCATTGTGGAAGACAGTGTAGCGATTCCTCAAGGACCTAGAAATAGAAGTTCCATTTGACCCAGCAATCTCATTACTGGGTATATATCCAAAGGATTATAAAACTGCTCCTTTCATAGGTGCTCTGTCTTGGGAAGGTGTGGCTTTATTTATAAGTCCCTGACAGGCTGCTGCCTTTTTTCAGAGGTGCTTTGCCCAGCAAGGAGGAATTCTAGTCACAGTTTGCCTGCAGAGGTGTTGTTGAGCTGCTGCGGGCTACCCCGCAGCTGCTGTAAACTTCTTTGTGCTTTTGTTTACACAGGTAAGGTAGGCGAACGCCCCTCCCCCAACAGGGTTTGACTGTCCATGATTGAGCTCAAACTGCAGTGCTGGCTGGGAAAATCCCAAACCAGTGGCATTCAGTTTGCTGCTCTCACTGTGGGTGGGACCCACCTCAGGTGTATACGTCACTCTGTCTCCCAGGCGCTCAAGGCACCAGTCAAAAGGGCTGTTCGGATTTGTGCTGGGAACTCATGGTGCTGGCTGAATCGGCCAACCAGATTTGCCCTGGAAACCCAGGGCGACTGTCAGCACGCGGGGATCTGCTGGTCTGTGCACTGCAAAGGCATGAGCAACCGTGCCCCGCCTTTTTCCTTGTTTTCTTATAAGAGTCTGTATTAGTCCATTCTCATACTGCTATGAAGAACCACCTTAGACAGGGTAATTTGTAAAGAAAAGAGCTTTAATTGGCTCTTGGTTCTGCCGGCTGTATATACTTCTGCTTCTAGGGAAGCCTCAGGAAACTTACAATCATGGCAGAAGGAGAAGAAAAAGCAAGCACTTTCTTCTATTGGTGGCAGCAGAGATAGAGAAAGAAAGAGTGAGCAGGGAAATGCCACACTCTTTTAAACAATCAGATCTCATGAGAACTCACTCTTTACCACAAGAATAGCATGGGAAAAATCTGCCCCCATTATCCAATCACCTCCATCACATCCCTCCCCCAACACTGGAAATCACAATTCAACATGAGTTTAGGATGGGGACACAGAGCCAAACCATATCAAAGTCTTACAGTTTTAGCTTCTACATTAAGGCCTTTGATCCATTTTGATTTAATTTTTATATTAGGTATATGGTACCTATTCTACTTTTTGATTTCTGTAATTCCAATGAAATATTTGCTCAAGGAGATCATGGATCATGCCTGTCTAACACAACATTCCATCTCCAATCCTTAAATCAGGGATTCACACACAGCAAAATGTGGAATGAATGAGTAAAGACATTTAAATGGGATATTTAAGGCAAATACATGTTTACTTCTTAGAATCATAGAATCTTGTGCATGAGAATTCATGAGAATTAATTAATTTTAAATTTATATTGGTTACCTCTAGGCCAATTTTCTTCTGCTACTTTTGCTTCTTTTGTAAACATGTGGCCTACAAGTTATACTGTTAGAAGCATTGTTAATTAGATTTATCTCAGTCTGCTAAGCCTGGGATAAAGCATAACATCATAACATAACATAACATAACATAACATAACATAACATAACATAACATAAAACACTGAAAACACTTCTTTCATCTGAAGAAGAAATAAGGACAATGAGCTTTAGAATAGATGCACTTTTCATTTTCTTTAAGTTTTATGTCAGATGTCTTCTCCCTGTGACTTTGGCTACTTTCTGTATTTAATCTGAAGAAATCCAGTCCTTTTTATGATTATTAACATAAAGCAACAAAGTAAAACTAATTGCTAGATGACAGGGATGCTACCACGGCAGGATCATCAATTTATCTCTCTTCTGGGTAGGCTTGAGAATAGATGATGGAAGGCGCTTGGTTATCATCACTTGTTGATGGATTAGCAGGAATAGTGTTCTTCAGGAAGATATCAAGTTTGGCTGCATAGTGTATTTCTTCTTTTCATCAGGATCCGAAAATACTGTTGTTTACCTCCATGCATGACTGACTGGGTGCTGCAGTTTGTTGATGTTATCCAGAATTGGAAGAAAGAGTATCTTGCTACATATCACTAGCCTGAAAAAAGATCAAAATTCAAAACCTGAAGTATAATTCTGCAGAATGCATATCACTCTCAAAAAATTTTTAAGTCTAATAATTGAAAGCCTCACTACTGTAAGTTCAGGATCTGTATTTGTCTGATTACTACTTCTTTATCCAGTCTTTACCTCTAAGCCTGAGTGTTTTTCATTGTCCAAGAATGAGGTCTGATAATTGGGAAGGAAAAAATCAACAGAAGAAAATGAGCCCCTGGAGGAAATTTGCTTTTGACGATGCTCTTTTTCCCTCCTTTTGGGGAGCAAAATTTCCTTTCTCATCAAAATGATTTTGGATTCACGTCTAAACACTGTTTTGGCAAACATTTTTGACTCTGCATTAGTAAATCTGCCAAGAGACGCTTCCCTCCTTCTTACAAATAAATGATTTTGCATTGCTCTGCTGAGTATCATTTACGTTACATCTCTACCTTTGTCCTGTATTAATATAATCAGAGAAGAGCAAATGGAAAAATGCTAATGATTGTCATAATTGGACTCATCATTGAAACAGGTATTAGATAAGTTAGTATTAAGCATATAATTGGGAAGTGGTTTTGTGCTCTCAAAAAGCTTCCCTGTAAACTTAGATTTGAAAATTGTGGGAGGAAAAGGAATGTAAAAAGGGGAGGGAAAACTGTTAGAAAAATATAGTGCTGTTGTCAGATGAGTCTGTCTCTCTTTGCATCCCTATTACAGATTTTGAAGGAGGGTTGGCTTTTTTGAAAATATACTGCGTACTCATACTTAAACCATAAATCTCTTGAATTTGAAATTCAGTTTAAAAACACGCTGAGAATACTGATGTATCTCTTGTTGTATGTGTCTTTTGAAACACACACACTTAAGCACACACACAATGAGAATAAAGCATTCTCCAAATAACAGCAGTGTGGGAAGAATTCAAATTAGATAATAAAAAATAAAAAGTCACATACATGGTAAGGCTACTAACACAATGTAAATGTTATAGCTAGGTTAATGACAGAGATAATCTGTCAAGACTACAGAACAGAAAATCAGACACCGCATGTTCTCACTCATAGGCAGGTGTTGAACAATGAGAACACATGGACACAGGGAGGGAAGCATCACACACTGGGGTCTGCTGGGGGGAGAAATCTAGGGGAAGGACAGTGAGGGATGGGGAGTTGGGAAGGGATAACATGAGGAGAAATGCCAGATATAGGTGATGGGGAGGAAGGCAGCAAACCATATTGCCACATATGTACCTATGCAACAATCTTGCATGTTCTTCACATGTACCCCAAAACCTAAAATGCAATTTAAAAAAAAAAAAAGAAAAATACAAAAAAATGCCTTCAAAGTGAAAAAAAATGTGTGAGAGACATTTCTGTGTCTGAAGTTGAACCAAGTTCCTGATGGCAGAATAAAATTTTATTTGTAAATGATGTTCATGTCTTTGTAGTCAAATGACATTTGGGTTTGCAGCTATGAAAGTATTGTTCGGGCTCAAATAGACAAAAACCCATTCATATTTTGTTTTGCTTTGATGGTGGAGAGGAGAGAGGTTTTATTGAAGGATAGAAGCATTTCCAAAGATAAGACCTGCTGTATATGGCATATGGCCCAGAAAAATGTTTACCTGAATTTTGACTGGGGGGTGTCCAATAAGTATTCTTCTTTTTTTTGGAAACTCCCTTACTCTCTTCTGAGAAGGCTCTTTTCTAATAGCAGGAACTTATAGAAGGAAGAAATTGTCATTACCATTCAGAAACTTATATACAGTGTAGCAGTGCATTTTCCAGTGAAAGAAATGATTCAGATAAGATCATATTCAAATCAGATTATACCAGATTCATATCAGACCAGATTGCTGCTTCAGTTCATAATCCTATTAATAAAACAAAAACAGCTTTTCAATCCCCAGTGCCTGGAATTTAGAAGATGCTCAGCAAATGTTTGTTGAGTAACAGGACCTACTGGTTAAAAGCCTGGATTCCAGAACGAGATACTGGGGGTTTAGATCTCGGCTCTTACTGGCTGTGTGATCCTGGGCAAGTTTCTATTTTTGCCTCAGTTTCCTCATCTGTAAAAGGAAGTTAATAATAGCACCTACTCTCAAAGGGATGTTGCAAGGATAAATGGGAAAAAAATCACTGTAGAACATTGCAGATTCATAGTATATGTTAAGTTTTCTTTTTAGTGGATGACTAAGTGACATAAATTGTTCTTAGAGGCTATATTTTAAATTTATATTGAATATTCTTCAGAATTCAATTGAAGTGTTCCACTGTGATGAGTTCATAACTGGTTATTATTTCAATACATGATGTAATTACTGCCTTCTTTGCTTGACTTCATATTCTATATCAAAAGATTCTATGTGCTCAGATGTTCAGGTGCTCCCTGGAGACTTAGCCAGAAATCATGCTCCTTGGAAGAAATGTGTGAACTTGACACGCTTTATGAAAGCAGGGCTGTGTCATGTGTGTCAGCCCCAGTGCCTCACTATCTGGAACCACATCTGGCACTTAGCAGTGCTCAATGTTGGTTGCATCAGCAAACATTGACCGCTATGCCCCTTGGAAAGCAAGATAAACAAGATGTGATATTTGTACCCATTAAAAAAATAGCTGCTTACTACTAAAGATGAAAGGAGCATTAGCAGTAGGAAGTGTCTCAGGCTACACTAGAAAAAAACCTAGAGGCAGAAATACCATTTGACCCAGCAATCAAATACTCAAAGGAACATACATTATTCTAGTATAAAGATACATGCACACATATGTTCACTGCAGCACTATTTACAATAGCAAAGACATAGCATCAACCTGAATGCCTCTCAGTGATAGACTGGATAAAGAAAATTTGGTACAAATACATCATGGAATACTAGGCAGCCATAAAAAGGAATGAGATCATGTCCTTTGCAGGGACATGGATGGAGTTGGAAGCCATTATCCTTAGCAGACTGATGCTGGAACAGAAAAACAAACACTGTACGTTCTCACTTATAAGTGGGAACTGAACGATAAGGACACATGAACACATCAGGGGAACAACATACACTGGGGCCTGTCAGTGGTGAGAATGTGGGGAGGGAGAGCATCAGGAAGAATAGCTAGTGGATGCTAGGCTTAATACCTAGGTGATGGGATGATCTGTGCAGCAAACCACCATGGCACGTGTTTACCTATGTAACAAACCTGCACATCTTTCACATGTACTCCTGAACTTAATTCAGGAGGCTGGGAGCAGTGGCTCATGCCTATAATCCCAACACTTTGGGAGGCTGAGGCAGGCAGATCATGAGGTCAGCAGTTCGAGACAAGGCTGGCCAACATAGTGAAACCTCGTCTCTACTAAAAATACAAAAATTAGCCAGGTGTGGTGGCAGATGCCTGTAGTTTCAGTTACTTGGGAGGCTAAGGCAGGAGAATCGCTTGAACCCAGGAGGTGGAAGTTGCAGTGAACTGAGACTGCACCATTGTACTGTAGCCTGGGTGACAGAGCAAGACTCAGTCTCAAAAAAAAAATAAAGTTGAAAAAAAATTGGAATCTGCTCTTGGTTCTTTACCTAACTTGCTCTGGAAAAATTATTTATTTTTTCTCAGACTCAGGGTTTTTTCCACTTGTGAAATGAAAAAAATTATTCACGTCTTACCCATTTTAAATAGTTTTATGAAATAACAAAAAATTAATGTGACAATGACTGCAAAAGTAACTTGAAAAATTAAAGTAATTAAATAATTGCAAAATTTTCTTAAAATTCTATAAACCAAAACAATATTTAGGGGAATATTTTAATGCAAGACCAAATAGATCATTTATCAAAGGTTTAGGAGGCTGCTTTTTAATGAACTGGTTGTATAGATTACTTTTCATGGACATTAACAGAAAGATAAGCTAAGACCAATTTTTTCATTACTGTTGCCTTGCAAATTATAAAATATAAATATATTATTTATGACTACATAGTCATACAAAATGGCAATTATGGTTTAACCAATTATGAAACTGACGATCAAAGAAATTCAGGGATTTAACAGATGCACACTATATTATGTATAGGTTTTAGAATTTTGTAAAGTTCACATATGTGTCAAATCAGAGAAGCCATACCAATAGCACACATTCATTCTCATGCCTATGATTCACTTTTACTATTTTTTTCTTTTCTTTCTACCCAGGAGGTAATTCAATTTAGTTCATAGTTATGTGGTAGAAAGCAACTATTATCAGCTGGAAGGGTAGTGTGGTAGGCAGAATTTTAAGAAGATCCCCAAGATTTTCAGCCTCTGTACATACTTATATAATCCTCTGCCTTCAGGAGTGGGCCAGAACTGTGAATAAAAGAGACTTGAAGAAAAGAAAAATATCCTTGGTAAGCCCGACTGAATCAGGTAAGCTTTTAAAAGAGACTGGGCTTTTCCTGGGGAAAGAGATTCTAAGTGAGTGGGATATACATATCCCTTTGACACAAGGGAGAATCTTTGTTGCTTTGAGGATGAGGGGGCCCCATGGCAAGAACTGTGGCTGGCCCCTCAGAGCTGAGCAGACAATGATGAATTGGGAACCACAGTTCTACAACTGCAAGAAACTGAATTCTGCTATCATTATATGGTCTTGGCAGAGCACCTGAGCTCCAGATGAGAATGCAGCCTGGCTGACCCCTTGATTTTAGCCTGTGAGACTCAAGCAGAGAAACCAGTCTCTCTGTGCCTGAAATTCTGACCTGTAGAACTGTCAGCTAATAAGTTGGTATTGTTTTGAGCTGCCAGTTTTGTGGTAATTTGCGATGTGGCAGTAGAAAATTAATAAAGAGGGAAGATGTTGACTTTGCCAGTAATGTGCTGCTCGATGCACTTTTTTTTTTTTTTTTTTTTTTTTTTGAGAAGTTTCATCGGATAAAAGTGGATAGGTTGGGTCAGATTAACCTGAATATCCTAGAATTATTTTGAGACAGGAATGTTGACTTTCAGTCATAGATTTAGTAACAACATATTGTTAAACTTTCATCAAGCCATAGTGTTGTTTACAATCCCATAGGCCTGTCAGGAATATAAACTAAGTTGTAATTAATTGATAAAATATATATTTGATGGGGAGGTATGTATGTGTGATCCAGTTGTAGCTGGGTATGTGGGACTGGCAATTTCCCTAGGCTTCTGTGTTCATGGGTAGGCTTGGTTAGCAGAAAACGTCTGTTTGTGGTTCCTGAAGAGCTGAGGTTGGAGAGAGGGGCGGTTGCAGATGATGACATGGCATCCTAAATTCAGTATGACTTCACTGGCAACATTTGAGTCCTTTAGAAAGAAAGGCTGTAGTTGGAAGCTAAAGATTTGTTTTTAAGGAAATTTGTGAAACATGCCCATAAGCTGAACTACATGGATTTCCAGGGGACAAAGTGAACCAGGGTGGAGCATTTTAGTGTTCTTCCTTCTTCCTCTGTCGCACATGGCATTGCTCTGGTGATATGAAGGCCATAACTCATGATGCAGGTATCCAGAGTGTATTACAGCTCAGATAAATATTGGCTACTGCATAAATAGAAATTAACACCATGCCAAAAAGAAATTTTTCTCAGGCAAGGTTTAAAAGGCTTGCAGCACGAGCAAGGCAAGGGAGAAGCATAAGGGGAAGAGATTCCAGTGCCAGCTCCCAAAAGGGCTCAGCTCTTGTCCTTTTAAGGAAGCTGAGGTGAGGAAAGGAGGGACACGTAGGCATGCAGAGGTGGGGAAATTTTAGCATCTGCACTGTCTGATGACATGCTTCTTTATGTATCGTCTCTTTGGCCTGTCAAATCCACACCCCTGAATGTGAGTCTTAGTGTTATAATGAGATTACGAAGAGCTAAAAATCAGTGAAAGGCCAGTGCTGAAGTCCATCTTGTCTTTAGCCAGCTGGATCTGATCTGGTTCTTATGGGGAATGCCAGCCTCTTCCTTTTGTAACCTTGGGAGATAGATGGTCAGTTTCTTATCAGGAAAGCTGGAGTCCCGCTTTAGCAACCTTGGGAGACATTGTCCAAGGAAATAAATGTTAGGCTCTGCCTTTTATGGTTAGGAGTTCAGCTTGGTTGGGTCAGTTAGGAGGCGTCAGCTTTCTGCTATGTGATTTGGGTCAGGTTGTTAAGGGAGGTAAGAGGGTAGGGGCGGAAACATGCCTGGACATGTGAGGCCCATGGAGATCCTCAGCTCTGTGTCTCTTGTCTGCCAGGACCGAGTCTCTTCCCTACGCTGTCGCAAAAGGAACACTGACAAAGCCCTAAAGGAGGAGACTGAAACCACTAATTTAGAGGAGAATGTAGGAGGGCTAACAGATTATTTGAATGTGTGATAGGGAGTATGTATATACAGCAATTTAGGGACATGTTGATTTTGAGATGCCTATTATAATTTAGAAGGAGAGATGTTCAGTGTTTTTAGGTCTCTGTGATATAGAAGTAGTATAAAAATATGGCTTGGGACCTTAGAATGGAGTTTGTGTTGAAGATGTGGATTTTGGCAATCAACATATTGGTGCCAGTGCAATTCATGGATGTGGATGAGATACTCCTGTGGGAGTACATGGGATAATAAGAAAAGGGCTCTGGGGGCAGACAGGCAATACTGGAAAATACTGATCAGTCTTCAGAGAGTCCAGAAGAGAACTGGGACAAAGTGGTATACTGGCAGCCGAGGGAGAAAAGAGGTTTGATATCTTTATAAAATGTCTTGCATGCTTTGTAATACCTGTTGCATAGCCTTAGAGGGATTTAACAATCTAGTCATTAAAGGAAATTTCTTCTCGGAAATCAGCAACACTTGATGCTGGTCCTCGTTCTGTCACCAACAATATTACTTTCCTTTTAGCAATTTAAAAAGGAGTAGCCAAGCATTTCCTCTTTTCTAATTAAACAATAATTACTTGCTAATTTAAGAAGAAATTTTAATTTTTAATTTACTCTTATGTGAAAGATAGCTTATGCAATGACTTTGAGCCAAAATATCAGTGAATATTTCTTTGTCAATTAATGGGAGCAGAGCACAGAATAAAAGCATCCTCATTAAACCATGTTCATATGGTTTTCAGCTTCTGAAATCACTAGTGTCAAATTAATTGAAAGAAGTGTCTCTACACTGTTGGTTTTAAGGAGAGACCTAATCAAGTCAGCCAACAATAATTCTCTATGTTGGTAATTAATGACTTTAATAATTTATCTAGTGTTGAATAATTCCTTTTATGCTTAATGGATCCATAAATAATTATCTAGGATTAGAAGAATTTGCAATATTTTCATTTATATTAAACATATCAGAAAGTTAATCACCTAAACCTAGACTAGTATAATGAGGAATCTAAAATTCTTTGAGGCTTCATTTCTTTTAGACTTCCACTCAGCTCTTTTCTCCTCAGAGATTCCAGTTTTAGATTACCTTTTCCCCAAAGTCTTTAATGCTGCTCTGAGCAGCTCTGCACTTCAGGGCATTCAGAGAAGCTCTCTCATTTGAATATGAACCCATGAAGATATTTGTGTGATAAGAAATAAATTATATTCTTCTTCTTTGTGCTTTGTGTGCATAACAATAGAACTATTGGTTAATTCTGTGGAAGAAAGTATTTAGTGGAAGCTATTGTTTTATTGCTTTGTATTTGGGGGTAGGAGAAGTATTGCTTAAACACAACACGAGACAGGGTGAAGAATGCTCCTGGAACGTTGTTGGCCACCATACACAGACTTATGTGTGGTGTCGAACCTTAGAAGAAGAGGAATTTGGAAAAGTAGTGAGAAGAACGTTAGATTTTATTGGAGCAGATGACTTGAAAACCCCAAAGAAAACCTTAGGAAGCAGAAAAAATGTAATTATCTCACTGTTATGTCAATAACAGCGACCCTTTGCTGAAGTGTAGGGCAGAAAGGTGATTTTCAAAAAAGGTTTTGCACTGGAAATATTTATTTATTTATTTTAAGTCAATTTCTATTTCTAATGCCTTAAATCTCATTGAGTTACTCTGCCAACAAAACTGATGATAATCTGGAGGCTTTTTCTTAAAGAAACTTCAAATAATTTTTTTCCCATATTTCTCCACATATGTGTGTTGGATCTTTCAGCGTACTATAGATTATATCAGACATGTTCAAATAAAAAGAGGTAGGAAAGATTGATCTTAGCTAACTTTTAATACTACAACACTAGTCAAAATTCACTTCCCTTTTGAAATATACAATTTAAATTGGTTTCATTTACCAAGTCAAAGGTTAAATGTATTGTCCCAAAGAAGAAGCATTAATTTAAAGAGCATGGATTTTGGCTCAGTTCAGTCTATGCCAATTGATAACCGAGTAATATTTGGCAAGTTACATAACCACTCTGAACTTTAGTTTAGGGTCTACAAAATAGTTCGAAACCGTATAATTGAAGTTAGTTGTCACTAGCAATATAATAATCAGAAAAAAAGTTTTATGTATTGCTCATGTGGGTATTCTTAGTGTTTTGATCAGTAAGTATTCTTAAATAACTTAGTGGATTAATAAATCTGCAAGAGTGAAAACAAAAACCCTTATTGATAATTGACCATAAAACAATGTATATGTGTGTGTTTGTATATGTATATGTGTGTGTGTATGTGCCAGTGTGTATATACATATGATCTATTACTTTGGGTAGGCTAAACTGATGAAATGAATAGACACGAAATGATTAAATAATTGTCCCAAGTTTAATCTTTTTATCTGACTGGCTGCTTCGCTCCTCATAGTTAGCTAGGAACAGGGCTGATATGGCCAGTCTAGCTATGAGAGGGGAGAAAGAGTCTAATTTGGGTCCAGTGATTTCCATTCAAGCAAGAGAGGTAGAATTTGCACATATTGCTTTCTTCTATATTCCATTGTAAAGAGCTTGGACACATGGCCATGCCTAGCTGCAAAAAAGCCTGGGGATGTATGCCCTGTAGCTTGGCATCTGTATCCTATCTACTATCAGAAGAACAACTGATTTTAGTGGATAGCTAGTATGTCCACCATGATGGACAGTGCTTTTCCGTATTTCCCTCTTAATGGAATACACAGTACATTAAATTATTTACATATTAAATAATATATAAATAGTGTCTGGCATATAGTAACTACTCATTTGATAGCTGTTATTGTTATACAAATATTTCATTTCACAAAAATGAGAAAGAATGTTGTGTTATTGGCTCAATGGTTGGCACCTGAAAATGTAATAATATTTATGTCTGTATTTCATTCATGATGAGCTTCCTGGTAGTTATTAAATCTTTAAAATTCAAGATCTTCAAATATGGTGGCTCATGCCTATAATCTCAGCTCTTTGGGAGGCTAAGGTGGGCATATCACTTGAGGTCAGGAGTTCAAAACCAGCCTGGTTAACATGGCAAAATCCCATCTCTACTAAAAATACAAAAATTAGCTGGATGTGGTGGCATGCACCTGTAGTCCCAGCTTCTTGGGAGGCTGAGGCAGGAAGAATCACTTAAGCCCAGGAGGCAGAAGTTGTAGTGAGCTGAGATCATACTGCTACACTACAGCCTGGGCAAAAGAGTGAGGCTCTGTCTCAAAAACATATATTTCATGTAGATAGAAGGATTCTGGATATGCTAGATGTGAATATTGCATTTATAAGCTTGCTTCTTGCTGCCTGTTGTGAAAACAAATTGATGATTGAAGAACATGGTTTCAGAAGCAAGAGGAAGAAGGTGTTTCTTAATTTTATGGCATTTATAGCTATGGATTTGTTAGCTATGAAAAAAACTAAAATATATAATGTTTTCCTGTAACTGTTCCAAAATTAGTAAATGTATCACCATTTAATAATTTTCATAAATTATTAATTAGCTCATAAGACATGTCACTCTTCAAACAATTAAATTGCATTAGAGATTAGAATTTGAGGGTTTTAAAAACACGGTCGTTTTAAATAAAACCTTTAATTTTAAGATTAAGCAAAATTAAGTAATGAAATTTTTGCAATGCAAAAATAATGTACTTAATGATATATTTGCTGGAAAAACTGTGCCTGTACAATCATGCTGGCTGGAATGCTGTGTACCTGGTGGTCTATATACTGTCAGAGCACACAAACCTGAAATTAATATTGACTTTGCCGCACATTATCTTTCTCTTGGTGTGTGTGTGTGTGTGTGTATGTGTGTGTGCGTGCGTGCGTGCGTGTGTGTGTGTGTGTGTGTTTTAACTTTGGGAAGGAAAAGAATAATAACAGATTTTAAACTTAAATACCTGTGCTGTATAAGTTAATTATTGTACATTCAGTGAGAACTAGTTACGTTCCTATTTAATGCTATGCTAGGCAAATCAATAAACTGGAAGCAAGTTTGCACTCACCAACCTCAAATTCAGCACACGTAGACTCAAAACATTTGTATTGTATACTATGGTATAGTCAAGATAGAAAGACACCTAATTTGCTTTAGCAGCAAGCCATGTGTGAGGGCTGTTTCATCTCATTGGAGACAATGCCTACTCTTGCCATTCTACAGAATGCTTCATTTTTATCTGAAGAGTTGTGGCATAGGAAGACCTCAGTACCATCTGGGTCCACTTGGTTCTCGGCCTGTCACTTTATGATTGCAGATAACTAAAACTATACTAGGTATCTTCTATGTGATAAAAAATATATCCAGCAAATAATAAAAAATAGGGGGATACTAACATGAATTTTGAAGTTAAACAGACCTAAAGTCAAATTGTGGCTCTACCGCTTACAAACTACAATACTATTCAAGTATTTCTGAACATGAGTTTTCTGAACATGAGTATAATAACATCTACCTCAAAGGCCTAATGCGAAGATGAAATGGAGGAATACAAGCTATGTGAGATGTGTAGTACATAGAAGGAAACAACACCAAAGTGATAGTGAAATCTTCAGGTGAGCATTTAGGATATCTGTCGGATGTTTTTCAGATTCTAGTCTCTTATCTTTGTCTTACTCTGTCCCCTTATCTGTATTGCCTGCTTTTGTTAATTCCATGATACCATAAACTGGATGTGGCACTTTCTGCTATCAGAAGCAGTATCTTGGATTAGTTTGTTTCAGCTCTTGCTCTGTCTTCTGTGCTGTTCAGTAGGAAGAGATTTTAAAGGTTTCACTGGCTTTAGATGGGAACAAGAACATTTTTTTAGGTTGATGGGCTTCCCTTATCATCTACAAGCTGACTAAACAGTCCTCATTGCAAAGGAATAAGTCACCCTAGGATATAAGTCATCTTTGTCAGTCAATTAGGGTATCAGTTTTCTTTCTTTACTTTGCTCCATCTTATTTGGATCATTCAGTATTTTGCTCTTTGAAATGGATTTTTATTTGTTTATTTTGAGACAAGGTCTCACTCCCTCACCCAGGCTGAAGTGCAGTGGTGTGATCATGGCTTACTGCAGTCTCAACTTCCCAGGCTCAGATGATTCTCCTACTTCAGCCTCCCAAGTAGCTGGCTAGGACTACAGGTGCACACCACTGCACCCTGCTAACTTTTTGTGGAGATGGAATTTTGCCATGTTGCCCAGGTTGGTCTTGAACTCCTGGGCCCAAGTGATATGTGCGTTTCAGCCTCTCAAAGTGCTGGGATTACAGGCGTGAGACATCATGAGTGGCCTGGAATGGATTATTTTAACATGGAAGGTGCAAGATTGTTGCTCAAGGATGTTGGTCCTCAAGCCCATTTTACATTTTACTTTAACTCTCTTTCTCTGGAGATGCAACTTTGTCTAAGCCAGGATGCTTGGAGGAAAATGAGTGTGAAAAAAATCGTACCTGAAATGTAATGTGAGTTTAGTTGCCCTGCCTATGAATATACTATTAATTTTCTACAAATATTAGGCCAGAGAAGTGTCTTGTGTAATAAAATGTCAAGAACTAATGTCATAGCCATCTTAAAAAGAACACAGCCAAAACAAAACTGTGTTTCCCCTATCTTCACAAGTTTGCTTTTTCTAGTCTTCTTCATCTCAGGATGACTCTATCATCCATCCAGGTGTTCAAGCCAAGTATCTAGAAGTTAGCCTTATTCTCCATATTTGTTCTATCAGCCAGGTATGATTAAACTAATATTCAAAATCTATCTCAAGTTGTCTCCTCTCCCCTAACATCATGGCTCAGATCTGGAACTCTCTTTCGAATCCTCCCATAGATTGCTGTGTCCCAACAGTACATCCTCTATGTAGTAGCTGCAGTAACTTTTAAAAACATTTTTATTTTGTAAAGACAGAGTCACACTATGTTGCCCAGGCTAGTATCCAGCTCCTGGTCTCAAGTGATCCTCCTGTCTTGGTGTCCTAAAGTTCTTGGAGTAATGTTTTAAAAGTGTATATGAGACCATTTTGCTCTCCTGCTTGAATTCCCTCAAAGCTTCGCATCTCACCTAGAAGAAAAACCACTCTCCTTACTCAGGCTCACAAAAGTCCTACATGATCATTCACCTGCCTCCTCTCTGAGCTTATTTGGTGATCCTGTTCTCATCCTCGCGCCCTGTGCTCCAGCCACATGCTGACCATCCCCGGGCCTGGAGAGCTGTTCCTTCTTAGCATTCCAATTTCAGCCTAAATGCCACCTTCCTAGAGAGGCCTGTCCTATTGCTTTCCATCACATTGTTGCGTTTAGTCTCTTTAGCACTTACATCCTATGATCACTAGGCTCTGAGCTTCATGAGAGGAAGTCCACAGGCTCTCGTCATCACTGTATTCACAGTACTTTGAACTCTGTCTGTCTGCAAGGGGTTTAATACATATTTGTTGAAAGACTTTTGCTTCTTACTTAAGTAGCATTCTTTGCAGTTTGCATCTTAAACAGGACTTAACTCCACATTAATAATGTAAGGGCATTAAGTGATGGTGGGTTGTACCCATTTACTTCATGTGTTCAGGTTTGATAACTCTATCTGAAATTTGGTGTAGCCGAAACATTCATGTTTTTTAACCAAAAGCTGAACAATAGGGATATAATAAACTAGATGTTGTCCCCTGCAATGATGAACATGAAAAACAGAAAAGAAAAAAATAAATAAGAAAGAATGTAGCGATAGCTTATGATATACTAAAATGATATTCATGATTATTTAACCTTTAGGTAAAGTATTCAGAGTCCAAGGCAGTTAGGAGACTTTTCTGTGGAAAGCTGGGAGGTTGGGATGTTATTTTTTTGAAGTACAAATAATTTCTGAATTTTTTTTTTATCAGATCACCCTTAACTCATTGGATAATAATAATAATAATGATAATATTTTTACTTTAGCTGTAACCCTAACTACTAGCAGGGGCAAGAAAATAGAGCTATGCCAGTTCCTCCATCAGTAAGGGAGCCCTCAAAGTAAACTCCCTAAGCAAAGAGCTGCTAACAAAAGTCTTTGTGTTTCAATTAAACCAAGGAAAGGGAAGTATCAGGTTGCTGACTACAATTGCTTTTATAGTTATTGCTCTTAGCTGGTATATTTTAATGACTGTTTCTCATTATGTGTTTGGTGAGCTTTGCAGCATATTCTCTCTCACATATATACACACACAGACTTTTCTTGTCTGTATGGAAAAAATTGTATTATTTGAGGTTTGCTTAAAAATGTTGCAAATAGTGTGAGTATTATAAAGAGATTAAGACATCTCTGCAGTCCATTGCTATTATTACACCTAATTCAAGACACTTTTTAACCTCAAATTCCCCAATAATGTTCTAAAAATAAAGCAGCACAGTTTTTCTAGTTCTTTGATGAGAGCTGGTCTCAGACAGCTCTGGAAATAATGAATGAATGAATGGATGGATGGATAAATTAATGTTACTCCCAAGACTAGCATGCCAGTGTATGAATGTCTTTAGGAAGTAAGCCCACCTTGCAACATTATAAATATTAGGAAGAACCTGACATATCTACGTTGGCTATAACAAGCATTGTATTTAATCTAAATAAGTGTTCTTATTTTAAAATGGGTTAGCAAATCTTTGAAGTGTTAATGATGCACGCCATGAACATGCACATTGAAGTGAAGCAGTGTGCTTGGTCACTATTGTGTTGTTCTTGTCATGAGGAAGAACTAAAATTCAAACAACCAAAGGGACAGTTGAATCCTGAGCAACATTATGTGTTTTCTTTCTTAAAGTATGAAAAGTGAGCACTTGGACTCAAAATATGTATGTAAGGAACTTAGATGCTTTCTGGCTCTTATGAACTGCTCAACACTTGTTAGCTAGTGTCATTATAAGGTTTAAAGCATTTCTAGTCTATTGTTCATGTACCGCTGGGAGTTGTTCATGCTGTTGAATACAATTTGAGTGTACTCCTGGTGTATGTAGCATCTGAAAGTGGCTATCTATCCAAAAAATAGCTTAAGCCCTGGAAAGCTGTAGTTCAGCATGCTCTTCATTTTGGTAACACGTTATGTGGTGTGTACAGGGCAGAGGATTAGTTGCCATCCTTGTCCCCTTGGACTCATACTAAGAGCATCAGATTAGTGATTTCCAGAAAATAAACAAAACACACCTTTAAAGAAATCTCTGTTTTGATTCTTTCCTGCCTCTATGCCATTAGGGATTTGCTGTTAGGGTCACAGATAAACTAAAAAGGTTAATAGGCTGTCATGGAGCAGTAAGAAAGGCGGAAGCCTGGAGAACAAGAGGCTCGTGTGGAGCCCAGAAGCCATTTAACGATGGCTTTCATAGATCACATAAATAAATCCTCTCTGTGGAAATTGCAGCACAAAAATTTCTCTGCTTTTGTGATTGAGGTTTTCAAGCTGGCTTTCTTTGCTTCTAGAGAGTATATGCTTTGTGATGTCCCCACATAGGAAACCTTAAAAACATGAAGAAAATTTGTGACATTCAGACTTCTATAGTTTAGGAGTCACACCTTTCTATTTGTGTTGGCATTGATGTTGGTAACACTGAAGCATTCAATTAGTAGGAATTCATCGTTTCTACTTTCAAATGATTGTCTATGATTATAAATATTTCTGATGGATGTAATCAGGTAGACTGCTTGTTCTTATATCCCAGCGATTCTTGACAATAGCCAAGTAGTACAAGACATCTGAATCCTTTATATGAAGTCAAAGATAATTTTAGGCTTGATAAAGGAGAAATCCTTTAAATTGATTTTTTGAATAATATTTTGAGTCTGTAAGTTTTCCATTTTCATGTTCTAACAGAAAGTGAACTCCTCTGATGGTTTGACTGGCTTGATAGATGACCCCCTTGCTTAACTATAAGACTTTTTTCAAAGAGGCAGGTAGAAGACTAGGTAATTGTTCTTTGGGTACCAGCAGAAAAAATAGCTTAACTTTGCTGTTTTTCAGCATTTCAAAAGAGAGCAGAGGTGAGCTATAAAAAGAGAATTAATCCCATCTTATCTTGTTCTCTCAAAACTCCATCCTCAAGACACCAATGTGGCTGATTTGTCTAGGTAGCTGAGGATGTGCCATAGAAATGGAAAGTGAGGTTCACAGAGAGTGAAAGTCACCTTACATGGGGGTATTTGTAGTTTAACATTTCTTGAATATTAATTTTGTATATCTATTCTTGCCTTTCATTTGTATCAATGAGAACATTCGTCACAACGTTTTCTGTATTAAAAAATGTGGACATCTGTTCTGATTTACATCAAGAGTCTGTATTTTCAAAGTCAGGAAGGTGAATAAGCCTTCTTTTCTTTTATTTATTTCTTTTTTTTGTGAAAGGAATTGTAGATCAGTGATTATAGAATTGAGTTATTGTGGAATTATGGAATACAGTTTGTAGATGTGAAGATCTGACACTAAGAATTTTCTGTGCTTTTAGAATCTGAAAAAAATAAAAAGCAAAACCAAAAATTGTTAAAAGGAAAGTAATAGTTACATACTCAAGTTGAAATAAATGCAGTAAACAAATAATACAAAAATGCAAATCTAATTGTGAATTCTGATGTTTTATTAGTTTTGAAAAGGATACCTGCATATTTAAAAGTCACCTGAATATTTCTTGAAAGTTCCTTTTGATATTGTAAGGAGAGTGAAATTCTGTCTGATAGTTTCCATTAAAAAATTGGGCCATTATGCTACAGAAGTTTAGTAACTAAAATGACATGGTACTAGCATAAAAACAGACACATAGATCAGTGGAACAGAGTAGATAACCCAGAGATAAATCCATACTTCTACCGTGAACTCATTTCTGACAGAGGTGCCAAGAACATACATTGGAGAAAGGACCTTCTCTTCAATAAGTGGTGCTGGGAAAACTATCCATATTCAGAAGAATGAAACTAGACCTCTATCTCTCTTCATATACAAAAACCTAAATAAAAATGGATTAAAAACTTAAATCTAAGATCTCAAACTTTGAAAACTAAAAGAAAACATAGGGGAAACTCTCCAGGACATGGGACAGGGCAAAGAGTTCTTGAGTAATACCCCGCAGGCACAGGCAACCAAAGCAAAAATGGACAAATGGGATCACATCAAGTTAAAAAGCTTCTGCACAGCAAAGGAAACAATCAAAGTGAAGAGACAACCCACAGAATGAGAGAAAATATTTGCAAACTACCCCTCTGACAAGGAATTCGTAACCAGAACATATAAAGAGCTCAAACAATTCTATAGGAAAAAATCAAATAACCCAATTAAAAAATGGGCAAAGGATTTGAATAAACATTTCTCAAAGGAAGACATACAAATGGCAAACAGGCAGATGAAAAGGTGCTCCACATCATTGATCTTCAGACAAATACAAATCAAAACTACAATGAAATATCTCATCCTAGTTAAAATGACTTTTATCCAAAAGACAATCAATAACAAATGCTGGTGAGGATGTGGAGAAAAGGGAAGCCTCACACACTGTTGGTAGGAATGTAAATTAGTACAATCACTATGGAAAACAGTTTGGAGGTTCCTCAAGAAACTGAAAATAGAGCTATCATATAAGCCAGAAATCCTACTGCTGAATATATGTCCAAAAGAAAGGAAATCAGTACATTGAAAATACATCTGCATTGCGATGTTTATTATAGCACTATTTTACATAGCCATGATTTGAAGGCAACCTGTGTCCATCAAGAGATGAATGGATAAAGCAAATGTGGTACACATACACAGTGAAGTTCTAGTCAGCCATGAAAAGAATGAGATCCTGTTATTGGCAACCACATGGATGGAACTGGAGGTCATTACATTAAGTGAAATAAGCCAGACACAGAAAAAAAACAAACATTGCATGTTGTCTCACTTATTTGTGAAACTAAAAATGAAAATAATTAAACTCATTGAGATAGAGAGTAGAAGAATGGTTACCAGCAGCTGGGAAGAGTAGTGAGGATGGGGCGGGGGAAGTCGGGGAAGTGAGGATGGTTAATGGGTACAAAAAATTGTTAGAAAGAATGAATAAGACCTGGTGTTTGTTAGCACAGCAAGGTGGATGGTAAAAAGTAATTTAATTGGACACTTAAAAATAATGAAAAGAGTGTAATTGGATTGTTTGTAACACAAAGGATAAATGCTTGAGGTAATGGATGCTCTATTTATCTGAATGTGATTATCATACATTGCATGCTGGTATCAAAATATCTGGTATAATCCAGAAATATATATGTGCCCTACTGTGTACACACACACACACACACACACACACACACACACACACACACACACACAGTGGGCTATTTCAGGAGAAGTGTTACCCAGCCTTTTATTTGAATGGGGAATTCTGTTTCTTACTTTTCGGTTACTAATTCTCAGTTGCTAATTCTTCCTCTTTGAAAAAATTACGATTCCTAACCACACAGAAATGACAGGGTTTATCTACTGCTTTTCTTACATGCACTGGTGCTTTCCAGATTACACTGACGTTAATAATTGTAACCAGCTTTTTTATAAAGTGGTATGGCTCTGGAAGTTGTCGGTCTGTTCTGCAACTAACATGCAAGAGAAAAACATTTTTCTTTTATTATTTTGTGGATGATGAGTCTGAGAACAGGTATAAATATTACTTTTGAGATAAAATATCATATGTATAGAACTCAGAGTTTTAGTTCTGCCCCTACTAATAATCACTAACACACACACACACAGAATTTTTATCAGCATACACAGTGCTTCTTGGCCAGTCAGCCTATATGATTTTAAAAATTGACCACATTTGATGCTTTTTATGATACGAACACATACTAAGAATAAATATAAAGAAGTTTATAATATATTGGGCTCAGGGTCTGTGCCCAGATAGTAGCACATATATTTTAGTTTCAAAACTGGTTTTGCAAGGCTGGGTATGATTTGGAGTTTTCAAGTGCACATTTTTTCAACATTATTTTGGCATTTTCATGGGTGAGACAAGGCAGGAAACTGAGAACCAAGAGGCTCTCCACTATAATCAGCCATTGTTTATTCACAGAATCCTAGTCTGCAGTAGGTTGCTGAATATTTGATTTTTGCAATTTGGAAATTCCTGTTCCTGTTTACTCCTCATATAAATATTGTTGACATTTGGACTGCTGTTTGGTGCTCAGGTTTTTTTCCTGGAAGTGAGGTGTATCACCTTAATGAGCTCTTTCCTTGTAAAACACATAAGTTGTGTAATAGATTCTGATTTCATGCAAAGCTTGTACTCATTATGAAAATAGCTTGCAGAAAATGCTTTTACTATGACTGGTTTTTGGAACTAAATTCCTTGGAGGAAAAATAAGCCTGCATGATTTTAATCCTGAGGGAGCATAGTGTTAAAACACAGCAACAACAGCTATCTAAAGTAATATTATATATAGCATTCAATTATGTATGCACAAGACTTCATATTGTTAGTCAAAATAGTTAATATGGATGACTTAGAGAAATACAGACAACAGAAACTGAACCTCTAGTTTATAAAATGGTATAAATTCAGTAGAAGATTTACTGTGAGGATAGTTAGTGGCGTTCCTACAGTAATAAGTATTGGAAGTTCTGAGGATTATATGAAAACCATGCTCATTTGAAAGTTGTTATTGACCACAATTTGTGACAGGTTTGCAGACGGATTAATACAAAGTGAACTAACGTGTACCTTAATAGCACTTATGAGGGAATGCAATTCAGTCATATAAGTTACTTAAAAAATTATATGTGAACAAAATGAAATATTTAATGATTGTATTGAACAGAAACATTTTTATTTGGATAACTATGTTAAGATTTTGCATTCTTTCTATTGAATCCACCACGTGGTATGGTTCTGGGGCAAATGTGAAAACCAAAGTCCAACAGATTTGGGTGGTGTGTATTTTTTCTTTTATTCTCTTTTCATTGCTTTTGGCTCACAAGCTGTCTCTGGGTTCCCTTTTAATGTTATACTGACAATACACTAATAAGAAAACATAGGTAAGTTGTTTATTGGCACAACTGTGGTTTTTTTTTTTTTTTTGTAGTTGTTCAAAACCAAGTGGGTTTGTGGAATTGCAATTACAGGTTTTAAATAGGCACAAACGTTTCGTGTATATATGCAGTGATACAATATGGCAAAATAGCTCTGTCTATGTGTTCTAAAATTCCACAAAATATAAATACCTTTGTCCTCATCACGTAAAAAATAATAATGTTTACAGTTGTTAGGTAAAGTTTTTAGTAAAGTTAAAAAAGAGCATGAACTTTGAACTCAGATTCAGATTTAAAATTCCGGCCCTGTCACTTGTTAGGTAATTGACCTTAAATAAGCTTTAAAAATTGCCCCTGAGCCTCAGTTTCCCCATCTCTACAATGACCATGCCACATAAATTACACAGCTTTTGTAAGCAATGTATTAATGTATATTAAGTACCTACCATTGTCTAAGGAACAATGTAAGTGAACAACAAATAATAGTTCTCATTACTGTTTTTCTACAAGTTGCTTTCTTTTTCTTAATCTTAAATATTAGGATTATCCAATCTAGTGTGCGTGTGTGTGTGTGTGTGTGTGTGTGTGTGTGTCCAGCCACCCTTACACACCAAAAACCATTGGCTTTTATATTTTATTTTTAGAAATATCTATACCATGAACAATGATTAAGTTTTGCTCTTAAAAGTTTTTGGTTGGCCAGGTTTGGTGGCTCACACCTGTAATCCCAGCACTTTGGGAGGCTGAGAAGGGTGGATCACCTGAGGTCAGGAGTTCAAGACCAGCCTGGACAACATGGTGAAACCCCATCTCTACTAAAAATACGAAAAAAAAAAAAATTAGCTGGGTGTGGTGGCACAAGCCTGTGGTCCCAAGCTATTACGAAGGCTGAGGCAGGAGAACTGCTCAAACTCGGGAGGCAGAGGTTGCAGTGAGCAGAGATCACACCACTGCACTCCAGTCTGGGCTCAGAGCAAGACTCCATCTTAAAAAAAAGTGGGTTTTGATTATAGGAAATTTATATGTTGTATATATCTGTTAACCATAGTAAGTAATACATCAAACCACTTGCTTTTCACCTGGATAACAAAGAATTTTCTATGTTAATAGCATTCATTGTACAAATAGAAAGACAGCAAAATATAATTTAGCTAACCATTAAGATGAACACTTCAGTGTCTCTGTGTCTGCCTTTCTATCAAAGGTGCCATTTCTAGGGCTGCATACTAAATGGATTCCATTGCTATAGAAAGTTCCCAGGGGTGTTCAATAAAAGGTTAACCCAAACTATGTATAGAATACATATTTCTGTTTCTTCAGATAAACTTTAACAGATAAATAGAATTTTATAGTAAGAAATGGCTCCTGGATTTATTCATAACTCTGAGTAGTATATAGCCCAATTATTATGGTTAATAGTTTAGATTAGCACCAGGAATTAGAGGACTATTTTATTTGGGGAAATATTTAATAGTAAGAGATTATAACCAATTTTACCTTCTACAAAGAGCCAGGAGAACTTTCACACTGAAGGACCACCGTAGAGCCAAGTCACTAGGGTTGTATGGCAGGCAGAAAAACGATCCCACCAAATATGTCCATGTCCTAATATTCAGGAATATATTACTTTATATGAATATATTTGTGAATATATTACTTTATATGACACTTGTGAATATATTACTTTATATGACACAGGATGCGATTAAGAGTAGGGGCATTGGGGTGGGAGATCTTCTTAAATTATTTAGGTAGGCCCTCTAATCATGAGTCCATCAAAACAGAAAACCTTTCTCTGGTTGGGTCAGAGAGGTAAGAGAGAAAGAAGAAAAAAATGTGAAGCATGAAAGGGACTCCCTTGCTGTTGCTGGCTTTGCACACAGAACAAAGGGGCGTGAGCCAAGGAAAGTGGCCTTTAAAAGCTGGGAAAGGCCTTCACCTTAAGGCCAACAGGAAAATGGGTACCTCTGTTGTTCAACCACAAGGACCTTAATTTTGTCAACAACATAAATGAGCAAGAAATGCATTCACCTCTAGAGCCTCCAGAAAAGTACACAGCCTGCTGACACCTTGATTTTAGTCTGGTGAGAGCTGTATTGTACTTGAGAAATGGAAGATAATTAGTTTGTGTTGTTTTAAGTAACTAAGTTTGTGTTAATTTGTTATGGCACCGACAGGAAACAGATACAGGTGTGTTAACATCTCCATATCATTCCAAGCAAGTCAAGACAAGGAGGTAGTGGAATTGGACCTTATTAGATATAACTTGAGTGGACAGAGGCCATGTTGGCTTGGCACCTTTAGTCCTGACTCAGTGAGCAGCCCTCTACCACCACTGCAGCATCAGGAAGCCTTTCACTTCTTGTCAGGTCGAAATGAAACCACATGTCCTATTCCAGTATTATTCTTAGTCTTATGCCCCATCAGTGTTCCCCTCTCAGATGCAAGAAGTATAAGTTCCCCCAAGAGCACAGAGTGTATTGTTAACAGATTTAGAAAATATATTAAGACAGTAGACTTGATATTAAAAATGAGGGGTAACATTCAACTCTAAGTAAAGTGGTTGGGTAAGGGAGTTTTATGTTTTGCATCTCTTTTTGTTGTTGTTGTTGAGACAGAGTCTCTCTCTGTTGCCCAGCCTGCAGTGCAGTGGTACCAACCTCTGCCTCTCAGGCTTAAGCAACTGTTATGCCTCAGCCTCTGGAGTAGCTGGTTCTGCAGGCGTGCACTGCTGCACCCGGCTACATTATGTACTTTTAGGAGACATGGCCTTTTGCCGTGTTGGCCAGGCTGGCATCTCTTTGTTTTCCTGAGGCTCCCTGAGTCTCTTGGTGCCATGTCTTCCCCACTCTTACAATAAATAGCTTGTTACCCTCATGCTTACTAGAATGTGAGTTCCCAGTAGGCAAGGATTTTTGTTACCTTTATCCACTAATATGTTTTCAAAAGTTAGAACTAATTGTCTGATCTGATACCTAGTAGATGTTCAATAAATATTGAATGAATGAATAAATGATGTTTTCTTAGTTTTCCTCAGGCATCGTATAGTTGTACTTATTCTTGTGGTGTGTCTACTTTCCACAATTAGTTCTTGCATGCTCAAGCGTTCCTGCCACCTTGGCTTCCACAAATGACAAGATTACAAGTGTGAGCTACCACGCCCAGTTGAATAATTACTTCTTGAATGAAAGGATGCATGAAAGGGACACAGAAAAAAAAAGGAGGTGAGAAAACATGAAAAGGAAGCCAGGATATGAAACACAGCACTGTCAGACACGCTATAGCTGTACTTATTTACTGACTGCCTGCCTCATTCAAATGTAAGACCTCTGAGGGAAGGACTCAGGCTGAATTATTCACTGCTGTATCTCCAGTGTCTATAAATCAGTGCCTGGCACATAGTGAGTACTCTATAAATATGGCAAAATAAAACAATAAGTGAAAAGTCTAATATCTATCTAATCAGAATTGTGGGAGGAGAGAGAGAATGAGGGAGAAGCACGTTTTGAAGAGTGGGAATTTTCCAAAATTAATGAAAGAACCTACTCCTTAGGTTAGGCAAAACTCAAGGAATCCCAAATGAACAAAAGGAAATCTCACTAAAGGCCCATCATCGTGGGAGTGAGATGATCTTATAATCAGCTCCACAGTAAAGGCAGATTCCTTACAAAGGAATGACAGGCATGGTTGACTTCTCAACAGCAAGAATGGAAACTAGGAGACAGTGGAGTAACATCTTAAATTATTAAAAGAAAACAATTCTCTAGCTTCAATTTTATATTCAGCAAATCAGTTTTCTTTTAGAATGAGAGCATAACGAAGATATTTTCAGACAGAGAGAGCTTGCCATTGGCTAATTCTTCATTGAAGGAAATTATAATTGATGAACATAAAAGTGATTTCTTAAGTGAGATCTGAATGCAAGAGGGAATGGTGAGTGAAGGAAGTCAGAAACCTGTGTTTACAGCTGAACTGATACCCACCACACGAAATCAATAACAACAATGTCTAATTAGTGTGGCTAAAGTGACAGAACTTAAATATATGGCAGTCGCATATAATTGTGTGTGAAGTATTAAGGAGTTAAAGTGGTCTAAATTCTTATGTTTTTTGAAAGGAGGATAATGATATTGATTAATTTTAGACTTTACCTTCTTAAGTATGCATCACAGGTATAGGAACTCAAGGACAAGAGGGTGCACAATTTCCAAACTAAATAAAATAAAACAAATGGAATGACAAAGTAATTTAATAATTTAAAATAAAGCAAAAAATAAGAAAAACAAGCAGTATAGAAAATGAGACGAAAATAGAAAACACAACATAATATAGTGGGAATAAACCCTCACCTAATCATAATTAGAAAGAAAACACAGTTTTAAGAGATAGATCATCAAAATCAAAATGTGGCTTCTTTAAATGACTAACATAACATCTTGCAAGATGGATCAGAAGAAGAGAAAAAAGCAAGGAAGAAAAATACTAAGAATTAAAAGAAAGGAAAAAATTGAGATATTAACAAGATCAGAAACATACTGTGAATAATTTAATGGTAATAAATTTGAGAACTCAGACAAAAGGGGAAGAAATTTTGAAAATCACCTCCAACCAAAACGCAAGAAGAAATAGAAAACTTGAAACATTTATGAGCATTGAAGAAATTAAATCAGTTAGTAAAAATCTTCCCACAAATTAAACACTGGCCTCAGATGGTATTATGGATAAGTTCATCCCAACCTTCAAAGAACAAACAATTTCAGTATTCCATCAAAAGCATTTCCAGGGAGCAATGAGAGGTACGTACACGCTTGACCCCAATCTTAGAAAAGGACAGCATGAGAGACTAAAAACTACAGGCCTTTCTCTCTCAAGAGCATAGATAGAAAAACTGTGAACAAAATACCAGCCAACTTTATCCTAATAACAGATTAGAAGTGCCCTCGGGCCCCCATCTTTTTATTGTTTGTTGTTGTTATGGTTGATGTAGGCAGCACCCATTTCTCCTGCTAGTGAATGCAGTAGTTGGTGTGTCTGAGATAGCTTTTGATTTTCATTTTCTTGGTCAAAACATAGATGATCTCCCTGTTTTGGGGATATCTTTGAGGAAGGACTTGCTCATTGCTAGGTGTTAAGATTGAGTCAGAGCAGACCCAAGTGTCCAGTGGTTGCCTTAACTCAGCCTCACAAAGCCGCAAAATGCAGAGATGGGATACCTGGAGAGTGGGCATGTTGTATGGGAAGTGGGGTTAGTGGGGGATCCCATGGACCTCAGACCTCCAGGTCCCTGCAAGTTCTAGAACAATTTCTTCCAACAATATGCTATCACTGACTGGTTAGACCATGTGCAAATACTACTACTAATTTAAATTTAATTAATATGTCCCACTGGTGTTTGTAAACATCAGGTGAACTTTTCTATGTCTAAATATTGTGGTTAGTTGTTTTTAATGTAATAATATTCTATTCATACTTCCAAAAATTAGAGGAAATATTGGTTACTGTAATAGCATTTTGCTAAATTGAAGAAGGGAGTGTTTTAAATGTCTTTGAAGAAGGGAGTGTTTTAAATGTCTGGGATGTAGCAAGCTATTGTGTGGGTTGCCTTGTCTTACTCAGCTTCAAACATTCACCACCACCTCTTTCAAAATAAAAGCATTATAGGAGATAGATAGAGCAATAAAAAAGAAAAGTATTCAATTTTTCATAAACCTAAGTCATGACAACAGGAATGAATTTGGCCTTTAATGCAGAAAACAATTTTTCTATATTTGTTAGAGCTTTAGATATTGTGGGCATGTATTGAAATCCTGATTTTGAGTGGGAAGTGAACTACACAGAAGCAAGAGTTAATAATTTTGCATTTTAATATCATACTTACATTTATGCATGATAGCTCTCTATTGAATTTCTAAGGTTTTGACAGTAATCTATAAGAAGAAATGGATTTTAATTGTAATCCAACATACACACACATACTCACGTAACTAAAAATATACTTTATGAAAAGATACTTTTAATATAGAGATGATGTGTTCTAGTATTTCTATTCTTTTGTATTTTTTCTACTCTATCATTTTGCTAAAAAATTGCAAGTTGTGAACCACTATATTGGTTCTGGGGATCTACTAATAGATTACAACCTGAACTTTGAAAAATGCGATCTAAAATGTAACTGGATAGCTAATAGCTTTTCAGATGACTGTTGATTTTTATTATTAGAAATTATTTGGGTACAGTCACCTGAAATCACTTCTGCTTTTTTCAGTCTTTCTAGTTTGTCATTGAAATGGTGGGACAATAGTAATTGTGACCTGCATAACACATAATCATCTTTGATAAGTTTAATTCTGCTGCCAGAGATCAAAATTAGTACCAGTGGAGACAATGTAGAAATATTTACACTTATCATTGTAATAAGTTGACTAAATGGTATAAGAAAATATGAGATGGAGAGGCTCTTTTGTACTTAGGCATTTAATTTTTTATTATTTGAAATATATGGGTTAAATATTGACTGCTATAGTTATCTCAGTCCATTTGAGCTTTTGTCACAAAATACAAATAACCACGTAGTTTGGTTTATAAATGACAGAAATGTATTTCTCACAGTTCTGAAGGCTGAGGAGTCCAAGATCAAGGTGCTGGCAGATTCAGTATAGGGTGGGGGACTGCTTCCTAGAGTCCTCATGTGGTGGAAGTAGGGAAGGAGCTCTTGGAGGCCTCTTTCATAAGGGCATTGATCCCATCCATGAGACTCCACTCTCATGACTTAATCACCCCCAAAGATCCCCACCTCCTAATACTATCACATTGACCATTAGAATATAAATCATGAATTTTTGGAGGGATACAAACATTGTCTATAGCAATAGTGATCTAGAACAAACTATTATATGTATGAGATTAATTTCTGTACTTTTATCTAGAAGATAAAAACAGTTTTAAAAATAAGATTCTGTGATGAAATCATGTTTGCATACTTTAAATTGTGACACTGTTTTATAATTCTATATCCCTGAAATCACCAGTAAATGCAAGTCCAGAAAACAATGCATTTTAAAATGCCATGAAATTTACCCAAGCATCATATATTTAGAACACAGCTTTATAGAAGAGCATATTGTTTTATGTAAAGTAGCAGCTTTAACATTTCAAGTATCTGGAAGAGGTTTATGAGACAAAGCATTAAGTATGAACTGCTCCATTTTTATTCAAAGTTTATGAGGTTCTAGAGGTACCCATTATATTGCCTTTGCTTTAAAATGTAATTCACATTAAAATATACCTTCCCTTTCTTTTTAAAAAGAAGTTACAGTTCACTAAAGCTTAAGGTATCCTGTTCCTTTTATCCATTTTCTTCAGGCTGAAGATATTGAGGTGAACTCTGAGATTGTATAGGGTCTCAGATTTAGATTTAAGTGTCCTGGAACTTTAATTTTAAAATGTTGCTTTTTTGGCAACACAATGGGCAAGGCTTCACATTAAATCTAAGGCACTCATGGTGAAAAGGGCTGAAAAGACTAAGTACAAACTTTTTAGCCTCATGTCCATATTTGAATTTCTACACACATAGACAGACCTTCTGTATTAAAGCTACAGTTGCTAGTCACAGATTCTGTTACTGTATATAATTTTTTTTTTTGATTTCCTATCTGCTTAATGCCACTGACACAAAACATTGCTTTGGTATCTTGCCGGCAGCAGCATCCACCGTTAGTCACTGGAAGTACACAGCTGTTGATGTAGTTGAGCTCTAGAGTGATGTTGAGTTGAGCTGTAGTGTGTTTCTCCTGTCCGAGCTACTTGACCCCCATTCTCCTTTTTATATAGCTGTAGCCTCTAGTCTCTGTCATTCATGAGGTCAAATTGTAGTAAATAAAATCACATTCAACCAAGAAAAATGAACATATTACTAATGACTGACATTTATTCAACATTTTCTATGTATTAAGCTCTGTTTATAGTGGATTACAACTATTATCTCATGTAAGTGGCACATCCAGCCTGTGAGATAGGTTCTAATACTACTTCCATTTCATGAAACTAGGAGCCAGGTTAAATAACTTGCCCAGTTATTCAGCTGCTAAGCAATAGAACCAGGTTTCAAATTAGGGAATTTCATTCCACTCTGTCGCGCAGCTCCTCAACTTGTAAAGGAGTGAAAAGGGATAGAGAGTCTTTCTCAACATTTTTCTAATGAATTGAGTTATTAAAAGACATTTTGTTGGCATTCTAGAAGCTTTGCATTATTTTTGGCTAAAATACCTTTTTAGTAAACAATAAATATTTCAAATAGGATCACATTAAATAGCTTGTTACAAAATTTTTAATTTTTTGGTTGGTTTCATTTCAAAGTTAATAAAACAGCATTTATTACATTTGTATAAATACATACACTCTCAGTTTCTGTATTTAGGGTCTTTCTGTTTTTTGTATGTATAAAGGTGCTCTTTCAAAGTCACAATGAAAGGAAATAAGACTATTTTAAGAAATAGACCAGAATATTAAATATATGTATTTAGAGCAGCATCTTATGCTAACCAAACGAGTAAAATATTAATATTACTTGAGAAAATATTAATCTGGGTTGTAGCAATATACATGAAAATTGAAGAAAGGAAAATTATTACCTGGAAAAAATGTACTGATTGCTTTTTTATATACGTTCACAATTTTGATTTGGATGACAATGAATTAAATTAACTCTCATTTTGGAAGTCTTTATGGTACCATCAATAATTGGTTTGCGGGTCCCAGAAAATTAAATTCTGAATCTTGCAATATTTTGGCTTAATGCTCAATTCAGAAATTTCTGTGCAATAAAAACAACAACAACCTACTAACCTTTTCACCTTTTCTTCCCATCACCTTTTAACCAGTGTTAGTTTAATTTATGAAAAGGTCAGAATGAACTCATTTCTCATTAAAGTTTCAAATAAATAACTTTTAAAGAAATGATCTTACTGATTTTAAACTTACACTCTTTATTTAGCAAACAATAAATCTCAGTGCTTGGATACAATCTTCATTTGTGGGTAAATCTAAGAATCTCTTAGATTCTACTTTTGCATTTGTGCTCTGGCTCAGACCCCAAAGTTGGAGAACAATTAGAATTTAGGTAGAGCAGCTTTTATCATTTTAATGGAATCAGTGGTGTCAGTTGCCTATTTTGAGGACCTACTTGCTTCTTACTGATTGCCAGGTGTTAGGAAAACAGAACGAAGGTGAGTAAGCAGAGGATTGTTTCAAAAGAAAATACTAATAAATAAAAGTATCTAATTACCAATTGATAACTGCACAAGGGATAAGACAGTCTTCTTAGAAAGAGAAGAGGGTTGGCTGAGTGAAATGTAATGGCTCATACTTGTAATCCCAGCACTTAGGAAGGCCAAGGCGGGCAGATCACCCGAGGCCAGGAGTTCGAGACCAGCCTGGGCAACATAGTGAGACCTACCCATCTGTACAACAACAAAAAAATTAGCGAGGCATGGTGGCCTGCAACGGTATTCCTAGCTACTTGGGAGGCTGAGGCTGGAAGCTCATTTGAGCCTGGGATTGAGACTGCAGTGAGCTGTGATCATGCCACTGCATGCCGGCCCCTGGGAAACAGAGTAGGACCCTGTCTTTCTCTCTCTCTCTCTCTCTGTCTCTCTCTCTGTCTCTCTCTCTCTCTCTCTCTCTCTCTCTCTCTCTCACACACACACACACACACACACACACACACACACAGACAAGAAGGTAAAATGAGAAGATCCATTGGTAAATATAAGAGGCACCCATGAAGATGTTTGAGTCATCTTAATTTTTATAATTGAAATTGGAGTTGGAGTTGGCAAACTACGGCTGTGGGCCACTTATGGCCTACTGCCTGCTTTTGCAATTAAAGTTTTATGGAAATATAACATGTTTATTAGTTTATGTATTATCTATTAGTGCTTTCATACTACAAAGGCAGACTTAGTAGTTGCCAACAGAGACCATATGGACTACAAAGCATGAAATATTTACTATCTGGCCCTTTTTAGAAAACATTTGCGGACTCCTCGTGTAAATTATCTATAAAACTTATTTGCAATTTTCTTTAAGTTCAGTGTACAATTTTTCTTATGTGGATATTTCAATTCAATGTAATTTATTTGCTTAGTGCCCCCAGTGACTCAGACAGTATGCACACCTGTCATTTCTCTCCTCATGGACAGGTGACAGGAATGCATAGTGCCTGGCTCACTGTGGGCACTAAGTAAGTGAATTACATTGAATTGAGGTATTTGTGTAATGAAAAATTGTACATTTTTGAGTTTCTCCTGGAATCCCAATTCTTGCTGCTTCTATTCTTACTGGAAGCTTACTTATTATGGTGTAGAAAGCAGTTGCTTAAATGTGTCTTTTCCAGCCTGATCTTGTATCCCTTCATATGGAGGAAGTGTGTTTGATTCATCTTTTTATTGTCAGTACCTTCCATACAGCATGGACTGTAGACTTACGAAACAAGGTTATTAGCTGTAAGAATGGAATTATTTGTGAAAAATATGGGAATTTGTTTCTGGATCTGAATGAAGTCTTTCTGCATGAAGCAGGAGGGAGGAGGAGTAAGGACCAATCTGTATGGTTCACTGGGTTGAGGATAGTCCAAGACTGCTGAATGGATGAATGTGAGAGTGGTAATTAGCCTCCTAGCTGTCAGGAAGCACAGAGCTAAAATATGAGAGCAACATCAAAAGCTGATTTAGCAAAAAAGAATTTTTTTTTCATCTGGTATAATTTAGGAACGCTAAGGATGCTATTAAATTACCTTGGAGAGAACAAACTTTAAGACTGGGAAATGTTAGCATTTTGGAAATCCTGGAGAACCTTTCAAGACTGAGCAATGGGAAGGGATTCAATTCTGCTTTTTAAAGCACTGATGAAAAGGATACTTAGAGTAATAATGTGATGGTAAAGGTTTAACAACCAGCTCTATAGAAGGTGACAAAAACTGTAATTTATAGTATTTGCCAGTTATTATTGGTGTAAATACTCCCACCATGGCTGATATAAGCTACTGATGTGACATCACTGTACATAGAGTTGGAAAAGAATGCCCAGATTTTGCCCTTAGGAGCTGACTTTAGCACATGCCTAATTGAAAATAATTTCAGTTTTTGGTTGCACAGGTTTACGCCAGGTTAGTAGGAATAATGTAGAAGTGTTTCATGTTATTAATAGTAAGTATAGATAATGACATATACAGGGGAATACGGAGCTGTGTAAAGTTTGTAGTAAAATTTTAATTCTTTTTTATTGTTTGACATCTTGATGAGAGAGGCAGTTATAATTTTCAGAATGTGTCCCTTGGAAGGTCAGAGGGCATGGTCTCAGGCATTTACTCTGCCCTTCAGTAATAGTAACAATAAAAGCATCTCCAAATTCTCTTTTCAAAAGAATGGGCTATCATGCAGGTACAGGGGATAGACAACTTCAGGAATTTTACTCTACACCCAAATGAGAACCAGCACAGGGCAATTGCGCTAGTCAACATTAGTGTGGATTTACACTTGTGAATCTGTTAAGTTACTATTCTGGATATTCAAGTGGCAGTTTGCAAATTTTTCAAAGCCACGCTCTATTATAGACAATTGGTAGCAACACTTCCCTGTGGTACCACGTCAATTCTACTGATGTGCTCAGTACAGAGAGCTGGCTTTTGTTCTGCAATTTCTTGGTAAGATTCCTACATATTCTTTTGTTTCTAATATGTCTCAACAAACTTAATAACATATGTACATAATATAGTAAATTCTATATACATTGACTTCACATTAAAACCTGGTTTTTGTATCCTTTTGTTTTTCCCGTATATGTTGACTTTCTGGCAAGATTATGACATGGAAGATAATTTAAAACATCCCTTTATTGTCTATCTTTATAAAAAACGGGATTTTCACCTTCTCCTGCTTCGTCCTGAACTCAGTGTAGCTTGGCGTCTTTGCTCATTATTCCACTGGAAATGTTTCAGTTGCTGTCCCTACTACGTGCTTGCACCCTTTACGACCTCATCCAAACTCATGGATTCAGCTGCTTTCTTTCTGTTCCCACTAACGCTGGTTGAGTTCAGGTGCTAGGTATTTCTTGCCTGGGTGATTCCAATTGTCTGCTAATGTTTCTCTGTGAGTTTAATGGTGTCTCCCTTTCAAGCCACAGTGCTGCCAGAATGAATCATCTCTCATGAAAATAGGATCATGTTAGGTGATGTCTGGTTGCACTGGTAGGATCATGATTTGGTGCCTCTTTGAGAAAAATTTTTAAATTTTTTAATTCAACGTCTATGTGCCATAAAAGGTAGAAACAGTGGAGGAGGGATTCTGGGGCAGCTTACCAGGACGTATGGCTCATTCAGTAAATCCATACTCATCTCCCTAGAAGACATTACATTTGTGACTTTGACATTATCCACTGGAGGTAGTACTCTACCTAATGAGACTTATCAAAGTATTCTTTCATATACCCCCTCCTTAAGAGGACGTTGTTTAACATAATTTTCTCCATGTTATATTTTTACTGATAGCTTCTGAGCAACACGAGCGACTGCATAGGTAGCTGCCTCTTAGAGTGGCTCTGTCTACAGACATTTTGTCTAAATTGTTTAATCTTTGGATGACATATTCCTCTTCTTTGGTCTATCTATGTCTGATATATATGCAGTACTCAGCTGAAATACACACTGCTGATGCTGCTGTCATTTACTATGCAATAATTCAATTGTGATAGCAAAGTTTAGGCCTTGGGTTATGCAGAATCATTTATTTCTCAATTTTATTTATCTATTAACAATTTTCACATTAAGCTTACTTATCATAAGGCTTATTTGTAATAATAAAATGAAACTAGCAGGGGCAAAGTAATAATGAATTTGATATAACATCATTATGATCAAAGGTTGAACACTAAGTAGAATAAATGGTGACAAAGGTTTAAAAATTGGGGAAGTGTAATCAGGAAGAAAACGAGCTGCGAAGTGAGGATTTTAATTTCCAGTATTCCATGAGTGTTGATATGGTTAGGCTTTGTGTTCTCACTCAAATCTTATCTTGAATTATAATCCTCAGAATCCTGATAATCACCACCTGTCAAAGGAGAGACCCGGTGGGGGTAATTGAATCATGGGGGCAGTTTTCTCCATGCTATTCTAGCGAATAGTGAGTTCTCGCGAGATCTGATGGTTTTAAAACAGGCTCTTCCCACTATGCTTGGCACTTCTCCTTCCGGCTGCCTAGTGTAGAAGGTGTGTTGCTTCGTCTTCACCTTCTGCCACGATTATAGTTTCCTGAGGCCTCCCAAGCCGTGCTGAACTGTAAGTCAATTAAACCTCTTTCCTTTATAGGTCACCTGTCTCGGGCAGTTCTTTATAGCAGGGAGAAAACAGAGTAATACAAGTATTATTGTCTTATATCTGCTCTTACCAAAACTATTCAACTCAGATATTTGAAAGATAATTACCTGATTAGAAGCAATCTCTAATTACATCGGGTACTCACAAAAAAATTTATTTGAAAAGATTTACTTCAGAGATCACTTTATCATATTTTTTTTCCTTTAAAGAAGAATGTAGAAGGTTATGTTTTTTGTTTTTCTTGTGATAGTTTTAGGACCTACACATCTAGAACTTGTGAAGAGGTTCTAGTTAGGAACTTTCAGCCTGCATATTCTCCATTTTAAACTCCATTTAGATGCATCCAGGCATTCCAGGGAATTTGGAACTATATTATTCTTGAAGGCAAGTAGACTGAGGTAGGCACAAAAAGTTGTTTTTAATATTTAAAAAATCTCTTTTAGGCAGTAAAATGACAATTATGTCTTTGGCTATATATACCTCAAGGGAAAAATGATTATATGGTTAGGTTTCTGATTTAATAGGTATTTAAAAAATGTGAACTAACACTTTGGATAAATAAGTTTGAAAAACTACATTGGAAATTAAATTAGTAAAACGTAACAGTACTTTGTGATCAAATAAACCTGGCATCTAACCAGATTTACTCTTCATTATTTCTGAGGTTGTTTCCTTTGTTCAGCTAAATATTAACAGAAGTAATAAATTTGTATTATATAGAGCTTTATCATTTGCAAAACAATATTACCTACACTATCTAATTGGATAATTGTGATGATCCTGAGACATAAGTTGAGCTCATATATTAAAAGAAAATTGAGGTTTATAGTAGTTGTCACTTGCCAGATATCATGCAGTTCATCAATGAGGGCCTAAACTCCAGGCGTTTTGAGACCTAGCCTTCCTTTGTTTGTTCTTCCTTCCTCCCTTCCTACCTTATTTCTGTCTCATAGATTTTGCTACCAGTTAGGTGCTGAATAGACATCAAAATCTTTTGATAAGAGAATGTTCGTTACTTATTAATGAATCAGTACATTTGCTGATGCTTCAGTTCCTGACCTAATTATTATTACTGTATTGCTATTTTACTTTCCTTATTTTAAGATGATCTTAATTGTCCTACACACGTTTTCTATGTGTGTTAGCCTGATGAATAAAAAATCAAGGTATACTTAAAAATTTTGCAAATAATGTGTTGAATTATTAACACCCCCTAACGAACAGAGCAGTAATCTGCCAAATAACCATTAGACCAAGACAAATCCTTCTATCACATAGTGTTAGTTATTCATATATAGACCCTGACTGATGTGTTTGCTGATTTAGTAAGGCCTAGAGAGTTAGAAAGAAGTAGACCAAATAACTATTACATCAATAATGTTTACAGAAATCTGTATTTTACATAGGCATAATTATTTTTTACTTATGTAAGTGTGGTTTTATATTAGATATATTCTGTGAAGACAGCCAAAATTAGGGCATTTAAAGCTTCATTTAAAAATGATTTTTATCAGTGACATAATCACCAAAATCCAGAAGAAGCATGTTTAAAATATGTTTAAATGTTAATATCTTGTTTTTTTTTTCTTTAGCACTTGCAGTGATTTATAACTCATACTAAATTAGGTACTGCATATCTTTTTGTTTAGTCAGTTGAGATAGAAGATTGCAGAAGTTTTAGCTTTTATGGATCTTTTTTTCCTTTAATCTTTGTTTCTGATCAGTGAGACAAGAGCTTCCTAATTGGATGGCAATAAATCAGTGCAAGAACTGATTTATCTTGACTCATTTTTCTAGCTCTGATATACAGCAAACATGGGGCAGGTTGAATTTTGGTGTCAAATAGTATCAGAAACACACTTTAATCTTTTGGATCCAATCCTAGATTTAAAGAGCACATTACAGCGTTATTGCTTTCTGAACCCATCATTACGGCCATGGACTACGTTGACTTTTGTATCCCTGTCTATCTGGGGCCTTTTATTTCTCTAGCTAGTTTTCCTCCTTTCCGATTTCACCATTCATCTTATTTTCCCTCAGAATTTCTTTTGGATCACAGTTCTTGCTCTTAAGTTCTCTGTTAGCTTTCAGATCTCTTGCTCTGGTCTTTCTTACAGCAGGCAGTTTGTATTCTTTCCTGTCTTTTGTTGACACTCTGCATGCAATACTGGTTAAGGAAACCTCCTTGCTGTTTGTTATATATGTGTTGTGAATGATAAGGTTTCCCTCATACTGTTCTGGGTAGCCATTGTAATTTGATTGATTTCGGTAAGGAGAGAGGAAAATATAATTAGATTCTCTACATATAGTGTTTCTCAAGTTTTAAATACAGGAACATTTAAAATAGCTCCAGGTTAGTATCTGACGCTTTAGCATTAGGCTACTTTTTTTAATAGAAGACATAGCAAAAGTTTGTAGAGCATAATTTTGAAAGCATAACATCTTTAATCATAAATATTTTGTTGTTTGTGAATATTTTGTTTTTGGCTTCAAATTTCAGCATCCACATCACTTTTCTTTGACAGAAAGCAGTCCTAATGGTAACATCTCCCCTGGGGAGGTCACTATGTGCATTGTGTGATGAAATCTGGATTATGATCTTATAAGTTATTCCTAGGAGAGCGTGAAACTTAAAAAAAATTATTGGTCAGGTTCCAACCAAAAGCATATAGTATTTGATGAATAACTAATACAGATAATTAACAGATTAAGAGAATGTGTGAGCCCAAGCATGAACAGAGAAGTTGGGAGGGAAGTTATCAGCATAAAAAACGTTGGAAATGAACAGGGCAACTGGAGCATGAATGAAATCAATTTAATTTGTAGGGATTTATATTTCTTTGGAATTATTTTCTTATTTATTTCTCTATACGACCTAGGCTGTGTCTACATTAAGTAAAGAGTATCTGTGCCTCAGATGTCTGCCAGATAAGCTAGTCAGGTTTCTCCATAAAGAAAGCTATTGCCATATCTGATGGATGATTCAGTCTGTTCTTCCCTGCAAGAGGAATGTTGTCTCTGGTATCCAGGGCCTTAAAATGTCAGGCACAGTGATTTTCCAAGGGCCCAAGGAACACAGATGGAGATGCTTTTCTGCCAAATTTTAGGGGAAGCAGAAATCAGCCTGATCATCCTGGGTCTTATTTTGTTCTCTCATGGTTTAGAAGCTTGCAGGAGATTGATTGTTTGCCTCCTCTTTCCATTGCACCTGGGAGAGATTTTAAGCTCAGCGGTTCAACCAGCATTTGGATAGCAGTACCTAAAAAGGAAGAAACATAAAGATGAAGGAGTCTAGTTCTCATGAACTTTTCCAAAACCAATTGCCCCCCAAGTTGTTTGGCATGTGACTAAAGTCTGCCTAGGACTGTTAATTTAACAGCAGGTAGGAAGCAAACAGTGGAGCCAGATAAAAAGAGAAGAAGCCTGAATTGAAAATAAACTTGCCACCTTCCCGTTTATTAGTCCTGGTTCTGTTGGTTTGTGCCACACTGACACCTGCTTGGCGTAAACCAGAACTCAGGTAATGCAGGCTTTCTTTACTTGTGGGCAATGTCCACGCTTGGTCTTATTTTATCCCCAGAATCTTGCCCTTTGCTCCCTTTTGATAGCTCCTTTCCCAGACTTAGATTCTTAGCATCCTTACGATCCATTTCCTCTCACCACTTTACCTGTAATTATAGAGTTTTTGTTACTCTAGGTAGTGTAAATATGATAGAAGTTTGAAACGTTAAAACACTCAGATTATTGCCAGTTTTACCAGTAGTATTAAGAACTTGAACTAAAAAGCTTTGGGCAATTCCAACAACAGGAAATACATGAGGAGTAGAAGAGATTTTGGAATCTGAGTTTTCCTCATATCTTATTTTTTTTTAAATATGTATATATATATTTAACACCCACTGCCCAATAATACCTTAGGATTATGCTGTTTGTTGGTTCTCAAATACCTCTGTGCCTGAAAGTATTCATTGCAAAGATGGAAAAAGGTTTACAAATTGTGTAGAACACTTGCAAGCCTTGAGAGTAATTAATAGATTTTTGAATTGAAGGGGATTATATTTGCTTTGGAGTGTTAGAACAAGTGCCACTTGTAACTTTTCTGTGCTTTCCCTTGTTTTATTTTTCCAAAGTAGTTATCATAATTGTTAATACAACCTTCAATCTAATGCCAGCAAAGCTTTTACAAATCTCCATAAAATGCCCCAGCATGTGGTTTTAATCAATGTGTAGGGATTTGTGAATTTGATATAGGATGAATCTGTCATGTATTATATGCAAGACATAATTCTTTCTTTTGAAGAACTTAGATTCTGTGCAAGATGCTTAATATATGATATATTTCTAAAATTACTTGAGGCAAAACAAAAACAAGTAAAATTTAAAGATATATGTAATTAATACTTGAGATTCAGTTGCCATAATAATTCTAATTAAAAGAAAATATTCTTCTTCTGAAATACAGCAAGATTTAATACATACATTAAAATATTATTAATTAAAATAATGTATTTTACATTTCTGTTTTAGGGATGAAAAATAACTACTTATAAATGTGACTTTTGCCTTTGTCATCCATGGCTGATATTTCTCCCTTTTTTTTTGAAGATACAATTTTTTTTTAACTATTGGGATACTTAGAAATTATGAAATTCTGATGATGAGAACCTTACAGAAGGGGAGGAAAGATAGGGTGCTGACAGTCCTGCATTGGAGCAGATCCAAGAAGTGGCCACCACATAGGTTGTGTTTAAGATAGGGCTGGATGTAACACAATTAACATTGGCAGGATAGATTGTGCTTAAACGCTACTCTACTGGAATGGAACAGTCATTGAGATGGTATGTGTGGTTCAATGAAGTTGATGATATGGAGGGCGCATTTTAAAGACGTATAGTAACAGACAAAATATAGTCTCGTCATGGAGTTACAAGTGTTTTGTTAGCCAAGCAAAAGTAGTATCATGCAAGTACTTGGGATTCCAGGTAGATATGTAGACTGGTAAGACCAGAGAAACCATTCAACTAATGGTAAGGTTTCAGCTACTAGAACATAATTCAGGGTAAGGCTCTATTCTAGCAGGGGCACTGATCAGATGAAGGCAAAGTCTCGGCTTTTGAGACATACTTGCATTATGCATGTTACAAAAAAACCCAAAAACCAAAAACCAAAAAGAACTTGAATGCAGAACCTAGGACTATATCTAGGTTGTCAGAATTGGGATGCAAGCACCTGAACTGTATTAGAAGCCAAGGAGACTTAATGCTGATTCTGTTTGACCCTTGGCCTGGAACTGTTTACCGTATTCTCTTAGGCACTGAGCAGAGCTGGACATTTACGTGCTTTTGGTTTTAGGGAATAGACAGCTTGGGAATGGGTAGGTCTCCCCAGGAAGGGCTGTCTTCTGCCTTGAGGATTGCCTTCAGATATGTGGAGATGCCACAATGGAGGCAGCTCTCTTAGAGACTTTCCATCCTGATTATTATTTAAAATACATTAATATATAGTATTAAGACTGCATGGATAAATCAATTTACCCCTGGGAGACCCTTTATAGCTCTGGGATTCAGAAAATAAACATTTAATAATAAAAATAATGCTATATCATTTGTTCTCCTGTACTTTTTTATTTTAAGCAATACTGAAATCTCTCAGAATTTATACCTGAATGAAAGACTGCCTTAAAACGAAGTAGGCTAGTCTTTGAAAAAAATCTTCCAGTGCGTGAGAAATCTTTTTTAAAGCATAAAGCTTTATTGAGTCTTGAGCATAGCATGAAAACATGATGTTAATAAAAGCACTTAGATTCTATATTGTAATGTACCTATGGTTTATGTCTTGATGATTTTTTACTCTTTTTTCTAGGGGAGGAATAACTAAGTATACATGCAATTCAGATAGTGACTTCCAAATTCTGCCTTTAACTAGATGACCAGTTAAAGTTGTTCACCTGAGCAGAAAAGCCATTTTACTAATACATTTGTGGGGAAATATTTTATTTTGGCAGTGATACACTCTGATTACCTTTATGTGAATGGTTTCTTCAGCCACTTTATGCACAAGGCCTCCTACATAAGAGAAATGTCTCGACTATTTTTATAATGTCACTAAGCTATAGTTTCATAAATCCACTTTCAGTACCTTCCTCACTTCCCCACAAGGGGGCCAGGTATAGTGCCATGGAAAGAATATGAGTTTTTGGGGCAACAGATGTGACTTTGAAATTTTTTTTTTTCAAATCTCTCTGATCTTGGGCAATTTACCTAATATTTCTATGTTTTCTGACCTATGAAAGGTGGATAAGATACCTCCCTCAGAAGATTGTAGATATTACATAAGAAAACAGTTAATAACATAATGCCTATAGGCTTATAATTTCACATAAAGATTAGTTCTTTCTCAGCTTCAGTTTCTGATGCGAACAGTGTAGGTACTGCCTACCTCATCAGATTGTTTGAGAATAAACGATATAAACATTCTGAATAATAGGGTCTTGTTAGACATATGAATGTTCATTATTAGTCTTTCTTGGTCACAGCTCAAATGATCAAAAATGTTTTGAGATTTCCAATCACATGGCCTGTTGAAGTTGTCTATCTGGCCAGAAAGGTCATTTTAGAGATACAAGAATTGTTCAGGAAGTTTCTATGAAATTATTACGTCTCTCTTTAAATTCAGTTTGACCTCTTCTCTCTTTGGTCCTATGGTATAACACTCATCTCCCTTTAAACATGGCCTCTTACTGTCCTTCGTGGGTATTTCCTTTTGTTCCTATACATATTAATGTTAGTTTTCTAGGGCTGCTGTCATGAAGTACCAGAAGTGGAGTGGCTGAAATAACAGTAATGTATCGTCACACAGTTCTGGAAGCCAGAAGTTCAAAATCAAGGTGTTACATAGCCACGCTCTCCCTGAGGGCTCTAGAGGAGAATGCTTCCTTGCCTCTTCTAGCTCTAGCAATCCTTGGGGGTTCCTTTGGCTTCTAGTTACATGACTGTCTTCTTTCTGTGTGTCTTGCTTGCATGTGTTTTCCTCTTTCTATGAGGAAATGAGTCATATTGAATTAGGGTTCATCCTAATAATCTCATTTTACCTTGATCACCTCTGTTCAGATTCTGTTTTCAAATAAGGTCACATTCTGAGGTATTGGGGGTTAGGATTTCAACGTATTCTTTTCAGAGGGGGTGTGACACAATTCCACCCATAACAATTGGTATTTCCAAAGGTTCTGACCTCAGCCCGTTTTGGGTCCTCTCTTTCTCCCTAAGTAATCTTATCCAGTTGTTGACTTTAATGACAACTGTAGTGTAATGAAAAGAACATGGTGTTTGGAGTCAGACTATCTTACATTGTACCCTGGCTATTTCACTTTTTGGTGAGTCTAGCAATCTAAACATCATAGATGCTTATTTATACAGGGCTCAGAGTGGTATAATACACATCAAATCCCCCAGTGTGCTTTCCTGTAGCATTCTTACTTAAAATGACCTAGAAGCAACCCTGAGTTGTAAAAGGAATTAGAAAAATCAACTGGAGGAATGCCACTCAAACTGTGGTCTACATATTTGCAGCATCTGCATCACCTAGGAGATTTTTGGATATGCAAATGCTTGGGCCTCACCTCAACCTACTGAACCATAATCTCTGGGGATATTGCTCATGTATCTGTTCTCCAGGCAAATCATATGCATGCTTCAGGTTGAAAAGTACTGAATCTGATTGGGTATCTGCTTTGGTGACAGTGGTGGAGGTTGTAAGTTGATTGTGCAAGTGTGTATGCATCTCAGGATTGTTCATGAAACAGGAGAGCCACCTTTCTTCTTTACCTTGAGTTCTAGCAGTATTCTCCAGCATACTTATGACAAAATCAGCATTGATATTGAGGCAATATAAAATTAATTTCATCCAAGTTACCTTTAAAAGTCCTATTCTAAGCTCCATTTGGCAACTGATCTCTCTCAACATTGCTTAATGCCCTGCTCTCAACCATCAAGTTTCTGCTTTACAATTCCTTGTCCAGAGTGAAGAAGAAAGTAGTGAAAAATTTTTTTGAGGAAATATGTTATGCACATCAGCCTCTTATTATCCTCTTCAATGGGATAAGTAAAGCATAAATTATAGTGATTTATGAGGAATGAAGAACCTATTTTAGTGCCCTTTCTCAGCGATTTTCATGGAATGCTCCATGAGTAGGAAAACATTTGTTATTTTTAGACAGATTCAGAATAAATAAAATAGGGAACTAGTGTAAGGTGCATAGAGATTACCATACCAAATGTTATATGCATGGAATTTGGATATTATTACAAACCGATGGATGCATACTTTTGTACATGCACATTGGTAATTCTGGTTCTGCATTTCTTATTTTGCGTTTTCCCTGCATTGATGTCTCAAATCCAGTGGGTGATCCAGAATTTTTTTGTGAGTCACTTGTTGCAAGGACAGAAACTATTTTTTGCTTTTGAAAAGACGCAGACATCATCTGGGGCAGATGTTGCAAAAGAGCAATACAGTGATGAGCTATCAGGTCAGCAAATGGGGAGTGTGGAGGAAGAAGGCTATGTGAGAGGTTTGGGAGTCATCTAATTTTTTTTTTCCTGAGAATTTTATGACTATCATGTATAACGTGGCTTACTTTCATTTATTTTAAAAATTTAGACTTAAACTGTACACTTAAAGTGCAGAAAATGTGGGTGAGAGGAACATGCATTTCCTTACTGGGAACCTGGTATTGTTGTACTTTTTTGTATAGCATTTTTAAGTGATAAAATGAAGTGAAAGTCTTGGTATTTTATTTTTTTCCTTTATTTTTGTATGTCCAGGAGTTTTTCTTTATGAAATTTTATTGTGAGGCCAAGGTGGGCAGACCATGAGGTCAGGAGTTGGAGACCATTCTAGTAACCAGTGAAACCCTATCTCTACTAAAAATACAAAAAATTAGTCTGGTGTGGTGGTACACGCCTGTAGTCCCAGCTACTTGGGAGGCTGAGGAAGGAGAATCGCTTGAACCTGGGAGGTGGAGGTTGCAGTGAGCTGAGATAGGGCTACTGCACTCCAGCCTGGGTGACAGAGCAAGGCTCCATCTCAAAAAAAAAAAAAAAAAAAAATTGCGTACAGTCATCTGTGGGGCACTGACTCCAGGACTCCTCTTGAATACCAAAGTATGTGGATGCTCAAGTTCCTTATGTAAAACTGTATATAATTTGCATGTAACCTACAAACATCTTCCTGTAAAATTGAAGTAATCACTAGGTTACTTATAATATCTAATGCAATGTAAATGCTATGTACGTAGTTGTTATACTTCATTGTTTTATAGTTTGTATTATTTTTTATTATAATGCTATTTAAACATTTTTTTCTGAATATTTTCAGTCTACAGTTGGTTGAATTTGTGGATGCAGAATCTGCAGACACAGAGGAAAGATAGGATATTTAATGTTTACATGATACTTTAATATATGCATAGTGAAATAGTTATTATAGTCAAGGAAATTAACATGCAAATCCACATAGTGTTTTTTTTTTTTTTTGTGTGTGTGTGTGTTAAGAGTATCTGAAATCTATTCTTTTGGCAGAAATCTTGAATACAATACAATATTAACTATAATTCTCTGTTGTATGTTAGATCTCAAGACTTGTTTATCCTATACATCTTCTACTTCGTATGCTTTGACCTACATCTTCCCATTTCCTCCCACCCTGCCTCTGGTAACCACTGTTTTACTTTCTCTGTGTATTTGATTTTTATTTTTAGATTTCACATGTAAGTGAGATCATACAGTATAGACGTCTTCTTACACACGACTGAAATGATAAAATTGATTAAAGTAGATATTCATGTGGATATGGACTTTTTACTTATTTTTCTAAAATTTAATTGAGTACCTTCAACACAGCTGGTTTGGGCATAAAGGTGACTAAGATTTGTTGTTTCCTCCAAAGAGATTCTGATTTATTAGGGGAGACTGTCTGGGGATAAAATAATTTATGTTGTGACTTATATTTATCTGTCCCTGACCAATTAATAATTGTTATATGACCACTATTAAATTATTGCTCTATACGATAAAGTAGTTATTCTTAAATTTTGATGTGCATCAGAATTTGATATGCAAGTTTTCTTGCGATTTCATGAAAAGTACAGATGGTCTGCCCCTATATCTGACGAGTTTTATTCCGTAAGTCTTTAGTGGGTCGTCGGCATATGTATTTGTATTTAGGGATCTCTGCTGCATGTGATTAGAAGCAGGCATTCTATTTACTTGTGGCATGAGTGAATTAAGAATTAGAATCATTAAGAATTAATGATTTTTTTTTAAATCAGGAATTTGCCTGGAATTTTGAGCCAGAACTCAAGTGAGAGCAATTTAATGACACTGTTGGCTGTTGAAGGCTTAATCCCATTCATGGGTCAGAGAGATTCCTTTGGTATTATTCTTTCATTCTAGCATGCTTAAGGACAGTGGATCTTGCTTCTTGGTTGTTGGTTTGAATGAAACTCATCCTGCACAGATGGGCAATAGTTTGCGAGCACAGATGGAGAAGGAACAGTAAGTTGATGAGCAGAAGCCCATACACGGGAACAAGCAAGACAGAAAAAGATTAAGGCTGGAGTAGAGGCACTAAGCAAAATGAACATTTACCTGGTCATTATGGAAAATGTGTTTTTTTTCTTCTTATTTTAAATAAGCAGGTACATAGCAAATCTTTCAGGAGCTCATCCAGATTTACTTTATTTATTGCTATTAAATTACATAATCAATACCTTCCAAGCACTCATTAAAATAAAAATAATGCAGCAGAATTAGAATAGAAAGAAACCGCAGTGAGAAATTACTTGTTTTTCTTAAAAAGCAGAAGGAACCGAGTTAACAAGGATGGAAACAGTTGACTGATTCTTTGTTTTAGCCAATAAAGAAGCCAGAACACTTGACTAAAAAGGGAATTACTGTGTCTGGTGGCGCAACTTTTCTTTCAGTATTTGATATCTGCTTTAGTTTTGATACTTGATTTCCTAGTTTTGTGTTATGTCCTCAAAGGAGCATAATAAATAATCAATGCTACATATTTTACATTTTGATAATTTCCATCTACAATTTATTCTCACTCCCTCCCCAATATGCATTTTAGAATTCTGACAATTCATCACCAAAGTTTTATTTAGCTGTTGCTATGTAGATACTACTGCCAGGCTGAATGGTGAACAGAGATGCACAAGAAGCCCTTCAGTCTAACTTCAGATAAATGAATAGACAACTGAGAAGTATGCAGCTAATGGTCCTGTCCCCACTTCCGTCGAGGTCATTCGGAACATTGTGGGCACGGCTGACCTACCAACCTGCTTTCTCTTCTGTAGGCTTAGAGAGCTTTTATTTATCTGGCAGCTGTAGAATTTTGCCATTTTAATTAACCTCCACTTGTCCTACCCAGATTGTTTAAAAAATCAATCGTTTTCTTAAAATATCCAATGTTTTCTTATTACTTGCAGAATAAAGGTCAAATTTATTAATATCACCGATAAGGCTCTCTAGCAGTGGCTCTAAATCAGGTGTGATTTTGTCCTTAAGAGGACTTTTGGCAAAGCTTGGAGGTGTGTTTAGTTCTCACAACTGCCTATGGGAAAGGGGAGCTATTGGCACCTTGTGGGTGGAGGTCAAGGGTACTGCATAGCATGCTACTGTATTTGGAACAGATTACCCAAACAAAGAATCATTAACCCCAAGTGTCAATAGCACTGAAGTTCAGAAACCTTGCCCTAGAGGATCTGGCCCTTGCCTGCTTCACCAGCTTTATCTTTGCCTGTTTTCCCATTGCACCCTCGATTCCTGGCACACTAACTTCCTTTCAGTTCTTTGAATAGCCCAATGGGGTTTTTTTTGTTGTTGTTATTTTTTTTTAAATTTAATTTTATTTATTTTTTTTATTTGTGGTTCTCCCTACATCAACCCTCTTCCCACTTCTTATTTGCTGAGTAGGAATTAACTCTGAATTCTTCAGAGCTCAGCTAATAGCATTCCTCAAAGCAGCCTTCCATGCTTCTCCCACTGGGTTAGATGGTTTTCTCCTTAGAGCACCATGTATTTCTCTCCTTGGACGTAATTAACAATTCTAATTAAATAATTCATTGTGTAACTGGTTTCCCATCAGAATACAGTCTTCAGGAGGGCAGAGCCTATTTGCTGTGGTTCCCTCAGTGGTCAGCAGTAGTGCTTTGTGCTTGGTAGTCAATAAATACCTCTTCAAAGAATGAGTCACCAAGTTAGATAATGTATCTTACAGTGATTTACAAAGAATTAGACACCTCACTATTTTTGACACATAGAGGGGTGTCTCTCTCTTTTAAACTGATAAGGCATTTCTATGTAAACCGATATTTGGTATTAGTCATATATAGTTTATGCAGTAGTTGTAAGCAAAATAGTATAGTCATGGCTTTTTGGATGTGGTTATTTCGATACAACAATGTCATGTCACTCTGTTTTCAAATCACCATATCTTGTTCTCTCTTTCACTCACCCCTTTGACCTCGATTATATATAATTTTCAATTTCTACTGTATTTTTTACGTTTGATTTTAAAAAAATTAATGAGCATTGTTTCTATATTAAGAAAGATAACTAAAATTTTAAAATGATATTGAAGCTGAACTGGATTCTAAGATTGTATCACTGAATTTCCCAAACTATAATTTTACAGAAGTTTAATAATATAACACATACGTATTATTGACTGTGGGGAAATCTGTGAGAAATTAAATTGAATATTAATGGTGTAATTTGGAGTTGAGAATAAGGGATCATTTTGTGATCCAAACATCCTGCTTGACTCCCTGTCTAATATATACTCAGTCAAATATAGTTAGCATAATTAGGCAGCCAACACAAAGCAGAGGTGTTTGTCCTCCAGATTTTTCAAATGGAAAACAGACTGAATATCCTTATTAAATTGATTAATCTATTTATTACCCAAAACAAATTAGAATGAACATTACAGCTAAAGAGAGTAATAGGAAAAATTTAAATTACAGACCATTATGCATGGGTACGGGTTGGCCCTCTCCAAGGTAGGTAAAGTCTAATAAACATTTGACTCCTGTTCATACGGTTTATCTGCCGGGTGGTACCTGATCTTCATCCTGTCCTTTAAAATGTGGGTTTGGCAAAAAGGGCTGGGCTTAAGGTGACAATATCTGCTGACATTGCTTGGTAATATAAAACACATGTGGTCTGTAAAGTTTAGTTGTCCTTGAGTCAAAATGCATCAAATCACCACTCATCATGTCATGTACCCATTATATCCATTTATGCGTTAGCCGATGTGATGATCTTTAAATACATGCATTATGTCTTCCACTCTTTTTCCCCCAGCCTCTTTCTTTCTTGTGCACATTATTCAGTTAATGCTTTTTGAATAAATGGATTAGGTTGGACCAAGGTTCAGCTATTTTTGACCTACAAAAATTGCATTTTCATATGGTTCAGCTTAAAATAATTACAAACTTTGTATTCATTCTTTTCATAAAAATAATATTCTAATTAAGTGAAACAAAGTTGAAAGAATTCTGTGTGTACTTGGGGTAGGTATATAATGGTTCAAATAGATTTTTATAGGCTAGCCAGAGAACATAGCTATAACTTCAACCAGTGATTCTGTAGGGAAAGGCATCTCAGGTTGAAAACACTCACATAGGAGCATTTGGTATATAACATATTCATGGGTTGGTGACATACATCATGACACTTTGAAGAATTTTCTTAATATTGTGACAGAATAATTAATAGAAACTGCTTTGCTAGTCATCTGGTCTAGTCATTTGGTCTTGGTATAGTGAATTAGGTGATAATGTCAGCATTGTTGGAAACTATTCTTATCTTGCGACATTAACTCTTCATTGATGAAAGAAAATCTTTGTCTAGGGAGCAGAGTCTTTGGGATCTGACCAAGTATAGAAAAAATGTACAGAATTACAAAAAGCAAACCTCTCTTCTAAGGGCCGATGTAGTCTGTATCAGTGGTCCTCATTTAATGAAGGCCATTTTTAGCCATTATCTGTTTCCTAATCTTAGGGTTTTGGGAATTCCTTAGTTCATAGACATTTGACTTCAGGAACATATGTATGTTCATGAAACAAACAAAAAAACCCATAATGTGAGTGGGCATATGGTGGTGTTTCATAAGGTGACACAGGAAGGGTAATATTTCTGCCAAAGGGTGATGTAACCCATGATAATTCCAGCCTCTGAAAAGCAAGGGTAACACCTTGAGTGTTGTTCTGCTCTCTGGACGAGGTGGAATAACTTTCCAGGTGCCAGTCTGACATGGCTGTGTGAGTAGGCTGGCAGTTCATGTACGTGTTTCCATGCAGGGCAGATCCTTAGCTGGGGGAGAGGAAAAGATTAAGGTTCGGATCATAAATTTTTATTTACTCTCTGAATTCTCTGAGGATAGAATAATAATAATAATAATAATAAAAATTCATGAAAAAATGTGAATCATTGCTGAGGGGGAGGATATTCTTAGGTGAGAATGCTGCTTCCTTTTCTGATTTTATTTTTTTTAGATAAATAGAAGAATAAGGGAAGCTTGACATACTCTTCTGTTTCTGTTTGTCTGATTCATCTAGAGAAAGAGAAGCTAACAACACTCTCTATGCTTATAAATATAAGTAGCTCCAAGCAAGTCTGCAGTTTTTGCCTTTTTAAGAAAAGGAACCACAGGCTTTTTTTTTTTTTTTTTTAAATTAATGAATTAAGAAGTGTTATATGAGTGTTGTTTTTGGAAAAAATATATTCCTATGGAACTTAAACAATTAAAAAAATCAGACAGATAATGACATGATTACCAATGTTTTTCATGCTGGGGATCTTGAAGCTGTAAACACTTCAGATTAGTCTGAGTAGGAATAATACCAATGTTATTATTATAGATAACAATTATTAGTACAAACATAATGTTTTTATTCCTTAGAAGATTTTCACATATATATGATTTGCAAAACAGTCCTTGGAACTCTTGTCAGAGATATTGGCAAAGTTTGATCACATCTTAATGTGCATGACAATCAATTACAAGACGTATTACTGGATTCCAGCAGAGAAATTTTGGGTTAGATGAGATTGAGAAATGTCATATTATTTAAATGAAATCCTTTCCTGTACCCTCTCGCAGGTGTGTTTTTCCTCCTCATATCCTCCTGCTTCATATTTTAAATATTATTTTATTGTTAAAATCGCCACCAGAGATGTTTGCAATTCATTATTAACCACTAATCTCTTGGTCTTACACGTGTCTTACATTTCCAGGTTGGTATTGTGCCATCAATAACTGCCTTTTAAGTGCATTTTTCGGCCAAATTTTTAATGTTAAGTTATAAACCATATTTCCCCAGTTTGATAAAAGAAGGAAAGCAGAGCCTTGTTAAAATCTTTGCTAATGTTAAGAGGAATTAACTTTTTGTTTCCTTACAATATTACAATCTTGTAATACCCAAGCTAAATTTTCTTATCAGATAAGAAACTAAATTGGTCTGGAAAAGCATCCTGCAAATATTAGAATACTCTAAAGCATAATTAAGACTAACAATAAAGTAGGCAACCATAAATATTCAAATTATGCTTCAAATGTTACAACATATATATTAACAGAGATGGCAGAGTCCTGGAACATTTAGATCATAGGGTTTTTGTTGAAAGGGAGAAGTTCACAGTGTAGCTGACTACTGTACTTGTGATACCCATGTTCTCAAAGTGTGTATGCACAGGCAAATATGCATTTTTCATACTTTTCTGTGACTTTGTCTGCCTTCAAGAGCCTCCTTGGCCCTGCTCCCTAAAACAGACAACTCAGCTCTTGCTGTATTATTCAGGGTTCTCTAGAGGGACAGAATAATAGGAGAAATATATATATATATATATCCATATATATATCTAAATATATATATCTCCTTTATTAAGTATTAACTAACATGATTGCAAGGTCCCACAACAGGTCATCTGCAGGCTGAGGAGCAAGAAGAGCCCGTCTGAGTTCCAAAACTGAAGAAGTGGGAGTCTGATGTTCCAGGGCAGGAAGTATACAACATGGGAGAAATAAGTAGGCTGGGAGGCTAGGACAGTCTAGTCTTTTCACGGTTTTTTTTTTTTTTTTTTTTTTCTGCCTACTTTATATTCTGTCTGCACTGGCAGTTGGTTAGATGGTGACCACCCAGGGTGAGTCTGCCTTTCCCAGCCCACTGACTCAAATGTTAATCTCCTTTGGGAACACCCTCACAGCAACACCCAGAATCAATACTTTGCATCCTTCAATCCAATCAAATTGAAACTCAGTATTAACCATCACACGGTCCATGACTCCTTTACCATGGAGCTTTAAGTCACTGTAGAGTTATTGTAGTTGCTCTCTCTTTAATAAGGAAAAATGGAAATAATAGTAGTACCTACCCCTTAAGGGTTGTAGTGAGGCACCAACGTGCCATGTGATTAAGGCCACACCTCCTCTATAACTTTTGCCTGCATCATTAAGGGTGAAGAGGAAGCTCCAGAAATCATTCCTCCTACCACTGAAACCCACAGCCTTATCTTCACCATTTGCTTTGAATTTGTTGGGACACATTTCATTGTGTCCTTAATCTCAAGTCAGTAACAACAATAACAACAACAACAAAACAACAACAAACCTCTGTTTCCCAGATCCCACCCCATCATATTCCATGCTCTAATTTTTCAGCTTCTGTACATTCTCTCTGTGCTTTCTAGAGTCCATGGACCATTATCAGCAAAATCTTCTATAGTTTCAGATTTTTCTCAAAATATTCCTTTCACTTTCTTGCTCTGACAAGTTACTCTCCCTAAGGTTGCTACTTTCACTGCAAGCCTGACAAGAGGTGGCTATTTTTAACTCTTATAATCATAGTTCATAACACTAGGATTGGGAGTAGAATAGATGTCTTCCTTGTTTGTCATTGTGGTTTTCAGATCATGCTCTTGCCTTTCTTTTAAACTCTCTTACACTACTTTTGTTTCTCTTGCCTACCCAACCCTTGCATCTTCTCTTCCTTTTACCCAGCAATCTTCTTTTATGGCTTACTCTGTTTCTCCCGTATTAACATTATCTCAATTCCGGGCCATTTAAATATGTACACAGGTGATCCTTCCTACACACTCCCAGTTCCTAGGACTCCATTTCTCCATGACCTTACCTTCCAACCTCAGTTAATTGCTTCCTCACTCATACCCAGACCTTATCAGTGCCAGTAATGGCAACTCTGCCTTCATCTCACTTTCAGGTATTCTACTCTGACCACTGTCTTTGAGTCCCCAAGGATGCCAATGTGTCTTTGATCCTTTCTGAGCTTTTCCTTCTCAGCAGTGGCTGATAATAGGTTAGATTCTGTGCCTTCACATTCCTAAAATACGCTTGGGTGACTTCATGGACGAGGTAGTTGTGATTATTCCTTATTTACGTGAGGAGCCAGATGAGACCTCAATGGGAGGTAAATGTAGCTCTGAAAGCAGTGCCCTGTGTTAATTCTAAGAACATTTTTCTTTCAGACATTGCTGTGGTGATGTTGCTATTCTTATTCCGACTCTCTAGAAACTTCTCTAGAGTCCTGAATGGTGTGTGCCTCTGTGTGTGTGTGTGTGTGTGTGTGTGTGTGTGTGTGTGTGAGAGAGAGAGAGAGAGAGAGAGAGAGAGAGAGAGAGAGAGACAGAGACAGAGACACTTAATGTGGTTCTTCCATGTGGCCATGATCATGAGGTCTGGAGTCAACTCTCCTCATCTGGGTTCATTGTTATTCTAGGGAGACCTTGACCTGTACTTACCTAATGAGGTGATAGTGATATAGAAGTACAGGGTGATTGCACTTTCCTTTGCCTTTATAATCCACGTAATCCATGTTTTGGCTTTCTAATAAAGTAATTGTTTATAATGTCATTGTGGAATGTTCTGGCATTTTCTGATACGTAGCCATCTTATCACATGTGTTTAAGTTCCTCAGGCATGGGACATAGAAACTATATAGTGTGTGGTTTACTACGGTTGGCAGCTCTGTAAGCAGACAACCTACTAATTATTAGCTATATGACCTTAGATGAGTTTGTGAGCTTTTCAGATACACAATTTTCTTATCAATAAAATGGTTCTGATAATACCTCCCTAATAAACATAATATTAGTGTTAAAAAGATAGCATATAGTTAAACCTGTCCAGCACATCAGACACATGTTAGGTCTTTCACAATTAATGGTTTTCTTCTTTTCTGTCAACCAAAACCCAGCTTTTACTGAGAGCTTCCCTTACAAGTTATAAATCCTAATTGAATGTTTTGAGATAACTTGCCTGATTTCATTTAAAATCAAAACAAAAGGATTATTGAAAAACAAATTAGTGAAAGTTAAAATGTCACCTAACTTTTAATTAAAAAATTCAATATGTTGAGAACATTTTCCATTTTCAGTATTTAATGTGTTATTCAGTTAAAAAAAATCTCTTGAGAAAATTTCTAATGCATATCTATTAATCACATATTAAATACATGTGTTTTAGCCCATACTTTAAAAAGTGAAAATAATTATGCTGTGGTAGCATACAGTTAATAAATGGCAGGAATTCCCATATTAGATGTGAAAGAGGGTTGGAGAGAAGCAAACAGGAACTGGGAAGTAGTTTGGACTACAGTTTGTCCTTTGGGGTGGTTGTACTGGCTGTTATGGCAGATGTTGCTTTTCCTGACTAATAAAATTGATTTTACTCACATTTATTCTTGGCTTCTACCTTGCAACAGGTGGTCAGTCAGGCTGCATTCGACTCTGCCACGGCTGGCTGTCAGGAGCTTTGAGAGCCTTCTGCTCTGATTAAAGTAATAGTTTAGAGGAAACTTAGGATAGTTACTTGAGTTTGTACAATTTGTGTGAACTTACTTATAAGCTAGGATGGATTCTGGTGACTCTCACAATGCTTTTCTCTTACGTTGTGTTGATATGTTTGACCATACAGAACTTTCGAATTAGCCATGTAGTGAGCATTCAATAGCTGGTAGCTAAGACTTATTTCTTATATGTCTCTGCTTTGAGCTTTAGAGGGAAGAGTTCTTTCTCCAAGGCCTACCGGCTTCCCTCTTCTGCAGAAAGAGAGAAGTGCAGAGGATAAAGATGAGATGAAGAGGTGGGGACTCACTGTGAAGGAGCCAAGAACTGTCTGTCATGGGTCTAGTTCTTGAGTCTTGATACTAGTCTAGATGGACCAGGTCATTGATCCTAGCTCAGCTTACCACAGGAGAGGACCAGACTAAATCCATAGAAAACAAGTTTTCACACTTGGCTCTGGACGCATTCCTTGAGAACCTGATATGGTACTAGACTATTAGGGAGATATTTTGGGAATCGTCTCTCTTATAACAAAAAGGCAAGAGAGATTGTCTTCCTTTAACCATAATGTGGCCCCATGAAAATTGAACTCAACCCGTCTGATACTGGAGCCTACCTCTATAGCAGATGAGTTAAGAAGCCAAGATCTAGACTGGAGATTCAGAGTCCTTCAACTTAGAAAACAAAGGCTGAGTTGGATAACATGGAACCAGGGGATTAGCTGACTGCATCTTAGAAATCTGGAGCTAGTCTTGTGGTTGCCCAAAGGAAGCAGCAAAACATGGCAATTAAACTAGGGAATTTTATAGACAGATACCTGGATAAAGTCTCTGCTTTACTATTTTCTACCTATGAAAAATTGGGCAAATGAAATGAATCCCTGTGTATTTTTAGTTTTTCATCTCTAAAAGGGAAATAGAATCTGCTGCACTGAAAACTTAGAATACAAAAATACACTTTGAACAGAGGCTGGCATATGACAAGGTATCACATAGGAGGTTCTGCTGAAGGAAGTGGGTACAACTTACTCTGTGTTTAATAGGACAACATTGATGTTCTGTGCAAGAAAAAAATAAATAGACTTTTGGGATTCCAATGTGAAAGGTGCTACACAAATATAAATATTCTCAATCACATTAGCACAAAAAAAACTAGGATTTTTCTTTTGTTTCAACAAATTTCACTTTCCCAGAAATTTCAGAATTGTATGATTTGTCTTGAGAATAATTTAATCTTCTCTAGTAGCTTTTCTTACCACAGCTCCATTGCCCCATGATCAACACTCTAGTTTATTAATTTGTTTAATTGTGAATATTATGTTCCTATTCCTTTCCTGTTTCTAGGGCTATGCCAAAGGGCTCTATGCTGCATGTTAATTCTTTATCTTGCAATCACACAAGTGCAGTTCAAAATAGGAACTTACATGCAAATCCTTGGTCCATCCTAGAACATTTTCATTTACATATTTTAAATTAGTTTGCTTTCAGTTCAATGATTTTGTCTAACTTTATGCTTATAAATATGAGGCAGATGTTATTTAGCTAAATGTAAAAATTAGGAATAATTATTATAGAATAGTGCTTTTATATATGCCATTCTGTGAACCATGGGAGAGTCATTATTCAAAATGAGAAGAGAATTTGCTGGGAAAAAATATGTCTCTGAGCTATTGGTTTTTAAAGGAAAGACCCTAAAATTATTGTGAAATCAAATAAGTTAGGCCTGTAATTTGAAGCTGTGTTCTGATTTATCTCATGCTGTTTGATATTGCCACATAAGTGATACCAGCATGGTCAAACGTTTAAATGCAAATTTATAATTCTAAATGCTTTCCTTTGTTGAAGCCATTTTGTTTAAGCTCCAAATCCCCAAAATATTTATCATAATTTTGAGTACTTTTAGAAAGGGTAACCTTTTGCTAAAAATAGAAGATACAGAGAATAAACCAAATAATAGCATTATTAGGCAAATTCGAAACATAGACTGTCTTCCAGGCTCTGCAAACCAAAACAAAGCTGGACACAATGAGCACTGTCTGCCAGCTGATAGAGAAATCAGAGCTGTTTGTGAGACAAACAAGGAAGTGTACAACATGAAAGGTCAAGTTGAGCTGAAGCTGGAAAGAGAATCAGACCAATAAGCAGATCATCCTGTTCTAGTGACAAGAGATATTTCCAGGCTTTACCAAGAACCTGGAAGTTTAGAAGTATATCAGCAAAATGGAATCAAATCCATCACAGGCTTTCCCTGTTGTATCTTGTGGGGAAGCCAAGCAGGGGTCTTTAAGGGCAGACCTCAAAAGGTGCTTATGTTTTTCTTTCTGTCTTCTTTATGTGATTTCTTTGATTGGATATCTATTCAGGCAAACATCTGAAACAAGCGAGGAATGGAAACCACACCAGTGGAACACTTTAGCAACCTTTCCACTTCAAGATTAGTATATCAGAGGGTTAGAGAAAGATAACAAACTCATTTTAATTAATCCTTTTCATAGTTAATGTTTATGTTCATCTAAACAGGAGGATGTGAAAGCTCTTCCAACTGTTATATTTTTAGTAGGCTTCTTTTTACCCTTGGAATATAAATTATAAATAATCCTCATTGATTGGGTTCCTGCATGTACTGAAATATATATGGTGTAAAAAATGAACAGGTTTGATTGTTTGCTATGTTAATGTGTATTACCAGTTAATTTAGAGTCTTGACTAGACTACTTTATTTTGAGTTCCTCTGCAGTACTTATGGTAGCTGCTCAATATTTTTATTAAATATATTTTTTCCTTAGGTAAAACTCTAGTATACATTGTAATTAAGATGGAGCAAGCAATTTGCAAACATCAGAGCTAGAATACAAAATTTGAATTGTTCGAATTTTCCTTAAACAACATCGTTTTCATTATTAGATGCCTTTAAAGTGCGAGGATTATTATTTTCTACTAAGCGTTATACGAAGCAAGTTAAAACAGATTTTATTATTTTTACAATAGCAATTGTAAAACAATAGCTATCCAATGTTCTAGCTAAGTTTTACCAACTCTGCTTAAATATGAATGATAGATTTCATGCAGAAAGTGTTTCATTTAAGTACAAACAGTCCATAATATTAAAAAGTCTATGTCATACTGAGAGAAGGCTGTCAAAGATTAGCTTTTCATTATGTAGAAATCAGAATTGTTTCTCTTTTAAAAAGTGTTTCATTTATTTTCTTTGCTTACTTTTTGATTTTTAAAATTTCAACATTTTTCACTTGGGGGGTACATGTGCAGTTTTGTTACCTGCGTAGATTGCGTGATGCTAAGGTTTGGGGTATGATTGATCCCATCATCCAGGTACTGAGCATAGTACCCAATAGTTAGTTTTTCATCCCTTGTCTCCCTCTCTCCCTCCCTCCTCTAGTAGTCCCCAGTTTCTGTTGTTGCCATCTTTATGTCCATGAATACACAGTGTTTAGCTCCCACTTAGAAGTGAAAACATGTGTTATTTGGTTTTCTGTTCCTGTGTATATTTGCTTAGGATATTGGCCTGCAGCTGCACCAATGTTGCTGAAAAGGACATGACTTTATTTTGTAAATGGCTGCATAGTATTCCATGGTGTATATGCACTACAGTATCCTTAGCCAATCCACCACTGATGGGCACCATGTCTTTGTTATTGTGAATAGCGCTGTGATGAACATATGAGTGCATTTGTCTTTTTGGTAGAATGATTTATTTTCTTTTGGATATATACAGAGAAGTAGGATTGCTAGGTTGAATGGTAGTTCTGTTTTAAGTTATTTGAGAAATCAAACTACTTTCCACAATGGCTGAATTAATTTACATTCCCACCAATAGTGTATGAGTGTTCTCTTTTCTTTGTAGCCTTGCCAGCGTTCTTTTTCTCTTTCTTTCCTTCTTTCTTTCTTTCTCTCTCTCTTTCTTCCTTTCCTTTCCTTTCCTTTCTTTTTCTTTCTTTCTTTTTCTTTTAAATAGTCACTCTGACTGGTGTAAGATAGTATCTCATTGTGGTTTTGATTTACATTTCTGTAATGATTAGTGATGTTGATCTTTTTTTTTTTTCATATGTTTGTTGTTTGCTTGAATGCCTTCTTTTAAGAAGTGTCTGTTCATGTCTTTTGCTCATTTTTTAATGGGGTTACTTGGTTTTTGCTTGTTCAATTGTTTTAGTTTCTTATAGATTCTGGATATTAGATCTTTGTTGGATGTATAGTTTGCACATATTTTCTCCCATTATGAAGGTTGTTTACACTGTTGATGGTTTATTTTGCTGTTCAGAAGCTCTTTAATTAGGACTGACTTGTCAATTTTTGTTTTTGTTACAATTGTTTTTGAAGACTTAGTCACAAATTATTTCCCAAGGCCAGTGTCCAAATTGGTGTTTCCTAAGTTTTATTCTAGTATTCTTAATAGTTTGAGATCCAAAATAGTTTCTCATATGGGACATTAACTTTATCTAGCTGTGAAGTAAAACCAATCTGTAGAGATTGTGCTCTAACCAACCAACAGGCATTTTGGACATTATCACTAAATCATTTTAGAAGAAGGTATGCACGATGGGACCTGTATCTCTATCCAGGCAACTATTCATCTAACTTTCCATGAGAGTTCATTTTCTATTAATATAGTATGGTCAGGTTACTTATGCTATGGATTTTGGGGAACTCTATTTCCAATAGCATATATTAAGAGTACAGCAAAAATGAAAGAGAATGAATGCTGAGATCATGGAGTTATTTACTGACTTTGCTTGTGTAGGCAAAGATAATTATACCATATTTTGGTGGGATGATAGGGTAAAGAGATTTGCATGATGTAGAAAATGTCTCCAAATGGGAGGCATGCAAGAGAAATATAAACAAAGAGTGTTTTCAAGCAGTAGAGGTAAGGCAACTAATTCCAATATTGAAAAACTTGTAATTAAATCAGACACAAAAATAATCTTTCAAATTTATCTAAACTTTTGACTTGTCACAATCTTAACAAATGTCTATTTGACCCTGCTATAAGTCTTCTAATAACATAGCTGAGGATAAATATGATAATGTGCAGAAGAAAATAATTGAGTGAGAGAAAAATTATATGTCAGGAGTTTTGGGGGAAGGTCTTAGTTTTTTCCTGTGCCTTTTTTCTCCTTCCATTTGGCAGCAGGTCAAGTTCAGACTGTAAGGAATAGACGTAGTAGTGAAGCTATCCATCTCAAGTGAATTGAAAAAGTGTAGAACTACAAAATGCTGTCATTCCTCTCTGTGTTGATTTCTGGTGAAGATCAGAGATACGTTGCTGCTGTTGAAAATTTAGGGGAAATTCCAGATACATTTCAGCACCTTTTCAGTTACAAAACATGATTTTAAGCTCATGGTTCATAAGTCTTGCTTTGTGAACCTTGTAGTTTGTGCAGTGCTCCAGTAAAATGGCAACTTCTTTGTTTTATCTGGTTTTTATCTAATTTTCCAATAAAGTTATTCAGCCTGTAAAGCATAGTATATCCTATATCCTAGCTGTATATATGGTTATTAAATTTAGATTAACTCAAAAGAAAGTTTAACACAAAATTTAGATGTATAAAAAATTTCCTGCACCTTTTATAGCATAAATCAAGGCAAATGGCCAATATTACAGAGGGAGGTCCACCTCTTGTCTACATTAGCTGTTCACCCTCCCCTCACTAAGCACTTCACCTCCACTTTCAACCTAGTTACTCCAGGCAACAGTCCATTGTTATTTCATTCATTTTGCTACTGGAAAACAGGCCAACATACCAATCCTTGGTTTTCTATGAACCAGTGATTTCTTTCTTGGCTTCATTTTCAATACTCACCGATTCTCTTTGTCTCTCACTGTCTTTTTCTGTCTCACCAGAAGATCAACTCACAAAACTGCTTAGAAGGTGGATATTTTAATAAGAATTTCAAATATTAGAAGTATCCAACAGTATAATCCTGGGTGGAGGGACATAAACAATGACTATGGTTCAGGTCTGAAGCTGGTGGTATGTTTGCTCCCCTCATTCAGCCATGAGAACCCCTGGGAATGAGAACTACTTGCTGGTATACACTTATGTCTTCCCAGCACAGTTACTGGCACATGATAGACACTCAGTCAATAATTGGAGTAGATAAACGAGTGATTACATAACTATCTGTCTGGCTTGACAAAGGGAGTTAAAGTTTACACTACAACTATTCAATACATTTGCCTAAGAGCAGACAAAAATATGTGATTTGAGCACTAGAAATGTTTCCATCCAGAAAAGGGTTAAATCTAATTACGTTATTTTACATACCCCATTTGACAAGAATTACTTGTCCAGATTATGAGTGAGGATTGAATGAATTAATACATTGAAACACTTAGCAAGTGCCTGACACATGGTAATACTCAATAAATACTAGCTATTATTGTTATTATTATTTTATTAAGAGAGAAAAAATGAATAAGAATAATGATTGCCTGATAAGAATGCTCTTTAATTCTTCTTAGAGGAAATAATCCTCACATCCAAGTGTTGCGTTTGCTATGGAAGAAAATGGTAGTAAGTATAATTAAATAGATTTCCTCTAGGATCACCATTTTAAAGTATAAAACTGATCATGTCATAGACCTTCTTAAAACTAAACAAAGGCTTGCTGTTGCTTTCGGAATGAAATTTGAAGTCTTTAGCAGGACATGTAAGGCTCTTCATCGCTTGGTTTCTAAATTTTATCTAATCCAGTTTTAGAAGCCTTTCCTTATTTAGATTCCTTTCCCACAATTTGGGCTAAGTGTCCCAAATATCTCCTCATTAATTATTACGAGATTATTTGTACCACAGTATTTACACTGAATTGTATAGATATGCTTCTCTGTTCTCTGTAATTAGACATTTTGTTTTCCCAGTATCTAGCATAGAAATTAGCAACCTTTTTCTGTTTTAGTAAGTGTTTTAGGATTTGTAGGCCATACTGTCTCTATTGCAATTACTCATCTCTGCTACCATATCACAAAAGCAGCCATGGACCATATGCAAAGGAGTGAAGATGACTGTGTTTAAATGAAACTTTATTTAGCAGCACTAAAATTTAAATTTTGTATAAACATGCCATGAAATCTTATTCTGACTTTTATTGTTTTCATGCATTTAAAACTGTAAAAACTATTTTCAATTTGTGGACCATATAAAACCAGGCTGTAGAAAAACTTTGGCCCGTGTGATATTTGTCAATCCTGGCAGAGAAATGGTGCTCAATTGTACATTTCAGTAAATGAGAAGTGAGTAAAGGGGTGTTTTCACTGAAATCATTTTCAAACACAGAGAAATTTTTTATTCTATATTATTTTATTTTTTATTGTACTTTAAGTTCTGGATGAGTGAGAACATGCAGAAAATTTAAATGAGCAGCTCTTGCCTGTAATGTAGAGTAAACTCCTTAGCATGAAATAGAATAGCCTTTACAGTTTGGTTTCCAGGTAGCTAATTTTCACCTTCACCCATTTTATCTGACTCCTTGAACATATCCCAGTGTTATCTGTGCTGTAACTCATTGACACAACTAATTGACATTCTCTAAAAACACCATGCCCATTTCTACCTTTAGGCTTTGTGTCTTACATTTTTCTTTACTTGGAATATTCTTTTTTGTTGTTGTTGTTTTCTTCTTAATGAGCTATCATTTGTCTCCTAATATTCAGCTCAAAACTACCTCCTTTGGAAGTAGTTTCTCTTTATTTTTTCCAGGTAGAAGTAAAAGGATGGGGGCTGTGATGAGGACATATTCCCTCTGTTTCTGTGCGGTGTTGGTATAATACTGGTGTAGCACTTTTCATGTTGTATTTTAATTCTTGTCTTTATTGTGTTGCTCCTTCTTACCATGTTCTGAATTCATTTTTATATGCATAGTGCCAGTATAGAACTTGGGATTTGTAGTCATTTAATATCAGTTTAATAAAATGAAACATTTTCAGTTAAAGGTAAATTCTCAATATCCTGTTGAGATGATTTGGCATCAGTTTAGTCTACAATTATGAGACTGTCTTTCAATATTTGTAGTGAAGTAGTCTGGATGTTGAGCATTGAAGTGAATAAAACTAAAATTGAATAAAATGTATTATTAATAAATTAAAAATAATTAAATTGGAAACTTAACCAGAAGCATCATATGTGATGTAAAACATGAATTTTAAAACTTAATTTTAAGTTTAGTTGAATGGATGTTTCTGGTTATATTAAAAGATAATGTCTTCAAGCATTTGCTTGATTTTCTGTGAATAAATGTTGATATCATTTAATCATAAACATGGATTGCTATTCTTTCCCGAAAAAATGAAGGAAAATGGTAATACTGGAGATTTCACAATGAAATGTAATGGGTTTTGACTAATGATTATGTTTCTCCAGCATGTTAACTGCTTTTAAAACTATAGTTTGGTTGAGTTTACCTGGAGAGATGGGAAACACTTTATAACGCACATTAATTACAATGTCTATGTTATTAATTCTCTCAGACATTTTATAAATTCTTAGTACTTATTTACTGCAGGAATGCCCACTACTTTATATCACATCTCTCCCCATTTCCATGGGAAAATTTCCTGATTCTCCCAAACTATGAGACTTTCAATTGAGATCAATATTCTGGGAAGATTTCTCCATAAATATCTTGGGAAATCTCACTAGGAATTAAAGCATATTGCCATGGGAGATGAATAAGAAGCTTTCCCATTACTGATCATTTATTTCCATTCTTTCTGATAATTATAACACAGTAGTGAGCATGAATGGTAGTTTAGGTCATCATTATAAACAGAATGCCTGAATATTGGCTGCTTGTTTTCTTTTATTGAGTGAATTGCATGCTGATGATTGAAAATCAGCAAGTGTTCACTTGGTACAGGTGTTTATAAAACATATGCCATATTAATGTGAAAAACAAGAGGAACCATACTTTAGTGAAATAACCTGGTATTTAACTTGTAGAAAGTCATATTTTTCAGAGAAAAAGTCATCTTGCAGTTATGGCTCAAAACAGTAATGGAGAATATAACAAAATACACTCCAGAATAAAAATATTTCACCATGTTCCCAATTCTTAGGCCTTGGTTAGTTGAGTTAATTTTAAGATAGAATATATTCTGTTATTCTCTGTATTACTAACTCCTTAACCCAAATTGTATCATGTGTCAGTGTGCATATTACAGTATGTGGCACAGTTTCTTGTATATAGCAAGAATACATATACTTGCTGAATTAAATTGCATTTATAAATAGTTCAAACTATTTATAACAAAATGCTAATATCTAAAATGCTTTCTTAGAGTAATTTTTCCAAATATGTGCAATTTTTATAGAAATTTAGTTAAATAATGATATCGGTATTTATTCACTGAGAGTCTACCTTAAGCTATTTTTTTGCACATTAACTCATGTAAATTAAAAAAAATGATATAAAGTTGGTATTAATCCTCCTTTCCCTCAAGGAAACTGAGGCTTAGGGAAATTAAATAACTTGAGTTTATGTATAAAACAATGTTAGTAAAAGATAAAACCTTTATAGGGTTTGTGAAGATTAGCTGGGATGGATTATGGACCAAACTTCCTGGTGCATGGTAAGCCCTCAGTAATTTAGCTATCTATTATCATTAAGGACATATAGGTAAAAAGTTGTAGAGTTGGGATTAGATCACTGATCTGTTTCACTCCAGAGCTCATGCTCTTTTCTTCATTGCATTCCAACTCCCCTGACTTATATGTATGGCAGAAATAATTATTCTTCCTATTATGAACTCCTGAAGGGTGAAGGATGAGATTTTTTCTTTGGTATCACTTACTGGTACCCTGTACACACAATAATAAATGTTGTTGACAGTTTGACTGGCTTGGTGGTGACACTGTTTCTGGTTTTGCTATTGGTGTGAATGGTTGGTAGGATGGTTGATTCTGAGAAGGGCTTGAAGGAATGTTGTTGCAGTATGCCTTACATTTTATATTAGAAAAGGAGGTTTTCTCTTCAGTCATATTCCACTTGCATCTTGATTCTAAATTTTATTTCCCTGGTGCCTGTGGGAAGAAGGGTCTGAGGGCAGTTAGAGTGTTCAGGCAGCATTAACATTTTTCAGTTAGCTTTCCCAGTATTTCCCAACTTCATCCTTAAGTCATTTCTGGTAGCTGTGTCCTTAGGATTTTTTCAAAGGTAAGCCTTTTAACTTGAGGGGTAAAAATTTCTTTGTGTTTTGGAGGTGAAAGAATTAAAAAATAATCACTGAGTCTCACAGTCCTGGAGAGCTTTCCTGAAAGGGAATTTAAGTAAAAAATGAGCTGTCGGCATCCTTGAGGTTTCTCACTGGTCACATAATGATACATCGTTTGTCAAACGTGGTTGTCTCCCTTCACTTGAAGCTCCTGCTGTTGGTACTGTTTCTCCATATTTGTGCACATGGAACTCAAAAACAAACTTGGGAATCAGAGTTCTGTACATGTGCGTGGTAAATGACTACTATGTTGTCTGAAAATACAACTGCCGTGTGCATTTTTACAAGTAATGTATCCGTTCTTTTTGTTGTTTTCTTCCAGCATAAAATTTACCATTGTAACAATTTTTAAGAGTACAGTTTGATGGCATTACCTCTATTAATGTTGTGTAACCATTACCACCATACAGCCCTGAAACTTTTTCATCTTCCCAAAATAGAATTTTATACCCATTAAATACAAATCCCCATTCTCCTCTCCCTTCAGCCCCTTGCAACCACTATTCTACTTTCTGCATCTGTGAATTGGACAGCTCATGTCTCAGCTTTATAACTCCATGATTTATTTGTTTAAATTGAGGCCTACCATCTTCTCTCTTCCTTGTTGTGGTTATTATCTGATTATTGGGATTAATGTCTCACTGCCAGATCTATGTGAGGATGTGAGCTTAATACAATTCTCTTGCAATAAATAGTAGACTTTGCTTCTCTATATAGTAACCTCTTAAATTTCATTATCACATCATGAGAGCAAGAACTGTATTTACTCTGCTCACCACTATATCATCAGTGTTTGGTACATTGTTTGCACTTTGTAGAAAATCAATATATGTATTTATAGAATAAACAAATGCTGCTGATCTTTTTCATTAAGAAATCTACTTAAAAACCAGTTACTGAGATTTCCTACTATGTAGGAGATCAGCTAATTCTGGAACTCTTATTCTTCTATGACTCTATCTCTAAAAATGAGTTGTGGTGATATAAACCAAAGATTATGAGCTTATGCATCTAAATCATTTATTCTTTAATTTATTCATCAAATATTTATTGAGTAACTGCTATGTTTTAGATGTGGTCTGTGCAATGGTGCACAAAATTGACATGACCCTTGGACTCAGCCCTAGTTTAGTGGAGAACATAAACTATAAAAAGTGAACAAACAAATGATATATTAGTTGTAAATTATAAGCAGGGAAAAGATGGAATGCTACCAGAAAGATCAAGGATGGGGCAGACAAGTTTAAACTAAAGAAAGTTGGAGAAATGTTAACTTTTCATATTTGTGAATAGTTGTTTTCTTGCATAGGAGAGAAGAGGGCTCATTTGTAATACTGGAAGAGGTGCTAGGATAGACTTTCTTAGAAAATAGATTTTGGTTAATTATACAAGAATTTGCTAGTAGAGCTCTTCACGATGAAATTGATGGCTTTTTTCTTTTTTTGGAGATTGTCTGTCTTATCACTTAAGCTACTGGGCATAGCATTGTGGAGTTATGTGGTCCACCACTGGCAGGGTAGTTTCCAAATCTGGTTGGTCATGACAATTACCAATTTATGTGGAAAGCTCTAGCATAATGATTGATATTTAACAGTTCTGTGCATATTTAGTTATGGCAGCCAAGATGAAAAGTACTGACAACTGAACATGATTTTATTTTATTTTTTAAATTTTTTTTGAGACAGAGTCTGGCTACGTCACCCAGGCTGGAGTGCAGTGGTGCCATCTCTGCTCACTGTAGCCTCTGCCTCCCGGGTTGAAGCAATCCTCCTGCCTCAGCCTGCTGACTAGCTGGAACTACAGGCATGCACCACTATGCCCGGCTAATTTTTGTATTTTATTTATTTTTTTTAAGATGGAGCTTAGTCATGTTGCGCAGGCTGGTCTTGAACTCTTGGGCTCAAGCGATCTGCCTGCCTAGGCCTCCCAAAGTGCTGGGATTACAGGCATGAACCACTGCGCCCAACCCGAACATGATTTTGAATTATTTTCAGCTTACAAACACAGAATAAATTGTGCAGCAACACTGGTGAATACACTATCTTATTGGGTGGTAAATGTTGGTATCTTGATGCCAAAGTTGATTCTCTAATATGTTAAATTTACGCTGTGTTTTTGATGATGTAGCATAATTCTTTGTATTTTATTGCCTGAAGCATGAAATTAAGATTTTTGATGTCAGAAGGATGTTTTGACTTAATGTGTGCTTATATAATATAGTGGAATAATATATATTTTAAAGATTTTGTTAAATGCATTCCCTAGTAGTTCACTAAGATATCAATTAACAGTCAGATACCAAGTATTTAAGAAGCATCTAGCTTAGCCTAAACCAGGAAGAGGTGAAACCCTGAATAGACCAGTAACAAGGTCTGAAGTAGAGGCAGCAATTAAGAGCCTGCTACCCAAAAAAAGCCCAGGTCCAGATGGGTTCACAGCCGAATTCTACCAGACATACAAGGAGGAGCTGGTACCATTCCTTCTGAAACTATTCCAAATAATCTAAAAAGAGGGAACCCTTCCCAAATCATTTTATGAGACAAACATCATCCTGATACCAAAACCCGGCAGAGACTCATTAAGAAAAGAAAACTTAGGCCAATATCCATGATGAACATAGATGCAAAAATCTTCAATAAAATACTGGCAAGCCGATTGCAACAGCACATCAAAAAGCTTATCCACCATGATCAAGTAGGCTTCATCCCGGGGATGCAAGGCTGGTTCAACATACGCAAGTCTATAAACGTAATTCTCCACATAAACAGAACCAAAGACAAAAACCACATGATCATCAAAATAGATGCAGAAAAGGCCTTCGACAAAATTCAACAGCCCTTTATGCTAAAAACTCTCAATACGCTAGGTATCAATGGAACGTATCTCAAAATAATAGAAGCTATTTATGACAAACCCACAGCCAGTATCATACTGAATGGGCATTCCCTTTGAAATCTGGCACTGGACAAGGATGCCCTCTCTCACCACTCCTATTCAATATAGTACCGGAAGTTCTAGCCAGAGCAATCAGGCAAGAAAAAGAAATAAAGGGCCTTCAAATAGGAAAGGAGGAAGTCAAATTGTCTCTATTTGCAGACGACATGATTGTATATCTAGAAGACCCATCGTCTCAGCCCCAAACCTCCTGAAACTGATAAGCAAATTCAGCAAAGTCTCAGGATACAAAATCAATGTGCAAAAATCACATGCATTCCTGTACACCAATAACAGACCTAAAGAGAGCCAAATCAAGAACGAACTGCCATTCACAATTGCTACAAAGAGAATAAAATACCTAGAAATACAACTAACAAGGAACGTAAAGGACCTCTTCAAGGAGAACTACAAGCCGCTGCTCAAAAAATAAGAGAGGACACAAACAGATGGAGAAACATTCCATGTTCATGGTTAGGAAGAATCAATATCGTGAAAATGGCCATACTGCCCAAAGTAATTTACAGATTCAATGCTATTCCCATCAAGCTACCAATGGAAAAAACCACCTTAAACTTCATATGGAACCAAAACCAAAAGATAGCTTGCATGGCCAAGTCAATTCTAAGCAAAAGGAACAAAGCAGGAGGCATCACACTACTGGACTTCAAACTATACTACAAGGCTACAGTAATCAAAACAGCATGGTACTGGTACCAAAACAGAGATATAGACCAATGGAACAGAACAGAGGCCTTGGAGGCAACACAACATATCTACAACCATCCAATCTTTGACAAATCTGACAAAAACAAACAATGGGGAAGGGATTCCCTGTTTAATAAATGGTGTTGGGAAAACTGGCTAGCCATGTGCAGAAAGCAGAAACTGGACCCCTTCCTGACGCCTTACACTAAAATTAACTCCAGATGGATTAAAGACGTAAACATAACACCTAACACCATAAAAACCCTAGAAGAAAATCTAGGCAAAACCATTCAGGACATAGGTGTAGGCAAGGACTTCATGACCAAAACACCAAAAGCATTGGCAACAAAAGCCAAAATAGACAAATGGGACCTGATCAAACTCCACAGCTTTTGCACGGCAAAAGAAACAGTCATTAGAGTGAATTGGCAACCAACAGAATGGGAAACAATTTTTGCAGTCTATCCATCTGACAAAGGGCTGATATCCAGAATTTACAAAGAACTAAAACAGGTCTACAAGAAAAAAACAAACAAGCCCATCCAAAAGTGGGTGAAGGATATGAACAGACACTTTACAAAAGAAGACATACATGAGGCCAATAAACATATGAAAAAACGCTCATCATCACTGGTCATTAGAGAAATGCAAATCAAAACAACATTGAGATACCATCTTACGCCAGTTAGAATAGCAATCATTAAAAAATCTGGAGACAACAGATGCTGGAGAGGATGTGGAGAAATAGGAACACTTTTACACTGTTGGTGGGAGTGTAAATTAGTTCAACCATTGTGGAAGACAGTGTGGCGATTCCTCAAGGACCTAGAAATAGAAATTCCATTTGACCCAGCAATCCCATTACTGGGTATATATCCAAAGGATTATAAATCGTTCTACTATAAGGACACATGCACACGAATGTTCATTGCAGCACTGTTTACAATAGCAAAGACCTGGAACCAACCCAAATGCCCATCGATGATAGACTGGACAGGGAAAATGTGGTACGTATACACCATGGAGTATTAGGCAGCAACCAAAAATGATGAGTTTGTGTCCTTTGTAGGGACATGGATGAACCTGGAAACCATCAATCTCAGCAAACTGACACAAGAACAGAAAATCAAACACCACATGTTCTCACTCATAGGCGGGTGTTGAACAATGAGAACACATGGACACAGGGAGGGGAGCACTACGCACTGGGGTCTGTTGGGGGGAAATGGAGGAGGGATGGGGGTGGGGCAGTGGGGAGAGATAGCATGGGGAGAAATGCAGATATAGGTGAAGGGGAGGAAGGCAGCAAATCACACTGCCATGTGTGTACCTATGCAACAATCTTGCATGTTCTTTACATGTACCACAAAACCTAAAATGCAATTAAAAAAAAGAAAAAGGAAGCCTTTAGTGTGTCTTGGCACTATTAATGGAAAGTGTGTCCAAGATAGTTAATTTCCCTTCTGCATATATTAATGAGACCTATTAGGTAGACTTTGTAAGATAGAACTTGTTGCCATTATATCAATTGTTATAAAAGTGCAATAGTATTTTGGCTTTTGATTGTGCTGTGTGCTATATTTGAAGGTGACCTTATATTATCAACTAAGTTACAACTAATTTGTTATATGTACACATTGAATCTCTCACTGTCTAATGTTAGATGATCAAGACTTGAAGCCTAAGTAGTTGAGTGAATGAGATAAGTTATTGAACAGAGCAACCTGACTTCAATGCATTTCACTGAAATTTCATATTATTGCAGTTCATTAAATGATTCCATACAACTTACAATGCAGTTCATTACTCACACTGTGGTATTAGACTAGTAATAAGAGTGATTTTTCTAATAGAGTAACTCCAGCAGAGCCACCATGCTGTGTGATGATGCTGTGTATAGTGTTAAATATTTGAGTACAGATTTGGCCTGGAGAATTAGATATTGGAATTGTAGACTTACTATTAACTTAAGTCTCAAATGGCACCCATTAGCAGTAGGAAGTCCTCTTTCCTTTTTATTGTTGTGTATTTATGAACATACCTACTTTTATAATATATTAACCAGGAAAATTGTGTTCTACTTGATCCTGCATTAGTTCAAACCTGTTACATGCTATGATTAGAGATTTATGAGTGGGTAGTGGCAGGCATTGATTTCTATTGTGCTGCCCTTATGGTAAATACCACAAATTTGTAAGCTACAAAGCTTAAATTTATCTCACTGATTTCCATGTAGTAAAATTCTATCTCGTTTATAGTCTGAGAGTCTGCCTAATCCTTCTTAAGCAGCCTATCTTGCTGAACTTACTGATTTACGATTTTTTTTTTTTGTCTACAAACTGCAAATGTTCAACAATGGGCTAAATTCACATGATGGCACCTGCAGATAATCTAAATGCTCCCCTTGTAATCTTTGTGATTTACACATGGGACTATGAATGCCTCTTGGGTGAGAAATTAATTTCTAGCATTTTAATAAACAGAATATACAAGTATGCATTGGGACTCTGGATTCTTTGGTTAACTGGGCAAATTTCTGGGCAATTTTGTCTGCAGCATGAGTGTACTTCCATGATTTTCTGCAAACTACATTTCCCTCTAGTATTTAGATTTAAGTGATTTTTTAAAACCTTGCAATAATCAGGAAAATCAAATTTTATTTTTTTATCTTCTGAGTGTATTATTTGTGTAATATTTAGTAGTATCATAGTACCCAAAATACTGATTGTTTTTTACTTGTAAAGTTAAATTTTGGGTACTATGTTTTAGATTGGATTATTTCCCATTACATTTTCAAATAATTTCTTCTGTAGAGTACTTTTAGGAATAAGACAAAGTCTGAGACGGAATAATTTGGATATGGTTTTACTCCTATAGAGACTTTTGTACTTTTGTGCTTTGAGAAAATTCAATAAGAATGCAAGCAACGGAAGTTTGGAGGTGCTTATAAAAATAGGAAATGTCTCATTCTAACCACAGGCACCCTTGGACCTTCACAAAGCATCTGCAGAGGTTAAAACAAATCAACAGTCTGGTTTTTTTTTTTTTTTTTTTTGAAAAATGCTGAAATATGAGAAAAATGATATATGTGTCTCCAGTTACCTTCAATAGGGTACATCACCTAATGGAAAATAGAAGTGAAAAAAATAAGAGTTTTATTACAGACAAAATGTTTTGTTTTCTTTATTTGCTTTAGGAGAAAAACAGTGTTAGCAAGGTTTTAATAATGTGACAGTCAGATAATTAACATTTACTGATGTTTCTCAATGGACCAGTGTATATGAGTGGGTTGGAGCTCTTATTGTCAGCAGTAAATCACTTAACTCTCCACTGAATGTGACTGAGAATACTAAGACTTAGAAATTACAGATTTCTACAGATTCTAGCAATAATGTTCAGCATGCACTATGAAATGATTTAAGAACACTTGAAAATCATGTACAAACAATTGTCAGTAGTGTATAAGCACTATTAGGGATCTAGTCTCATAGAATCCTATGAATAGTGCTTATCATTTCCTTAGCATTTGTGTGCTGAGAGAGCAAATATTTTACAAACGTGAAGTCAGCTCTAGCTCTATTTTACAGATGAGGCAAACTGAGGTTTATAGAAGAGCTTAGTGCATTTGCAGGGGTTTTAACTCTGGTCTCTCTTATATGAGCCCACTGGCTGGCTACCTTATACTACTCTTTCAAATTAATGTTTTTGTATAGACATTTTGAATGTTGGAAAAGTAAACATACAGTGCAAAAATGTAAAAGTTAATGGAGAAGGGTGTGTTTCTTAGGCACATTTAAATATGTTATGGGACTACCTCAATTGGCCAGTCTACTTTATACTTTTTTGGCACTAGAATAGCTATTTTGGCAACTGCCAAAGAATGTTGAATTATTTAAACACACAGTACTTTGTCACCAAGGCATTCCTATCAGTGTCTGAAGATGGAAAGGGAAGGAAAATGAGTTTATCCTATGTGATCAGATAATTATTATAATGGAAAAAACATGGTCTATGAGGTAGTGGACCTCAGTTCATATCTAAGAACTGCTCATTGTTTGACTTTGTATGTGTCACAAGTTTTTAGAATATTGGTTTCCTCATCTGCAAAACAAGGAATAGAATTGTCTTATTATTTTCTGTGAGTAATACATGGATGGAATGACATAATGCATCACTTTGGATGGCTTAGTCACTTGAAATAATATTTGACTTTCACATAATTATACATCTTTATATCTGATAAAGCCAAATGAGTGTTTCTGAATTGCTCCATATCTAAATGCTTAGTGTCTCTTTGACTTTTCTTTGAGAGCTTTTCATAGTGGTAATGTTAAATACAAATCAGAAATCATCTCTGCCACGTTATATCTTCTATCAGCTCTAAAGAGGTTGGGATTATGTATAATCTTCAAATGCCCAGAAACTATTGGTTCCTGGTATATAGTAGACACTTAAGAAATGATTTTTAAATGAATAAATGAATACGTCTAAAAAAGTTGAGCTTTCTCTGGTGTTACTTGATACCAATGTAAGAAGGAGGACTAAAAGAGATCATGGTGATTTTATGAATAAGGGCACCTGCATCTTGGCTTTATGATGTTCCCCAAATTCACTTAATTGACTTTCAAATTTGTTTAAGCAGTGTGTTTTGCAAAATGCTATAAACACCTGAAATTATGTGTTTAATATGATTATTCTATGTGTGACCAGGTACTGGAGTTCTCATTGCTCTGCTTTTGTTTTTAAAAAATGGCTACATGGGCTAAAAGATTGTCTCTCTTATGTAATGTGTGTACATTTGTAATAGATTTTCACTGATAAACATGATTAAGTTAAAAAAATTGACTAGTTAGAAAAGTTGATCATTTGAGACGATCCAAATATCATTGCAACAACAGTCCTTTTTCTATCAGTTTCTGTCTTTTGATTTTTCTCTATTCGACCCAACAGTTTTCTTTCAAAGGTCAGTTCTGTCATCATGTGCAATAAGGGGCCTAAAATATTGGCAATAAAATGGATAGTGTCAGGCATTTGTCAAAACACCAAATAACTGCAATCATCTTTCTCATGTGTAATCCTGATGTGTCTAGACAGACAGCAATGCCAGAAAGCTAACTAGGAATATTTGGACATGTTACCAATTTTATTATTTTGCTTATTCCATAGGGATTACAAGCATACCTAAAATGTGTTCATCTCAAAGCTGGGTGTTATAGTAGTGATATTTTGAATAGAATATCATATTTCTTTATGATGAATTTTAGGTATGTCATTTCTGAATTAGACTTAGATGTTATATTGTGTGATGATGTATTAAAATACCTTTAATAGAGTTTGGCAGTATCATAAGAAAAAAATAGTAGGTACTAGCATATGCCCACACATTTAAACTTTGTTTTCTTCTGGTTACTGCTTTACCTATTCAGTTCTTGAAAAACATTATTCTATTATAATTTTAAAAAGTGTAGAAACTATGTGCAATAGTTGATATTTAGCCACTTCATCAACTCCAGTAATGTGGTATTTTTATAGATTATTTCTAGTTGCTGTATTTTGTTTGTCTTAAAATACCTGATCAAAGGGAAATGACAGTAACACAGAAGAAAAAATATTTTACATGGTAGTGCATTGAATTATTTAAACATCCAATGAAATTTTTTTCATGGTGCTCCCAAATTTACTTAGTTGATTTGCTTATACTTTATTTCTTTGTAAAGTGTTATGAGGATTTTATGTTAAGTGAAATAAGCCAGACACAGAAAGACACATACCACATGATCTCACTCTTGTGGAATTTTAAAAGGTTGATCTCATAGAAGTAGAGAGTAAGATAGTGGTTATCAGAGGCTGGGAAGGGTAGAGTTATGGGGAAATGTTGGCCAATGGGTACAAAATTCCAGTTAGGAGGAATCAGTTCTGGTGTTCTATTGGCCAGTAGGATTCGCTGTATTTAACAATAAAATATTGTATATTTTAAAATAACTAGAATAGAGAACTTTGAATGGTCTCACCACAAAGACATGATAAATGTTTGAGGTGATGAATTTGTTAATTGCCTTGATTTGATCATTATACAGTGTATACATGTAAATATCACATTGTACCCTGTGTTATTATGTATCTATTAAAAACAAAGTAAAACTTTCAAAACAGTTATGAGGACTGTGAAGGCATGCTACTAGCAATGAAAAGAAAGAAGATAGGGCCTGTTTTTTTTTTTTAAGATGATCTGTCTTTATAAAATTACAGGCTGGGGTCCTGGAAGTCATTAGATCACTCTCCCATTCAAAGCAGAGGTTATCTCTAATATTCCTGGTAAGTTCATTTACTTATCCATTCATCAAATATTTATGACCTACTGTGAACTAGGTTCTCTTCCGGTCACTGTGAACAGGACAGTGAATCACATAAGTTAAGTCTCTGCTTCACAGAACTTGCTTCCTCGTGGGAAGATATGGATTATAAATAAAACAAAATCACTGTGATAATAACAAGTAATATATATTACGAAGATCAAGGTAAGGGGATGTGGTGATTTTGTATAGGGTGATAAAGGAAGTTCTTTTTGATACAAGCACATTTATGCCAATGCCTAAATGAGCTGTAAGAAGAGGCTGTGTGTCTATATGTGTAAAGAACATTGTAATCATAGGGGTCAGCAAATGAAAAAGTCCCTGGGAAATGATGTGCTCAATATGCTCCAGGAATAGGAAGGGGTCAGTATGGCTCGAGCAGAAGGAGCACAGGGGTTGGGAAAAATGGTGGGAGAGGTGACCAGGTGACAGATCACGCAGGACATATCTTCATCACCCTTCCCAGTTTCCTTCAATCATGCTTCACAGGCAAGACTTGTTTCTTAATACCTCACAAAGAGAAACATATGTCATTCATTTAGTCTCATGAGATAAGAAATATTATGTTTATAGTTGTTAAAATAACTCGCAGATGTTTAAAGCACATATTTGTAATGAACGTTTGTGATGAGCTAGGGATCTGTCTCCCTTTTTGCCTTGCAAGGAGATATTAAAAGGGTTGATGGGGATTTGCTGATGAATTGTGATAGAAAATGGGTTGGGGAGAAGATAATATTGGTCACTGAATTTGATGACTTTCATTTAAATGACAGTGTCAGTGCTTGCAATTGATATTTTGAAGTTGATAAACTATTGATAGTTTCCTTCATAAAATATGGAAAAAATTTGGGTGGCTCCATCCATCTGAGGATGATTTTCTTTTTTCTTCCTAACTGTAGCTGTTCTTAGACAGCTAAAATCTAATAAACTAAAGTTAATAGTGAAGCAAATATAAAATGCTAGAACAAATATTACTATTCAGTGCCTTGTAAATCTATTTTATTTCCAATTTTAAGTACCTATATTATAACAGGATAGTTATTTTTAAATCAGTCATTTGTAGGCCACTGTATTTCGGATCTTTAGATACATCCACTATCCACATGAAATTCATAGGATCGTTTTGGTTTGAAGTATGACAATTTTCCTCTTCTTGTCAGCAGAGGGCAGCTTCACAACCCTGTTTGGCTTTGTCAACAAAAAGCAGTGATGAAATAGACAAGAAAGTTTAAAGAAAAAAAAAAAAAAAGCAAGATAAACTTTCAAATCTGGTGTACATGGTTTACAAAACAAAAGTATCCTCAAGATGGAAAGGAATTTAGGATCTAGTCAGTACTACCACCACCAGATTAGATTTTATACTGTTCAAATCATCTAAGAGATTGAAAGTGGTTTTAATAAATCAAGAGAAGAAAAAAATACAATATATCTGTGCTATGAGTCTTCATAGTATTGTGAAAAAGAAAAGTTTACTTTGCTTAATAGAGCTAGATAGGAAAAGGATGAAATGTAAATTTTAATAAGTGATTTGAGGGTAGATTAAGGCTTATTTTTGGATTTTGCAGTTCTTTCTCAGGCATGATTTTTCATTGGCAGATATGTGAATCAGAAACATCAAACTTGAGTTGGATCACTTACTATTTGTGCAACTTAAGACAAATAAACTCTACACATCACTTTGCTTATCTGTAAAATCCATGTAGCATTTTTGAGAATTAATGGAAAGAAAGCAGGATGACAGAGAGGAACCTGCATTCTAGTTCATCTCTATAACCTTAGACAAAACACTGATCATCTCTGGTCCTAATTTTCCTGCTCTCAGAATAAATAGTTTGAACTAGATTATCTATAATATGTATGGTGTGTAGTCCCTAAAAACACTTTCATGCTAAAATTTCATATTAAAGTTGCTAATAAGCTAGAAAGTGCTATATCCATATAACTAAATTAAAAATGCATTTCCTGTATTTTAAAATTAAATTACATTCTCTCTGAATTTCCAGAAACATATCTGTATTCTGAAGTTACAGATAATCTATATTTAAGATCTCATTGGAAATGGAAGGAAGGAAGAAGCAAGGCTAAAGTGGAGATGATATAAATAAAATTAGAACCTTTCTTCCATTCATTCGTTGATTCATTTATATTGTGTATATTACCTGATGTTTTGATAGGCACATACATAGTAAATAAATGGTTACTAGAGTCAAGCAAATAAACATTGCCATTGTCTCACATAGTTACCTTCTTTTTGGTGGTAACATTTAAACTCTACTGTTCTAGCACATTTCTAGTATATGATACAATATTATTAACTACAGTTTTTATCTTACACATTATCTTTCTGATCATCGAAAGTTACATAACTGCAACTTTGAACTCTTTGACCTACATCTCTCCATGTAGTTTACCCCCCTCATCCCATCCCTGGTAACCACTGTTCTATTGTCTTTTGATGTATTTGACTTAAAAAAAAATTCCACAAATAAGCAAGATCATACATTATTTTTCTTTGTGAGCCTGGCTTATTTAATGTAGCATAATGTTCTCTAGGTTCATCCATGTTGCTGCAAATGATAGAATTTCCTTCATTTTTAAGGATGAATAATATATGCTGTGTATCTGTACCAGATTATGCATTCACCCATTGATAGACACTTAGGTTGTGTTCATATCTCAGCTGTTATGAACAATGCTGCAATGAATATGGGAGCACAGATACCTCTATATGGCACTCATTTCATTTCCTTTGAGTATATACCCAAGAGAGGTAATTCTGGGTCTTACAGTAGTTCTGTATCTTGCCCATCCTGCTTATCTTAAAGACAATTTACACCCTATACATTCCCCACCAAACTTGGAGACATTCGTTTGTTTTCCTCTCTTTACTCATATCTGAGCAGAGACTACATGCTGTTCCTATTTTACAATACAGCTATTTTTAGCTCAAGTACCTTTTCTTCTTTGTAACACCTTTTTACTTCTTCTCTCTTCTAGCCATTGCATAGTAATATCAGAAACACCTTTCCAGCTGTCTCTTTATTTCATTTAAATTAGTTGAAAAGAATCTAACCATATCAGAGTAGTGCTGGTGATCCACTTGTAACAGGAATAAAGAAATCCATGCTTTGATGTAAAAATAGATATAACAAAGACTTCATTTCTAAAAACTTGGGGCTCAAAGTTTCCTGCAGAATTAACATAAAAGTTTTCATCTTTCTTCTCACTTTCTTTAATTATGTATGGTTGCTCTTAAGTATTGGCATTTAAGATAAAATAATACCTTTATAACTTATTTATTTTGCATTTTTGCTTAATTACTTGATATTGTAATGATTTTAGTCACTGCTATCCATTTATAATATATAATATTTTAGACAACTATAAACCCAAAGTGCTTCTTTGATAGATGGCCTTCTATAGATGGACATTCTTAATCTACAATTAAGAATGTTTTTTCTGTATGGGAAGCAGATGTAGAGATTAACTTTTAGACTGTAACATATGCGTCAATTAGGAACTTCCTCCTTTTTTTGCAGGTACTTCTTGCAGAAAAATTGGAAATGAGAACTCTGAAAGTCTTTACTCAAGTTTGGTTCTGCTTCTATTGAAATCCAGCAAGTCACAAATAGAAACGTATTTATGTTTAAATTATGTAAACATATTTATTGTGCATCTATATATTAGCTATTGCTCATGATACTTGGAATATGTAAGAGAACAAGATAGATCAATATCTTTATTCCTCATGGAGTCTAAATCCTAGTTTTTGTAGACAATGGAGAAGCAATGAACACAATAAATAAACAAATTATATAGTAGACTAGACATTAAAAAGTGCAGTGGTAAAAAGAAAAATAGAGGAGAATATGAAGGATTGGGAGTGCCAGGCTGAGGTGGATAGGTTGCAGTTTTAAATAGGATTTCAGAGAAAGCCGCATTCAGAAGCTGAGATTTGAGCAAAACTTGAAGGCAAAGGCGGAAGTCATGAGAGTGTATCTAGGGTAAGAACATTCTAGGCAGAGGAAACAGCCAGTGCAAAGACTGAGGTGGGAGCATGTCTGGGGGAAATAGAGGAACAGTGAGGGGCCCAGTGTAGCTGCCTGGATTGAGTTAGCAGATGAGAATAGGAGGTGAAATCAGACATAAGCGGGTGTGGTTCATGACGGGCTTTGTAAGGCATTGCTTGGACTTTGTTTTTTCTCTGAGTGAGATGGAAGCCACTTGAGAGTATTGAATGGGTGAATGACAGGTTCAGATTTACATTTTAAAAGGATCCTTTTGGCTCCCATGTTGACAATAGAGTGTAGATGGAGAAAGACAGAAGCTGGGGAACCTGTTAGGAGGCTAATCCAGGTGAGAGATGGTGGTGGTGGTGAGAGGGGAAAGGAGTCAAGGATGTATGCAAGGGAGTGATTCCAGTAATTGACAATTGAATTTAGTCTGAGCAAGAAGGGTAGAGAGGATGTCAGAGGGTGAAGGAGAGTAAAAAGTTAGTAAAATTCGTGCTTTGCAAGAACTTGCGGGGTTTAAGCATTTTTAAAGTTAATTGATGTACTGGAAGAAATAAGGGAGAAAGATAGATGCCTCCCAGGAGGTGGATGCATAAAATTTAGATTTTAGAGGATTTGTAGGTAATAACAAGGTGAAGAACATGACTTGGGAATGAGAAGCTAGAATAGGGAGCATGATATGATTACTGGAGGAAATTCAGGAAGGGGCCAGGGTGCTAGAAGGACACTCTGTATATGAATGGAAATAGCCAAAAATTAGGAGTTGTGTTCTAGAAAGTCATAGTAAACCAGGAGCTAAAATTGTCAAGCAATAAGTGGAAACGATTCAGGTATCAGTAGACTACATCAACAATTAGGGTTTGCAAGTGATGTAATCTGATGAGATGAGATTCTAAGCTAGGGAATTTTATGAAGAGAGGGGGAGAATAATTAGGAAGCTATTATGAGAAGTGAAAAAGAACACTCACTTGTAGCTAGGCCCATTGTGCAAAAGTGAGAGAAAGCCAATACTTGAGATGCAAGGGAGGCAGGCTGCTCAGGGAGGAGCCAGGATTTCAGTCAGGAAAGAATGCTGAGATTACATGAGGGCTACTTGTAAGGAAAGGAGAAACTGAAGGAGATCTTTTATGATTCAAGTGTGTGTCTCACAGAAATTTTCCCTTTTTATTATTCCCAAGAAATAAATCTAGAAATATTTATGGAATACCTGCAATATACAGAGTAGCATATCCTAGGCTATATGAAAACTCAGTGAAGCCCAAGACTTAATTGCAGTGACCTTCCCTACCATATTATCACCAGTCTCTGAAGGTTTTTCTCATTGGTTGGACAAAGGGGACATGTGATGTGGTTCCACAGAAAAGAGGCATAGGAGGGTTAGGGTCCTTCAGGCTGGTGATCAAACCATCTGGCTTTTGTTTTTGGCAACACTGCTTTGTTCGTGTTATCATGAGATCTTTTAATTCCAAATTTTATTTGTATTAAAACCTCTCTACAACTTCATCACTTAAGAGCAACTAATTATAGCTCTCCATAATTTCTTCTGATTTGGATCTGTAAATTTACATAGTTTTTAATTAGCTGTAGTTATAATTTTTTGATTTACTTTTGATTTATAATGTGAATCATTATTACGGGTCCCCAGCCCCTGGGCCTCTGACAGGAACTGGGCTGCATAGCAGGGGGTGAGCAGTAGGAGGGCAAGTGAAGCTTCAACTGTATTTTCAGCTGCTCGCCATTGCCTGCGTTACCACCTGAGCTCCACTGCCTGTCAGATCAATGGCAGTATTAGATTCTCATTGGAGCACAAACCCTATTGTGATCTGTGCATGTGAGGGATCTACATTATACACTCCTTATGAAAAATCTAATGCCTGATGATCTGTCACTGTCCCCCATCACCTCCAAACAGAGCTGTCTGGTCATTGAAAACAAGTTCGGGGCTTCCACTGATTCTACATCATGGTGATGTTGTAAAATTATTTTATTATATGTTAATTACAATGTAATGATAATAGAAATAAAGTGCACAATAAATGTAATGTGCTGGAATCATCCAAAACCATGTCCTACTGCCTCAGTCCATGGAAAAATTGTTTCCAGGAAACCAGTCCCTGAAGCCAAAAAGGTTGGGGACTGCTGCTGTTTGTTGTGTTGCAGAGTGAGTAAAGGAGATCAGTTCAATATATTAATTTTAGAGATGAGAAGGAACAAATAATTTTAGCAACTTAAGTAACCTTGTAGCTAGTTAAAGGCAGCAATAGAACCTCAAAGAAGTTTCATTGTTTTTGCTACAATGTTCTTTCCCCTGCCTTTTGTTGTTTCTATAGAATATTCACAAATTACATTGATTCAATAGGCAGGGGGAAGAGAGCAGTGGAGTGCAATGATATTGATCCTGAGGCTTTTTATTTCTATAAATATTTTTATTACTAGTACTCCTGAAGTTACCCTTATGTCCTTCTCCCAAAGGTAATTACTATTCTGAATTCTATCACTATAGACTCATCCTACTTGCTTTTGACCTTTATATAAATTGAATCTTAGAGTATAAACTTAATTAAGCCTTATTTCTTTTTTAAATTATACTTTAAATTCTGGGGTACATGTGCAGAACGTACAGGTTTGTCACATAGGAATACACATGCCATGGTGGTTTGCTGCATCCATCCCCCATCATTTCTTTTGCTTAACATGTTGGTGAGAATGATATGAAAGGTAATACTTTATTTTCATTGCCGCATAGTATTCTATCATATGAATATACCACAATTCACTTATTTATTCTACCTTGGAAGAATATTTCTATTGTTCCAGTTTGGGGCTATTCCACATAATAATGCTTCAAACACGTTTGTACATTTTTTTGTGTGTGCACATATTTATATTTATGCATGTTTAAATATATAGATGCATCATTGTAGTATTGCTGTAGAATTCCTGTATAAATGCATTCCAGTAGTGAAACTATTAGACCATAAGGTATGTATATGTACAGTTTTTGAAAATACTGTCACTTTTCCAATATTGGTGCAACAATTTTGACTTGTTCCTGCAACGCATGAGAGTTCCATGTGCTCCGCATCCTTGCCAACATTTGATAGGGAATCTAGTTCATAGCTACCTTGGCCGTATCAAGGTATTTGACACTTACTCTGTGCTAGAAAGTGTGGCAGGGAATTAAGAAAAACATATGATGTAGTTTCTTTCTTTGCGCTTCTCTTAATATAGTTAGGATAATAAAAACCTCTGAAGAAACTAAAAGAATATACAAGCAGTGTGCATTAGAATGCTAACGTACAGGTTTAAACTAATAACAGCCGCATTTATTAATGTTTTCCTGTGATTTAGTTTTAGTTGCTGTATTTGGTTTTCTTTTAAAAAAGTATAAGCAATAGAAAGTGACACTGATCTTAATGGAAAAATACATGAGTAGTTAATCCAAGCATCTGATTTATTTTGGTGTGTGTCTGAAAATCATATTAATTTTTGATTTGCTTGTATTATCTTTGGAAATGTATGAAAATTTCTGAGAAAGCTCTTCTGTATCAACAAATAGGGAGGAAAAGAACCTATATGAGCCAAGAGGCTACCTCCTTCCTACAGTCTCACAGGTTTGCAATAGGCTTTATCCATTATTTCTGATAAATGTTTTTCAGGCTGTCTCTCTCTACCCTTCTGGTGAGAGGAGTTCAATCATTATTAGATAGCTCTAATTGCAGGGTTTTGAAAATATCATAATAATTTGTGCCAGACACTGTGCTAAATGCTGATATGCAATGCTTCCTTTAATTTTCTCAATTCTGGGTTAAAGTACTAGTATTCACTTCAGCACATGGATATAGAAATGGACACAGGTGGATTAAGTACTTGCTTGGGAGTTTCAAATTGTTGTCTACAGAGTTTTATTGGTCACCATGGAGCTGGGCACATGACGGGCTTTCAGTCACCAGTTGATTTGCTAATTCACCAACAGTGAATGAATGAATGGCATAATCTTCAATTTTAGGAAGCCATAGCCACATATTTTCTCCATGCTTCTCCTAGTTATATAATCTGATGCAAGACTTTAAAGCTCTCTGTCCTTTTGCTTTCTTATCTAGGAAATGTAGATATTAATACCTGACAAATCTTCTTAGTTGGATTTGTATGAGGTTATGTTTGGGTACTATTGAATGAAAGCCATTGTTTATAACAAAGTCAGCTAACTGTATTCCTGTGCTGAGGCTATTGCGTGAAGCGTATGGGTCCTGAGGCCACTTCTGAAGAAGGGGCATGATTTGGTTGAATGACATTTTGAATCTGTCATTCAGTTAGGTTGGAGGACTGCCCCCTAGAATTAAATAGAACTGTTTCCTCTCATATTAAGATCTTCTTATGGCGAGGATATTTTTCAGTCTTAAATGAAATCTCTAGAATAAGTAGTAAGGAAGTCCTGTATTTGAAACTAGATCTCATTCATGCAGCTGAATAAAAACCCAGCTTCTTTGGCAGGATGCCCTAGTATTGTTACAGAGCAGATTAGCACTCAACTGCTACTACTAGAAGAAAATCCTCAGGATATGAGAGGCTGCCTGCAGTATGGGAGGTGAATCTCTCACACTTCTAGGTGAGATGTTTGGCAGGATCGGAAGATGTTACTTGTGGCTTCCCTGCTGTTGGTAGAATTAGCTGTTGAGGAGAGATGTGTATTCTCAGCCTCTCCCCTCTTTTTCTTCAATTACACCCTCCAGGTGTTGCTTCTATTTTTGTTTTTTCTTCTGAACCAAGCTACCATCTGTATAGTACATTACGAGGTGATATTTACAGTGGTTGAGAGTATGGAGCCAGACTTCATGGGTGTAAATTCTGGCTTCCAGTTGTGAGACCTTGGTCAAGACATTTAACTTCTTGGGGTTTCAGTTTCCCTATCTGTAAGATGGGAAAAATAATAGTATACAATATAGCTGATACCATTAAATGGTTTTATATGTGCAAACCCGTTAGAAATGTTGGCCTTTAATATCTGAAATTTTGGTTAGAGAGGGGAAAGACACCTACCTGTGGCATAAAAAAGCATGGATTGCATTTTTACATCTACATTAAATCTTCATGAAAACACTGTCTTTTTAAGATGAGGTTAAGGGGAGGAATTAACATAAATGAACATGCAAAAGGCATTTTTAAAAATAAAGTTTTTTGGACATATTTTAAAAATATTGTGCTATATTGCACTTACTTAAGAAATCTGTGAAGATGAACTCTTATAGCTTCACTTGAGACCTGGTATTTCCCCTCATGTTGATGTCCTGAATGACAGGAATTGGCAACTGCACTTCCAAGGAAAATTTCCACTCTCCTTTTACTTGCTCTGATTTACTCCTTAAATTCTTTCCTTATATTTGTTCATCAAATTCCTTTTGATTTTTAATCCTGAGAACAGTGTGTCTAGGATTTTCTTTTCCCTCCTGATTGCTTCATTTACATCTGACCTGCGATTTCCTGCTGATTGGCACTAAGGGATATCGATCTAAGTTACTCTCTTAAAATCAGTGCTTAGAAATTAGACTCCACTTTTCTTTGTAAGTTGTATGAATACTACATCATATCTTAGAAAAGTTTTATACTTTGTTATTTTTTTTTTTTTTTTTTTTTTCTGAGACGGAGTTTCGCTCTTGTTACCCAGGCTGGAGTGCAATGGCGCGATCTCGGCTCACCGCAACCTCCGCCTCCCGGGTTCAGGCAATTCTCCTGCCTCAGCCTCCTGAGTAGCTGGGATTACAGGCACGCGCCACCATGCCCAGCTAATTTTTTGTATTTTTAGTAGAGACGGGGTTTCACCATGTTGACCAGGATGGTCTCGATCTCTTGACCTCGTGATCCACCCGCCTCGGCCTCCCAAAGTGCTGGGATTACAGGCTTGAGCCACCGCGCCCGGCTACTTTGTTATTTTTAAAAACATGAAAAATTTGTTCAAATATGAACAGCTTTTTGTCAAAATGTTCATTTGGAAAAAAGAAAAAAAATCCCAAAAATGATGCTTAAGCAGAACTAACATGTCCTCCCATTTTTTTTTTTTTTTTTTTTTTTTAACATGTGAAGTCACTGCAATGGTTTCTTCCTCGCTTCATCTTTCTCTACTGTCATATCTCTCCTGCATCACTGTTTAGTGTTTCTCACTCATCCATAACCTTGGTTCCTCTCTTGCCTTCTCACAGTGAATTTCATATAATAACTAGAACCATCTTACAGAAATATAAATTCAATTTTGTCACCCCTCCCTTTTCATAACTCCCAAGTCCTTTAAATTTTGGAATAAAATCTAACTTTTCTGTTCCTTGGGCTATAAGAGCCACTGTGCCTCTCTCTCCACTGTCATCCCTCCTCATTTGACACTAGCTGTACTGCCTTCTTGCTCTTTTTTGACCATACCAACTTCATTACTAACTTAGGCCTTTACTCTTGCAGTTCCCTTTGCTGGGATCATTTCCCCCAGATTTTCTCATGAATCACTTTATTCAGATCTTTGCTCATATATCACTTTTCTATAGACACCTTCTCTGATCATAATCTGTTGCCATCACTCATTATTTTACTCTTTTAAAATTTCACTTACCAGCACTTAATGGGATATATATACACACACACACACTTTCGTGTATATACACAAACATACATATGTATACTTTAGTATACTTGTTTATTATTGTTTGTTCTTTCCTGATGAAATATAATCTCCAGAGAGAGTGGATTTTTTATGTCCACTGCTATATTTCCAGAATACAGAAGAGAGTCTGGATAATAGTGGATGGTCAATATTTAATAAAAGAATGAATGAATTGTTGAATGAATTAGCTTGGCAAACGTGCAGACCTAAGCAGGATTTATGGTCGTCTTATCTAATTGAGAGTATGCTATGCTTTGGATTCAAAAATTTTGGTTTTTCTTGGTAAGATTATAAAAATATAGAAATAGACTTTGGAAATTGCTTGAGACTTAGACCCCCTCCCACCCCAAAGTGGAACCTGAGACAAGGGTTTTCATATAAGTAGTTTATTTGTGGAAGTGATGCCAGAGTACAGAAGTGAGTGCTTGGAAGAGAGAAAGAGGAGAGGAGTGAAAGCCTATTTGAGGTGAATTTTTTTATCTGCTTACAACTGTGGGCAGCTGTGTCTCAGTCCCACTCATCAAACTTTGAGAATTCGTGTATGGTAAATCAGAGAATTGTGCACCTGAGACAGAGAAGACTGGAGTATTTATGCACCAGCTCCCATGTAGTCAAGAGTTGCAATGGTCTTTAACTCCCACCTCTTCCAACTTTGCACACACATTGAAATGGCTGAGCAGTTCTGCAGTGCCCCACCTGGCTGAGTGGAAACCCCTGGAAGAAAGCTGAGGTGAAGGGCTGCACCTGCTCTGAGCTTGTTACTGAATCACCAGTTGGAGTAAAAAGGGTTGTGGGAGGATGGGAGATGGGCCACAGGAGGTTTCTGATTCAGTGATCTTCACTGTTTCCTCTTAAACATATTAATCTGAATTAAACTGGTTCTTTAAACTCTTAAACGGTAGTGTTGAGGCATTTTTCTTTTTGATTATCTCTAACACTTTGCATTGTACATAGCAAGCGTTGAATAAATATTTCTTTATTATTTGACTGCCTTAATAGCATTATCCTATAGTCATTTATTTTTTATAGTGCCCTTAAGGACTATAGCACCCTTAAGGACTATACAAACAAATTATGTGCTACTAAATATTTCTTATCAATACAATGTCAAAAAAAAAAAAAAACCCATCAACTAATGGATTAGTCAAATGTCTTTATGTTGGGGAGGAGAGGGACAGCATTATTGGGACATGATTTACATACCATACGATTCACCCAAAATGTACAATTGAATGACTTTTGTATATTTACAGAGTTGCTTATTGATTGCCACAATCAATTTTAGAACATGTTTTATCAACCTCCAAAGAAACTTTGTACTCCTTAGGAGTCACTCTCCATTTCTCTTATCTACCCTAAGCTGGAGCAACTGCTCATCTATTTTCTGCTTCTATTGATGTGCCTATTCTGAATATTTCATATAAATGGAATCACATAATATGTAATCAGATGTACCCTTAGATCTTGCACATATTTATCAGTTCATTCAACATGTATTTCCTAGGTACCCTATGATCCAGACACAATGCGTGTCATGGAAAGACACAACATTGAAAAAGGCTGACCTGGTCTCAGGTTGTATTCTAATAGAGAAGACAGATGGAACAAATAAAAAACTGAAACAAAAATAATTACTGAGAGAAGTGCTGTGATAAAACACAGCACACAATTAGAGAAAATGGAATGAAGACATTTGAAACGAATTGTGAGATCACGGTAAAAACCTCTAAAGAAGTGATGTTGATGCTGACTTTGAAGGAACTAGCCATGTCAAGATGGGAGAGGTGTATTCCTTGAAGAGGGTACAGGAAGCTTAAAGGCTCTGATATGAGAAAGAACTTGGGTTATTTGGGGAAACTAAAGATAGACCATTGTGTCTGAAGAGTAATGAGCTAGGAGTGATAGTGGCACAAGATGACTGAAGTCTCAAAGGAGAAAGGGGGAGATTATGTGAAGCCTTGGAGGTCGTTATGAGGAGGTTGGGTTTTATTCTGTGGATATGGGAAACCTCTGAGAGTATGACACAATAGAGGGAAGTGGACTAATTTATGTTAATAGAATCACTCTTGTTGAGTGGCTAACTGGAGAAATGTGAAACAGGGAGACAAGTTAGGGGGGCAGTTGCAGTGGACTAGGCTAGTAAACATGATGGTCTAGAAAGGGGTGGTGTTAGCAGAGATGCAGAGAAGTGAACATGTTCAGGATGTATTTTAAAGCTTAGAGAGAAGAGCTGGCCCAGGCTCAAACCTTAAAAAAAATTCAGAGTTGAGATAGCAGAGAAAGAACCAGAAAAGAGGCTAAGAGGAAGCTTACAGGGAAGTAAGAAGGAAACTGTGAATATGCAGATAGGGAAACAAAGAGGGATTGATTGGACAACTGTGTCAAAGCTACTAGAATATAAAAAAATGAGGGATGGTCCATTAAACTTGGAAAGATGGAGATCATTGTGGACTTTGACCAGAACAATTTTAATGGAAAAATGGTTAGAAATATGACTGGAATGGACTGAAGAAAGAATGGCATGATAAAATGGAGGTACTTTGCGGAGAAACTCTTGAGAATTTAGCTATGAGGAATAACAGAGTAGGAACTGGAGGGGTGAGTTAAATGAGGTCTTCCTCTTCACCTTAAGGTGGGATGTTTTGAAGCAGATTTGAATGTCAGCAAGAATTACTCTGGAGAGGGTGAGAGACTAAAGTTTCAGGAGAGAGGTCTTGAGAGAAGTTTTGAAAAAGGAACAGAGGGAGAAGGTATCCAGAGCATGGCTGGAGACATTGATTGTTAATAAGATAGTGATACATTCTCAGTATAACAAGCAAGAAGAAGAAAAAGCAGGCATGAACTTATGGATTTGTCTGGATGAAGTTGTGATGGTGACAGAGTTCTACTTTGGTGGCTTCCTTTTTCTCTGGAGATATGGTCTCTGAAGGGTGGTGACAATGTTGATGTTAAAGTGAGGGTGGAAAAGGTTGCATGGGTCCAGTGAACCTATCTGTGCAAGGGACAAAGGATAGAGTGATGTATCATGGGCGTATGATATCTAATTGTATTACTTAAAAACAGGTAAGAGTGTTAGTTACCAAGCTGGGGACCATTAGTGTGTGGAAAGCAGGATCTAGTTGTGAAAGGTGTTTAGGGTCAGACTGAAAAGCCTAGATTTAATCTATAGGTACTAGTAGAGAGCCATGTGAGGTGTGATGGGAGAGGGAGCACTATGAGGGAAGTAGTGTTTAAGGAACACGAATCTTTCATCTGCCTGTTGGAGGGGAACAGAGAGGCAGCACTCGAGGCAAATGTACATCCCACAAACATCCATGCTTTAGTCTCTGTGTTAGAAAATTAAAGATTATTTTCATTGTCTGTGCCTAACAGTGACCATTTGTGTAGAGTCCTTATTTTACACCATGGGGAAAATTAGGGATTAGCACAAATAGGAAGGAAAATCCTGATCTATGAGACTCTAATTAGTCTCAGCAAATGGGCATCTACTCTCTGTGCTCTTATGCCCAATGACAGAAATTTCTGAATGGCAACAATAAAGTTTGTAGCTTTTGACATCTAGGTCAAAAGAACCTTGTGTTCTTTTGCATATTTGTGTGTCTTCAAGGCAATACATTATTTAATCCTTGCTATGAACATTCTCAATCGCCGCTGTATGAGACAGGTATTTTAATGAACTAGGTTCTATAGTAAAGCACCCATTTGTGTTTGGGAAGACCAACATACACTTATACATAGAAAACTATTGAAAGCATGTACGCTTGAGATTATTTTCATTCTTTCTAAACTTTAAGAGATTTAGTTCTGAGAATGGAGACATTGATAAAAATTGGAATGACTTAAATGGATGAGTGGGATGTCAATAAAGGAAGTCAATGAGAAGCATTGATTTGTAGCTGACATCTGAGATGTAGAGTTAGAAGGAGGGCATTCTAGATATGGTAAGAACATCAGCCCAGCTTAGGGAACAAAAATGAGTGCAGAATGTTTAGTGAGCAGAGAGGCTTAATGAAAAGAGCACAGCCTCTGGTTAAAACCTCAGTGTTGCTGCTTTCCAGTGATGTGATTTTGGACATGAAATATAATATTCCTAGACTTCATTTTACTCACCTGCCTAATAAGAATAATAATGCTTGTCTTCACCGTTTTCATGAAACTTTGACATAATGCAGGTCTTGGGCCTGACATTCGATGTGTGGGAGTTATCATTTATGCACAATACAGAGAAATTATCATTGAGCCTATTCTTTCAATAAATATAGGAAATCACGAGGCCTTCTTGGTTTTAGGGGATATAGCAGTTATAAAACACCAAAATTTTCACTCTGATGGAGCTTATCTTCTTGCATAGGATTGTATTTTGGAAGAAAAGGAAGAGTGGTGTAGTTGGAGCTGTAAAAGGGGGTTGGAGGAGGTGGTGACTAGCAATGAATGAGGTTAGAGAGGAAGCGGCAGCCAGATCAGGTAGTGCCTTCAGGTATATGGTGAAGATGTTGGATTTGACTGAGTGAAATAGGAAACCATTTAGATATTCTGAGGGGAGCAGTGACACAGTTTGACTTATATTAAAGGCCCGCTCTGGCTGCTGTGTAGGAATAAACTGTAGGGAAACCAGGGCAGAAGCAGGGATGTTCTTGCACAAAGTCCAAGTGAGAGGCAAAGAGGGTTAGGGAGTGGTGGAAGCTGTGAAAATTGGTTAGATATATTTTCAACAAGGAGCTTATAGTTTTTACTATAAGCCTATTGATTGAAGCCTATGGAGTGTGAGAGAAAGAGGGGAATTAATAAGATTCTTCTGAATGGAGATTCCATTGGCTGAAATTAGGGAGATGGCAGTAGTAGCAGGTACGGGAAGAGTTATCAAACATTCTATAGGACATATTAGCTTTGAGAGTTTTACAGACTTCTAAAAGGGACTAAAGAAAAGTAGTTGGTTGTGTGTCTGGATTTCGGAAGGTAGGAATGACCTGAAAATACAAACTGGAGAGAAATCAGCTCTTAGATAATTTTTAAGGCCGTATGACTAGAGGAGATGATCTAGGGAGTTAGTAGAGGGAGACTACAGGTGTGAAGATCATGTCCTGAGTTAGAGGGCAGGAAGATGAGAAAGAGCCAGTGAAGAAGATTGAAAATGATATGGGAGAAGAATTAAAAACTGTTCTGCAGGCCAAAATGAAGGAAGTGTTTCAAAAGCAGGAAGTGATCACTAATGTCAAATTCTGCTGAATAGATGAGTATGAGGAACCCTGAGAAATGACAGTTGGACTTGGCAGTGTTAAAATCATTGGTGACCTTGACAGGAGCTGTTTTAGTGAGAGTAGCAGAGAGTGAAACCCAATTAGAGTAAGTTGAAGAAAGAATAAAACAGGAAGTTCAGACAGCATGTACAGAAAACTCTTTTAAGGAGTTTTATTGTAAAAGTGAAAAAAATGAAATAAGATCAAAAAAGTTTATAAAAGATGGGAGATATAGTGTGTATTTATGCTAATGGAAAAGAACCAATAGAGAAATAAATTGACTTAACTGAAATGTAGCATTCATATTAGAAGTTGTGAGAAATGTTTGGATAGTGTATGAAAATATAATGATTTAAAAACTGATAAATGACTTTAGACTGTTTATGGTAGATAAAATGAAGGCTTTGTAGATTTCTGAATAAGGAATGACATAAAAACTTATATATGTGCTTATAGTGACATTCACTGAATTGATTTATGATGTAATAGTTTTTAAGCATGATTATTTCTAATAACCCCTTTAAATGTAAAAGTATTTGCATGTTAAATAACTTATCTTTAGGTAGACTTACAATGCACTATATAACACTTACTTTACATGTGTTAGCTTATTTAATCCTCCCAACAGTTCCAGAAGGTGAATACAGTAATTGAGCACATTTTGATGGTGAAGAAACTGAGGCACAGATACTAAGTAACTTTTCTTAGGCAACAGCTATAAGTGGTAGAGCAAGTAATTAAACTCAGGCAACCTGGTTCCAGAATAGAGCATAAAGTACCTTGTTCAACTGCTTCTCTCAGTTTATTGTCTCTAAATTGTAAATTACTTTTAGCCCCATGTACAGTTAATTTATGGAGAGTTACAAAAGTTCACTATTTTCCTCACCTGAATATTCTGCGTCTCTATTTCCATTCATTCTACAAATTATATTTTATTTGTGAGAGCTTACATATAATACTTTTCTCATTGTGCATATTTTACATATCATGTACCCACAAATTCCATTTATATACACATACACTCCTCCACATGGTGATCAGACGAGATTCAAGCAGTTGGAATGTTTTTTGATAATAGTTGTTTCATAACTGCACAGTGCTTTATTATTTGGTAAGTACTACCACATAAGTAATTTTGATTCTTTTTTTTTTTTTTTTTTTGAGACGGAGTTTCGCTCTTGTTGCCCAGGCTGGAGTGCAATGGCAGCTCACCGCAACCTCCGCCTCCTGGGTTCAGGCAATTCTCCTGCCTCAGCCTCCTGAGTAGCTGGGACTACAGACACGCGCCACCATGCCCAGCTGATATTTTGTATTTTTAGTAGAGACGGGGTTTCACCATGTTGACCAGGATGGTCTCGATCTCTTGACCTTGTGATCCACCCGCCTCGGCCTCCCAAAGTGCTGGGATTACAGGCTTGAGCCACCGCGCCCGGCCAGTAATTTTGATTCTTATGACAATCCTGTGTATTAGAATAGATATAAATATTACCTTTTAACAAAAATTGACATAGTGTTTAGCTTAGATACTTAATAGTCTAATAAAAGAATAAATTAACGAATGGTCCATAGTTACAGTCACAGAGTTTGGAAGAACAGAACAGTAATAGAAAGCTGAGATTCCTAACTGCAAATCTAGGGCTTTTTTCATTATAATCCAGCTGTTTTGAATTTTTTTCTTTATTTTTAAATAAAATCTATTGGCTTCCAAGTACTAGCAGTTAAAATATAATCAAAGTAGTGAGATGGAATTCTTTCATTGCTGTATCTCAAATTTAGAGCTGGTTTTCTATTGCAGAGTTTAGTGATGCCACAGGTAGCAGACATTTCTTTGGGTCAATATTCAATTAATACCTCAGCGGATTGTTAATAGAGACTGAGTTGCAGGGAGTGCTGTTTTGGAGGTGAAGTGGATGAAGAAAAGATGATTCTCCATTACTGAAGTCATTAAAATACTGAGGACGATTATTTACACATTTAAGGTGTGTTGTTCTGACTTGGGCAGGCTCCAGCATGGGTAATTGGTATCGTTTCCTCCACATATCCCTCTCTCCATTTATTTTAGCAGGCTATGAGGGCAGTATGCTTTCTGACATCCTATTTTGGAGCACTTCTACACATTTGCTTCAAATGATTGGACCTTTGCCAGATACACCTTTGAACCACATCTATTCTGGGAGTGGGGGAAGAAATGGCAGTTTCTCATGTGCAGCTTCTAAAACAAGCTGTGAGCTGGCCCTGGATTCTCTGCTCTAAGGTGGGCAGCAACCATTCTTTCTGAATGTTGAAGGCAAAGGCAAGGGTAGTGTGAGAGGTGTGAGAGTGGGGAGCACATATTTTTATACTCCTTGTCAGCCAGGAGTGATTTCACATAGCCAAGTCACTTAGAACCTGATGGGCATTTGCCAATGTTTTGCTCTTTTAGGGGTGGGGGAGTAAATACGGGGAGCAGTTTTTCAATACATCTTAGGCATAAACCTTTTTTGAGGAAGGAGGCATAACAGTTCATTTTTGTATAGGGTAGATGTTATTATTGTCCTTCCCCCTATGGATCACTAGGCATTCCTCTACATCTTGGTGAGAGGACACATGCAACTTTATTTTAGAATTCCATGCTGCTGCACAAAATTGTAATCACAACCTTCAGGACCCATTTACAGCTAACTCATTGTGGTCAAGAGCATGAAGATGCTAAGCTCCTTTAAATGTATCATGTTTAAGAGGTAAAATCAAGACAGCACACTATTAATGCATATCTACTTTAAAAGATTTTTCTGATCAAAGGCACTTATATTGTGTACAATGTTAGAACAGCTGAAAATATTTTTCATTTTTGGGAAAACAAAATTGGTCTTACTCACAAGAACCCCTGTAGTCTGACTATATATGGAGGTTGAATTGTTTCCATGAAACAAAGATGAAAGTTGGATCCCTAAATGTCAAAAGATAATCTTTATTCTACTTGTTTGACATCCATTAAAAACTTAGACTCCCACATCCTGTAGCACTCATCACAGAGCCCAAGCTTGCACAGACAGCCTCCTGCTGATGTATGTTTGCAATGGTACTTGAGAGTTCAGTACAAGAGACACATCTCTGTTCTTGGGCCAAGTTGCATCACCAAACCTTAGTTTTCTTGTAGAATGTGTTTGTGGAATGATAATTGAATTATATGTCCCTATGATCAGAAGTCAAACTAAAAAACATCTATTTGCTTAAGAATATTTCTTAAGCAAAATTGCAGTACACATAATAAGTGCTTTCAGTAAACAACTGTTGAATAAATGAGGATTGAAGACATTAGGCGCTCTGCTTCTTAAGGTCTCCCAAAGGAAGCATCATTTGAAAAACTCCTCCAACATATTGTTAGCAGCAGAGTTTGTCTTTCTGTATGAATTCACATACTGGCTTTGATTTCATTACTTCCTATATGGCTTCTGATCCATTTTAGTTACTATTTTGTGTATTTTAATATTATAAAATATTCTCTAGATTCCAAATCTTGGAGCATTTTACAATATATTTAATCTGTTTCACTATCTACTGCTTGAAATGCTTTATGCTCTATTGGCAAGTGAAAAGGTCATATATGTGAAAAGGAAACCAACAACATAATAATTTCCCCTAAGCTCCTCCCTCATGAGAAAGGCATCCCCCCATTGACACCCAGGAAGTAGGATGCTAAGTTCTGTCTGGACCTCAGATTGGGCCACGAGAGCAATCCTGTGATAACTCTCAAAGTTTCCTAGCAAGGGTATTGCCAGGAAAACCTTCCTCCTGGCCGTTATCCACTGTATCCATCAGCGGCACGTATTTGTCTTCTGTAGAAGAATATTAATTGAAGAATAACTCATTGTGGAGATAATTTATAGTCTTCAATTTATTTTATGTGATTTAAGCATCCAAGAAATTTATTGATTTTAATTCAACAAACATTTGCTGAGAGCTTGAATTTAAGTTGGGCAATTTACAAGAACAGTAGGTTTTCCCCTTAAGCTTTTTGAGGACGCTGTTATGGGGCAACATCCCCGTCACATCCATTCACTTCCTTCCACAAGAGACCTTTTGTAAGATGTTACCTCATTTAATTTACCAATTCTGCCAATTTACTTTAGGTGAAAGCACAGCCTGAATAATTTAAGAGCTTTTAGACTACCTTATTTTTGGCTTAGATATTATTTGTGTTCTCAGAAGCCCAATTTTTAACCGGTCAACCATTGTTCAGGAAGGATGAGGACTTTCTTGGACTCCTGGTAGTTTAGCATCTTGCAGGGAATCATATTTCCTTGGTAGTTTCTAACAAAGGCAGTCATTATTTTAAATAAGGCAAAACACAAATTGTACATGTTACTCTGACTGAGGAATAATGGAACCCAGACCCAGAGAGAAGTATATGAGCACATTTGTTCAGTGATGAGTTGACCAGAACCATTTATTTCTTTGTCCTGAGACTTGATGGATTACTGGTTTGAAAAGCATGCAGAGATATATAGACATGGTACTCATTCTAACAGAAACCAGAGATACTTTTTTTCACCCCTTATTGTTGTATTAATTCAGCTACATGAAAAGAGGATGCTGCAAGGAAGCACATTATGATTTATGAGTTGTGGAGCCTGCTGTACTAACAGGAATCTTAAGATTGTAGTGCAAGCCTGTTTTCTTTAAATTTAGAAAAGAAAGAATAGGTATTTTCTCTCCTTACTTGCAACAGTGGATGGTTAAAACTATAGAACATTTTTTTATTTTAATGACTTTTTTTTATATTTGGAGGAGGGAATTAACTATGCAAGATGAAAAGAAATAATTTGTACTGTCTATTTAAAATAATTCCCCAAGGCATGAGCTAGCTGAAGTCGAGTTTCTTGACCAAGAGAATTGCTAGCAGAAGGTGGCATCAGCACTGAAGAATGTGGACCTCAGACATAGATGGGAGCAGTCCCCACTTGCGGTTCTGTCAAGTCCTGTTTATATAATGTCATGTTCTTATGTAATTATTTCAAATTTGAATTATTTTTTTCCAGCATATAAAACAAAATGTGTACACACACATTCTTTTAAAATTCCATATTATACCTTTTGTTGCAGTATGATGCAGTCAATCCTGTTGGAAGGGCAGGGTGATTTTGATTATGGAACAGTTTAAGTGATTTTTGTTTTTTTAACTGAGTCTCATGGCCAGTAAATGATAGACTTTTTATTAGAACTTGGATCATTTGGACTGGGCGTGGTGGCTCACACCTATAGTCCCAGCACTTTGGGAGGCCAAGGTGGGTAGATTACTTGAGGCAGGAGTTTGACACCAGCCTGGCCAACATCGTGAAATCCCATTTCTAACTAAAAATATAAAAACTAGCCAGGTATAATGGTGCACGTTTATAATACCAGCACTTTGGGAGGCTGGGGTGGGCAAATCACTTGAGGTCAAGAGCTCAAGACCAGCCTGGCCAGCATAGCAAAGCCTTGTCTTTACTAAAAATACAAAAATTAGCTGGGTGTGATGGTGCATGCCAGTAATCCCAGCTACTCAGGAGGTTGAGGCAGGAGAATCGCTTGAACCTGGGAGGCAGAAGTTTCAGTGAGCTGAGATCATGTCACTGAACTCCAGCCTGGGCAACAGAGTGAGACAGAAAAAAAAAGGAACTTAGATTGCTTGTCTAGGTTCTGTCACCCTTTCTACTTAGCAAATACACTGAATGTAATATAAACAACAGTGGGACACAGAGATACTTAGCATGTGCTGTCGAAATCGAGGTCACCAGAGGAAGCTATTGTATACCGTGAACAAAATGATATCCAAAGGTGATGGTTGTGAGCTGAGGTAGCTGTGGAGCCTGGTGAATATCTGAGTGGTCCAGAGCTCCAGTTACCAGTGCATGCCCCATTCAAAAATGAAGCATAATCAAGCAAGATGTAGACCTGTATTTCACATCTGAATATAGTAATCAGAAAATCATTTTACGTGTCATGATACAACTTCTTAATTTTCAAAAGAAAAAGCAATTTCATTTGGTTGTGCTGAAAATCGTAATAAGTGGAAATAAATGCAATTGGACCATTTGCCCTCATTCCAAAACAGGAACAACAAAGAGAAGGAGAAACATGTTATCAGCAAATTAGAGAAATTGGGAGAACTTCTGAAGTAGAGCAAGCTGATGACTTATTTCGTTCAATATTATTATTATTTTTGTTTTTTGAGAAGGAGTCTCACTCTTGTTGCCCAGGCTGGAGTGCAGTGTGACAATCTTGCTCACCGCAACTTCCGCCTTCCTGGGTTCAGGCAATTCTCCTCCCTCAGCCTGCTAAGTAGCAGCTGGGATTACAGGCGCCCACCACCGTGCCCAGCTCATTTTTTGTATTTTTAATAGAGATGGGGGTTTACCATGTGGCTCAGGCTGTTCTCAAACTCCTGACCTCAGGTGATGCACCCGCCTTGGCTTCCCAAAGTGCTGAGATTACTGACATGAGCCACCATGCCTGGGCTTCTTTTATTTGTAAATGAATTTTTGTGCTTTCAATCTAATATATTAATATTGAACAGGGGAGTCTTGTGACTCACAAGTAAATATCAGAAACTTGAGAATTTGACTTCTACTCACTAATTTCCACTGATACTTGAAAAATTACTCCCAAATAACTTCACAGCATTCCTATATTATATAATAATAGACTATATGTAATAAACTAATCTTTATTGTTTTCCTTCCCTCAAATGGTTAAGACCAGAAGACTCTGCTGCTTAATCCTTTGTCCTTTATGGTTCCTATGAATGAAGTATAAACAGTAGAAAATGTACTTCCAGTGAAAATTATTCACAACATATTTTTATGTTAACTTTTTCAACAATATTTAGGCCATATTAAGTAACTCAAAATAAGTCCAGTGTTTCTTTTAATCTTGGGATATGAGTCCCTGAACTCTCAATGCAGGAATTAGCACTTTGGACCTCTCTTACGTCAGATATCATTGTCTGTCAACAGAAGTAGAATGTGGCTTCTGGAGAGTAAATTCCATTATCAGCCTAACTTCACATTCAAAGCAACTTTCACCCTCTCCCTCTCTCAATTAAATTCTAGGACAGCATTTAAAACTTTAATTCCTTTCACTTTCTTCAAGTTTAGTCAAAGAGAGTCTGGTATACAATAAAAATAGTATGTTTATTCATATTCCAAAGCATATAAATAGATGCTTTATTTTCTAACTTGTTTGCAAATAGAACACTGTCACAGTTCTAATAAGACTTGGTAGATATTACTTGCATTCTGTTAGAAAGTAAGTATAATGTCTTAATAAGTACAAGTTATATAACCACGAAAACATTTCCAGCTATCCATTCCTATACCTGTTGTTAAACTACACATGAGGGTAGGTTCTTGTGGAAATTTATGCACATTGATTACATTACTACAGTGATAATTTATTGAGAAATATAAATAGTATCCCATGTACAAAAAACAATGGAAAATGTTCTTTAGAATAATACAAGTGTTCAAAGAGTCATCATGGTTAATTCTTCTTTTGCATCTTCTAATCTGAATGGGTCTCTGGGAAAAACCACAAAGGATTTCAAGATATATGACAGAAAAAGGCAACTTACTCAGCCTTTGCAGCCCTCTGTTCGCTAATGTTTTCCCTTAGCTGTTGCTAAATAATCAAGCCCCATCTTCTGTACACTGTTCAGCATAGCAGGGTGAAAAGAGCTACATGAGTCAGAAGACTGGAGTTCTTCTGCATATTCTACAGCTTACTCACCTGTATCCCCTGCATGAATGTAAGCCCCATGAGGACAGGGACTGGGCTGTCTTGTTTGTTGCTGGATCTTCAGCATCTATCACAATCTAAATTGATTTGTCCTACAGATGTTTGAGTATCTTCTTTGTGCTAGGCACTCTTCCACATACTGGAGATAGCTCAATGAATAAAATAACAAAATCCTTGCTTTTAGTGTGTTAGTGTGTTTACACTTTAGTGGGAAGATATACGTGGTGTTATGAAGGATCATATAGCACTGTTAGAGGATAGGGATCGTTGGTAAAATGTGTGTGTATTTATATGAGTGGGTTAGGCACAGCGTTATATAGGGTGATAGGAGAGGGCTCTTTGTTACATCGACACTTGGGGAAGGCCAGGGATGAGGTGAGAGAATGACCAATGTGATACATGGTGATAGTTCAAAGAAGACTGACTAACAGGAGACTCTGGGATGCTTGTTACAGTCACAGAACAGTAATTATAATAAACACAAAGGATAATGAATAAACCTGAAGTCATAGAGGTGTTAGTATTAGGAGTTGAGACTATTAACTTTATCTAAGAGTGGCTATTAAGCTCGTTTTCAGCTCTGAGAAGGAAATTGCACCAACTTCTCTGATTCTTAAAGTGCTGGGGTTCCAGCATGATTTCTAGAGTGTTGATTAATAATTCCAGGGACCTAGGAGCTAGAATTCCACCCCTTCCTGGTTTATATTGTTTGGTGATAATGGCAGAAAGTGTTTCATACTGAGAATCCCTGGTACTCTAAATGGGAGCTTCTGCTGTTTTTGCCCAAAGATATGATTTTGAATCCTACCCATATAAAATGGGAGAGTAGATTTATGGAGATGTAGGTTATTGTAACGGAGGATAGGATGTTCCATAGAAAATGTGTCATATTCCAGCACTGTATAGCTTTTTAGCTTCCAAATAGTCTATTCCATTGCTGAATCTTTTTAAACCATAGCATGCTTTATTTCCTACTGTGCCCAAATCACATAGCAGCTGTTGACCTTGCGCTTTCTGAAATAATCCTTTAAAAAATAAAACAAAAACCTAAATTTGAATAGAGTGTGGATCCATGGGATGAAGAAGGGAATTAAAGAACTCTTAAATACATGAAAAGCATTTGGGTCAGAAGGTTTAAAAATTGTAAAATTTTTTTTTTGTCTTCCACTTGCTGGTGGGAATATAGTCATTCTGGAAGGCAATCTGGTAGTGCTTAGCGAAATGAAGTTAACATATGTTTCATGACTACTCATCTCAGGCCTAGGTATATCCTACAGAAAATTCTCACAAAGGTAAATGAATATGTTTGAGGATGATCTTTCTTTCTCATCCATATATTTTGATGTTGCTAAGAGTGATACTTGAGAGCTAAACATGTGTATATATGTTTCCATACTGAGGGGACTGAGGAAGTAAAATGTGAAAGATCTGTGTTAAACGTGGGGCACTTAAAAGCAACACACTGGATATAAGCAGAGCAACATAGGTCCACATTAAGAACCTGTACAGGTCTTAGGAACATGGTGAGTTTAAAAAATTAAAAAAAACCAGGATACATAGTCTAATACTATTTTTATAAATTATATTTATACCTTTGAATGACCTTACTATTTTTATAAAGATATGGGCGGCCGGGCGTGGTGGCTCACACCTGTAATCCCAGCACTTTGGGAGGCTGAGGTGGGCGGATCACAAGGTCAAGAGATTGAGACCATCCTGGTCAACACGGTGAAACCTCGTCTCTACTAAAAATACAAAAAAATTAGCTGTGTGTGGTGGCACGCACCTGTGGTCCCAGCTACTAGGGTGGCTGAGGCGAAAGAATCTCTTGAACCCAGGAGGCGGAGGTTGCAGTGAGCCAAGATTGCACCACTGCACTCCAGCCTGGTGACAGAGCAAGACTCTGTCTCAAAAAAAAAAAAAAAAAAAAAAAAAGGGGGCTTGTGGGTTGATAGGACGTTAGGAATAAATTGGAAATTAACCTAAAACAAAGGAGGGACTTTACAATGATTACAGTTTGCTATGAACAAAGGGATATGATTAACTCACTTCCTTGTACCTGGAGTTCAAAAGACAAAGTCATGTACAAGTCTATTATTTAGAAATCAAATAACCTTTTTTTATTTCCTTATATTGTAATTCCAAGGATATATTTCTTTTTTTCTTTTTCTTTCTTTCTTTTTTTTTTTTGAGACTCTTGCTCTGTCGCCCAGGCCGGAGTGCAGTGGTGTGATCTGAGCTCACTGCAGTCTCCACCTCCCCGTTTCCAGCACTTCTCCTGACTCAGCCTCCCAGCTTGCTGGGATTACAGGCATGCACAACCGCACTCGGCTAATTTTTGTAGTTTTAGTATAGACGAGGGTTCACCATGTTGGCCAGGCTGGTCTTGAACTTCTGACCTTAGGTGATCCACTCACTTTGGCCTCCCAAAGTGCTAGGATTACAGGCGTGGGCCACTGTGCCTGGTCAGGGATACGTTTTTAGGGGGCACAGTATCTGGAGTTATTCCAAAGAGTTCATAAACATAAAATATATTTTAAAGATAACGTACATAAAAGAAAATGATTTTCCCAATAAGCATTAGCAATAATGTGTCTTGTCAATGTGACATTTAAAGTACATTTTAAGGTATACTTTTATGGAACACAGGATTAGTAAAGCTTGCCCATGAGATATGGGGTGGCTGATGGACAAAGAGGGTGGTTAATTTTTCTTACTTCTTTCCATGAAGCTGCTTTTGTAGAGGCTTCACTTCCAGTTTAGCTTGCCATATCTGCATCTTTCATTAACTGGTGTTCTTCTAGGCACCTTTACTGTGGTGATGGGCTGCCATGGGGGAGGGGGTGGGTGTCATGCTCCTACTTTGTGGCAACAGTGTTGTTTCTATTTAAGATGGGTTTTTCTTCATCATTTCCTTTTATTTTCTCTGTTCATTTCTTAACTTCCCCCTTACTTGCCTTCCTTTTTCAATTCTGATGATACTTTATCCAATTCAGGACATTTTCTGAGCAGTACTTCAGTGGATTGCTAGAATATCCTTTACTTCACTCCATTCTCACGCTTCTTGTACCTTGGGAAAGGATGAACTTATGCTACCAGCTTTAATTTCTGAAATGATGATGCAGTAGATGAACTGCCATTTCACTAAACTTTTTCTATTTGTTCCATTTTTATAAATGTGATACAATATAAAACCCATAACATTTGAGATGTGCTTCAGTGGCCTGATTTTAAAACCTTCACTGAAGATCTTCTTCCCATATTTACTCAGTAAGGCAGTGATTGACTTTAGCATTCACCAATACCACTGAGTTATTGGTTCCTCAAAGGATAATTACTATTCATTTAATTATGTGGAAAGTGCTATGCAGTGGCAGGGTAATTGGACAACTCACTGCACAATTACAAAGTAACTGTAGTATTTGGGGGAGTTTGACCAGAATTCATTTTAATGATAATTATTGGATAGCAAAAGAGAATAACATGAAGGTATCTGCAGAAAAAATGGCAAATATCATTTAGTTCCACATTATAACCTATTATAGTTTAGCCCCGAAGAAGCAATGCATATTATTCCATGAAAATGAATTTCACACAGTTTCCTGGTTACTGGAGAACTAGGCTCTTGGATTTTCTGATTGGGAGACAGTCACAAGTGTTAATTAAAGACATATTGATCACTCTGTATATGCCTACTTTGAAAAGCAGTGCAATTGTAGGCAACATTGGCAAGACTCAGCCATCATAGCTATTGCTCACTTGAGACTTCAGTTCTTGCAGTTTCTTGAAGTATGGGTACATGAACTACTGGCATCACTGGTGGGACTTTGAGCCTGTGAGGGGGGGTGGCGTTGTTGTCAAATGTCAATTTCTTGCCTCCTGCTTCTCCAAGGTTTCTAATTCAGTCATGGTTGAAGCCCTGAAATCTATATTTTATTCCGACAGACTCAAATGCTTTCAGGTGAATCCAAGTTATCTTCAATGCTGAGCACCAGTGAGAACCAGGAGGAAATCGAGTTCCAATGTGTGTGGGCATGTGTGGAGACTTGGGGGCTGTTTCTTCTTCATCCCCCACAGTACTTCTGTCTGATGTAGGTGGAATGTCAATCCTTTCTTTCTCATATAGAAACAGTTCCTCTCTTTTAAACTTTAAAATACATTTTTCATTTTGAAAATTATTATTATTTATTATAAAATATTGTGACATTAATTTGTTACGTGTTTTGGAATATAGGGTCTGAGATATATGATGAAGTCTGATAAGAGTATCAAATTCACCATGTTTATTTTAGAAGATATTTATATAGAATGTTAGGCCTTTTGGAGATTTCATGAAATTCTGCTTTCAAAATAAGAGTTAATTTTATTGAGCAGTTACTCAGATGGACTTAGTGTTTTGTATACATTATCTTTTTTTAATCCACACAGTCTCTTTTTGAGAGAGGTAATATTTACATGGAAAAATGTGAGAAGCTAAGTAACTTGCACAGTCATATAGCTCGTCGACTATTCATTGCTAAGTGAAACCTGGGCAGTGCTACTTCTGAGCATCTTCATTATGGTCACTATTACGGGAATGTTTTCATTATTTTTATAAAAGGAATTCTTAATCTAAAAGAAGGCAAAACGCTAATCTACTGAAATCAGTGGAATGATTTTCTTTCTTCCACTTTATTTTCTATCCTCTCCCCTTTACAATCAAAGGATATCTGAAAACCGATTAGAAGAGGAGGGCACCACTGTGCTTGCATTGTGACAGCCTGCCTGAAAGAAAGACTGATGTTCACAAAAGGGGCTTTTTTGCATCGATTTATCTTATGGTTGAGAAAGACAAAGTGAGAGAATAGTTTCATACTCTAGGAAGCTACAAAGACCTGTAGAATTAAATGAAAACAAACAAGAGAAAGCTAGGCTTTTAAAAAGAGTGGCAATTTTACTTCATTGGTCTACCAACACAAGACATACAAATACAATTTTATTCTTTATAGAGGCCAGGTATAGGGTTATGAAATGAATTTCACAAGAGTAGAGGTTTTAGTCAAATGGGCTTGCTGACAGCAGCACATTCATTGTCTGGATTTAGCAATGGAAGCCATGACATTCAGTGCACACCTGGCAATCAAGGTCAAATAGGAAAGTGGAACAATAAGGTATCTTAGTTTCATATTTTGCTGGAGCACTTTATAATATTTCTAGTGTGGATGTGAAAAGCATAGGCTATCAGGAAAGGAGATAATTAATTTTAGAAGTGCTTATTTAATACCAGCAATTTGGAACCATTTTAAAATTTGGAGACAATATAGTTTATCTGAAGATCTTGCTAAGAGGAGAATTGAAATGTTGCTCACATTCACCATTTAATGAGGCTTAGGTAGAAAAGCATACTTGAGTCTTTCATTTGGGATTAAAGTATAAGTAGTTTGTAATGCAAATATGAAATGTTGCAAAATGTTTTTGTGTAGAAAGGTTTTTAAATGACTTCATTTTCTCTGTAATATTTGGATTATAATAAACATTGGTGATCAGATTCAAAATAAATGCCTACTTATATGATTTGTATGTGTTAGGAGAGTTCATTATAAAATTGTTTTTTTAATGATTTTCATTTTTCTAATCATGTATGAACTGTGAAATCCAGAAATATCAAAATACATTGTTTAACAAGTAATTATAGATATATTTAATAAAAGGAGAACAAAACCTTAGGTTGCCTTGGTGACAGGTTCTATCATGCTGGTAGAAGTGTCCTAAAACAACTCAGTATATTGCCTTTTGATTGGGAAATTAATGAGTCCAATAGAGGCTCAGTGAAGAAAATAAAAAGGCAAAACATATCATCTTTGATTTTTCATTTACTGGTGATGCTTCCCAGCTGATGAAGAAAGAAAAGTGATTTTTTTTTAAAAGATTTGCCTAAGATTTAGGTTAGATAGTTACCTAATTATACCATTTGGTAAAGTGATTCCCTTTATTTTTTCATTCCAGCTTTGTTGAGGTATGATGGACAAATACAAATTATATATACTTAAGGTGTACAATGTGATGTTTTGATATGTCTATACATTATAAAATGATGACCACAATCAGGCTAATTAACATATCAGCCACCTCACCTAGGGTCCCTCCTCCCCTCTGCTTTTTTTGTGGTTATGAGAACATTTGAGATCTACTCTGTTGGTAAATTTCAAGTATATAATACATTGTTATTTACTGCAGTCACCTTGCTGTACATTAGGTCTCCAGAATTTGTCTTGTAACTGCAAGTTTGTACCCTTAACCAACAACTTCAAAGGGAATAATCATCAAATGGGTCTGTTGATGTTTTGGGTAAGATTACAATAATTATAATTGCACCTACCTCTGCATTAAAAGCCGCGTGAATAATTTAGAAATGTTAATCGCAGCATAATTCAGAAGAGCCAAACTATGGAAACAACCTAAGTGTCTGTCAACAGATGAATGAATTAAGGAATTGGGACACACACACACACACACACACACACACAGAGAGAGAGAGAGAGAGAGAGAGAGAGAGAGAGAGAAATGGAGTATTACTGAGCCTTAAAAAGGAGATCCTGTTATTTGTGACAAAATGGATGACCGTGAAGGACATTATGCTAAGTGAAATAAGTGAGACACAGAACACAGAAAATAAAATACTGCATGATTTCACATATATGTGGAATCTAAAAAAAAGTAGAATACATACAGAGTAGAAAGAAAGGGAATGGGAAGATGTAGGTCCAGGGGTACAAAGTTGCAGTTATGTCTTACATCAGATGAATACATCTAGACCTCAAATGTATAGCATGAGGACTACACATTAGTTAATAATGCATTGTGTACTTGAAATTTGCTAAGAGAAGACTCTGTGTTATTAACACAGAAAGTAACTATGCAAGATGATTGTTAATTAGCTGGACTGTAGCAATCATTTCACTATGTATATGTATATCAAAACATCACTTTGGGCACCTTAGACATATGCAGTGAAAAAAAAAGTCTGTTGATTGATCTGGTTTCTACCCAGAGATTTCCAGTTGTAACAACTGCTAAATCTTCCCAATGTAATTGGCTAAATGGATGTTTGCTACTAACTTTGTCATACACCATCAATTGGCAGGGCATGCCTAGCTGATACTTTGATGAACTGGTGAAAACAGAGGCTTTTTACCAGGCAGTCAATTTACAAAAGTTAAAAAAGACCTTACTCTTCCCCTTCTTTTGTGTAGCACACAGGTTTTTCTACCAAAGGAAACTGCATTGATTAATAATTTACTAGTATCCCTGCATGTCTGTAGTCATGTGTGCTGCGGAGACTGGATTACATTGTGCCTTGAGCATTGTACTAAAGCTCAGCTGCTCCTGGTGGCACTGCTGCTGCAACAGTGTGAATTGCACTTTTAATTTGTCTTCCCATCTGACAGCACATCTAATTATACTTTATAAAATCTGTTTTAAATGGTACTTAAACCGTCCATTGAAATATATTTGCACGAAAGTGAACATTTAATAAACACTTAAAAGTTATATCATCAAATCATCTTAATTCAACCACCTCTTCTGTTGCATTTGAAACATAATATACATTTTATTCACGCTGAGCTCATTTTCAACAGGACCGAAGAGTGGCCAGAAACTACTGATTAGAACTGGAGTTAGATGACAAGAGATAGCCTTTACTTACTTCGAAATTATTCAGTCACTTAATCTACATATTTGGATGTTGAAACCTTTCTCTATCACTAAAATTCTTTCTTTTAAAATTTCCTTAAACTTACATATTTGGCAAGAATGATGAATAGAACAGGAATGTATTTTATTATACAGAGATTAAAAGATTTAATTATACTTCTCTAAATGACAATATGTTATTTCTTTTTGTCTTGCTTAGGCTTTTTTTGGTGTCAGTCCTAATTTTCAATATTGCAGTTAACACAATAGCTGGTCTACTTACTAGAACATCGTTACCTTTACATAACATAATACACATTCTTGTTCTTTCTTTTTTTTGTACAGTTTTAATAAGAATTTTTATTGCATCAGTGAAGTTAGTTTCCCAGACATCTAATGGTCTTAACAAATGTTACAAACGATTCTCTGGCTTAAAGCACTGGTTCTCAAACTTGGCTGCACATTTGAAACTTTAAAGAACAATAAGGGTTGTCTCTCTGCTCACTTCCCCAAGGATTATAGTTTAACCGGTCTTGGATGTAGCCAGGGTCTGGGAATTGTTAGAATTTCTCAGGTGGTTCTGATATGTGGCAAAGTTTAGACCTGTGTCTCTAAAAGGCTAATCAGGTTTCCTTGAAGGAGTCCTGTCTTAACACAGTGGTTTCCAACTTGTGTGGACATTGGACTCACCTGGGGAGCTTCAAAATCTTTGCCCCATCCTAGGAGATTGAGATGTAATTGTTCTGGGTAATAGCTTAGGATTTGAAATTTTTGAAAGATCCCAGTTGATTCTACTAATAATGTGAAGACAAATTTGGGAACTACTGTATTAATCTGTAATTAAAAAATAATCTAAATGATACTTTCCAAGGAAATCAGAACTTACATATGTTTGCAGCATGTAGTCATCCTTGGGGGATATGTACTTGATTGAAATATATGAAATGTTTTTTTCAGCAGGACTGTTCATGTTGTATAAGTGAGAGGATTAAGGGCACTTGGAACTCTTATCTTACAACATTTATATAGTGCACTTTTAATTTGCATTCACAGGTATGCTCCTGGGTAGAAGAAATAGACCCGAATGACCTTTACTGACAGGGCCCATAATCTATTTTTGACAGCTGAATAAAAACATGCATTTACTTTAATGGGAGTTCTGTGTTTGAAAAGGAAAAACATGCTGTTCTTTTGTATAATTCACAGGAAGATCTTTATCTGGGGTGCCAATATAGTAAGTGTTCCATTTTTCTGGTACTAGCATTTGAATAGGGCATGTAGGTAGGTGGGAAAATCATTTCTAAAGTATGAGTTACTCAATTGAGATCACCAGTTTTTGTGTGTGCAAAATGAGTGTTCTGCTCTCTAATCATCGTTTGAACTATCTGTAGTCCACCTGACTCCAGTTTGATGTGACCTCTCACTTTCCCTGAGATATCTTTTGTGTGCTTCTTTCCCCTTGGCACATCATCCCATTTTCCCGTCTCTTTCCCTCAAATGACTTAGTGTTGCCAGCAATCATTATTTCCAACAACCACTTTTTCCATAGGTACAAGTTATTTGATCTTTTAAAAAAGTCATGCTACTTGTTGTTTTCTTTCCAGTACAGAGTCTTCATTCTGCCCAGTTATTTATTGCTCAGTCCTTTTCCCATTTCTAGCCTCCTTAAGTTACCCAGTCCTAATTCCTCTATACCAGGCATATTATCAGTCTGGGTTTGGTCAAGAAAACAAAACTCACTTTGTAAATTCCGATGTGAAGATTTTAATGCAAGGACATAGGGCTCATACAACTTTGGAAAGGTAAAGAGAAGGAAGTTATCACCACTTGGTTGTATCTCCTAAAGAAACTAATTTGGGGTCGTTACTTCTCAACTTTTCATTTTATATAAGTAATACTGATGCCCTAGCCCAGCTACCTGAATCATTATTGAATATAACTTCTATTTGTTTATTAAGTTCTCTTACTGTAAGAGCAATAACAAGACTTTGTGTGGATTCAAGAGTATTGAATAATTTACTACTTTGTCTCTGCCTGTCTTATTTCTATTTCTCATTCAAGACCCAGATAATATTTCCATTTTCTTTCCAGGAAGTCTTCCTTCATCACCCTTTCCAGTGTGATTTTCAAATGAACATTCTATATTCATTGCCTTGTGTCTTTGATTTCTACTCACTCCTTATTCTTCTCTGCTTTCCGTACCTCCCAGCTTCTTTCTACTTCATCTAAGTTCAATAATGATCTATTTTGCTGTATCTTGTAACTTTTTTTCTCAATCTTCATTGTTCAGAACTAATGAGTAGTAAGACATTATGGATTACTCTCTCCTGTTTTAAATTCGTGAAATACAGATATTCCAGAAGAAGTAATCGTTAGCCTTTAGGTTCTTTTTTCTATATAGAATTAATCTTTGAGGATCAGATTTTTGTTTTCTCATTTCTTAAAATGCTTTTTGAATTTTTCTTTTCCACTCTTAATATGACCATTCTAGTCTAGATGTTCATGATGATTCTTGCACCAGCTTTTAAATTGGTGTCTCTTGTTTCTATAATTACTTCTCAGTGATTATTTTTTGTTTTTTAATGCATGTTTGTTAACTAGTCAACGATCTAAAATTAGTTGTTCTGTTATGTCACTTTCTGGCAGAACACAGTTTTTGTTATTACCACACTCCTTTGCCTGTTATAAAAACCTTCAGAATCTGAGTTTGATGTGCCATTTAATTCTTAACATTATAACTTTTGAAGAAAAAAATTCTTTTGGCCAAAATGATTCATTTCTTATATCCCTGATGTGTCATCCCTGCTTTGTTTATGTAAGCCTTGCTTTTTGTTTACAGCCAGCTTTATTCTTATCATATTTAACAATTATAGCTTCTGACATTGTATTTATTTTGTGGCCATTATTTATAACAACTCCAATATTTGGGGAACCAAAAAAATCAGATATGAATTTTACTAAGAAAATTTGATCCTTCCATCAATTTTTAACTGTTAACAAATTTTACCTTCAGCAACTTTAGCTGTTATCTGTTCTATTCTGATTTGGTGATACTTACCAGTAATCTCCATTATCAATTAGCTAATTAAGTTTTTCATTGCTTAGTTATTCTTTTTTACTCTTAATGTCAGGAAAAAATACAAGAATATTTTTAAAGATATATGTATATTTTATCGCATTTTAGGTTCTGAAGTACATGTGAAGAGCATGCTGGATTGTTGCATAGGTACGTAGATGGCAATGTGGTTTGCTGCCTCCATCCCCTTCACCTGTAACTGGCATTTCTCCCCATGTTATCCCTCCCGAACTCCCTACCCCCCACTGACCCTCCCCTAGTCTCCCACAACAGACCTCAGTGTGTGATGCTCCCCTCCATGTGTCCATGTGTTCTCATTGTTCAATACCCACCTATGAGTCAGAACGTGCGGTGTTTGGTTTTCTGTTCTTGTGTCAGTTTGCTGAGGATGATAGTTTCCATGTTCATCCATGTCCTTACAAAGGACATGAACTCATCATTTTTTATGGCTGCATAGTATTCCATGGTGTAGATGTGCCACATTTCCCCTGTCCATTCTATCATCGATGGGCATTTGGGTTGGTTCCAAGTCTTTGCTATTGTAAACGGTGCCGCAGTGAACATACATGTGCATGTGTCTTTATAACAGAACGATTTATAATCGTTTGGATATATACCATTGGATTTATAATCCTTTGGATATATACCCAGTAATGGGATTGCTGGGTCAAATGACATTTCTGGTTTTAGGTCCTTGAGGAATCGCCACACTGTCTTCCACAACGGTTGAACTAATTTACACTCCCACCAACAGTGTAAAAGTGTTCCTATTTCTCCACATCCTCTCCAGCATCTGTTGTCTCCAGATTTTTTAGTGATCGCCATTCTAACTGGCATGAGATGGTATCTCAATGTAGTTTTGATTTGCATTTCTCTAATAATCAGTGATGATGAGCATTTTTTCACGTTTGTTGGCCTCATATATGTCTTCTTTTGAAAAGTGTCTGTTTATGTCCTTCACCCGCTTTTGAATGGGTTTGTTTTTTTCTTGTAAATCTGTTTTAGTTCTTTGTAGATTCTGGATATAAGTCCTTTGTCAGATGGGTAGATTGCAAATTTTTTTTCCCCATTCTGTTGGTTGCTGGTACACTCTAATGATTGTTTCTTTTGCTGTGCAGAAGCTCTGGAGTTTAATAAGATCCCATTTATCTATTTTGGCTTTAGTTGCCAATCCTTTTGGTGTTTTAGTCATGAAGTCCTTGCCTATGCTTACATCCTGAATGGTTTTGCCTAGGTTTTCTTCTAAGGTTTTTATGGTGTTAGGTCTTATGTTTAAGTATTTAGTCCATCTGGAGTTAATTTTAGTGTAAGGTGTTAGAAAGGGGTCCAGTTTCTTCTTTCTGCACATGGCTAGCCAGTTTTCCCAACACCATTTATTAAACAGGGAATCCTTTCCCCATTGCTTGTTTTTGTCAGGTTGTCAAAGATCAGATGGTTGTAGATGTGTGGCGTTGCCTCCGAGGCCTTTGTTCTGTTCCATTGGTCTATATCTCTGTTTTGGTGCCAGTACCATGCTGTTTTGATTACTGAAGCCTTGTAGTATAGTTTGAAGACAGGTAGCTTGATGCCTCCAGCTTTGTTCTTTTTGCTTAGGATTATCTTGGCTATGCGGGCTCTTTTTTAGTTCCGTATGAAGTTTAAGGAGGTTTTCTCCAGTTCTGTGAAGAAAGTCAATGGTAGCTTGATGGGGATAGCATTGAATCTATAAATTACTTTGGGCAGTATGGCCATTTTCATGATACTGATTCTTCCTAACCATGAGCATGGAATGTTTCTCCCTCTGTTTGTGCCCTCTCTTATTGCATTGAGCAGTGGTTTGTAGTTCTTCTTAAAGAGGTCCTTTACATCCATTGTTAGCTGTATTCCTAGGCATTTTATTCTCTTGGTAGCAATGGTAAATGGCAGTTCATTCTTGATTTGACTCTCTTTAAATCTGTTGTTGGTGTATAGGAATGCTTGTGATTTTTGCACATTGATTTTGTATCCTGAGATTTTGCTCAAGGTGCTTATTAGTTTCAGAAGATTTTGGGCTGAGATGATGGGGTCTTCTAAATATACAATCAAGTTGTCTGCAAATATAGACAATTTTACTTCCTCCTTTCCTAATTCAATATGCTTTATTTCTTTTTCTTGTCTGATTGCTCTGGCTAGAACTTCCAATACTCTATTGAATAGGAGTGGTGAGAGAGGGCATCCTTGTCTAGTGCCAGATTTCAAAGGGAATGCCCATTCAGTATGATACTGGCTGTGGGTTTGTCATAAATAGCTTCTATTATTTTGAGATACGTTCCATTGATAGCTAGTGTATTGAGAGTTTTTAGCATAAAGGGCTGTTGAATTTTGTCGAAGGCCTTTTCTGCATCTATTTTGATGATCATGTGGTTTTTGTCTTTGATTTTATTTATGTGGTGAATTATGTTTATAGATGGGAGTATGTTAAACCAGTCTTGCATCCTGGGGATAAAGGCTACTTGATTGTGACAGATAAGCTTTTTTGATGTGCTGTTGCAATTGGTTTGCCAGTATTTTGTTGAAGATTTTTACACCTACTTTCATCATGGATATTGGCCTGAAGTTTTCTTTTCTTGTTGAGTCTGTGCCAGGTTTTGGTGACAGGATAATGTTGGTCTTATAAAATGATTTGAGAAGGATTCCCTCTTTTTGGATTGTTTGGAATAGTTTCAGAAGGAGTGGTACCAGCTCCACTTTGTATGTAGAATTCGGCTGTGAACCCATCTGGACCTGGGCTTTTTTTGGTTGGTAGGCTATTAATTGCTGTCTCAACTTCAGCCCTTGTAATTGGTCTATTCAGGGTTTCGACTTCTTCCTGGTTTAGGCTTGGGAGGCTGCAAGTGTCCAGGAATTTGTCCATTTCATCCAGGTTTCTGGTTTATGTGCATAGAGCTGTTTGTAGTAATCTCTGATGGTGGTTTGTATTTCTGTTGAATCAGTGGTGATATCCCCTTTATCATTTTTTATCACATCTATTTGATTATTTTCTCTTTTATTTTTATTAATCTGGGTAGTGATCTGTCTATTTTGTTGATCTTTTGAAAAAACCAGCTCCTGGATTTATTGATTTGTTGAAGGACTTTTTATGTCTCTATTTCCTTCAGTTCTGCTCTGATCTTAGTTATTTCTTGTTTTCTGCTAGTTTTTGAGTTTTTTTTGATCTTGCTCCTCTAGCTGATTCAATTTTGACGATAGGGTGTCAGTTTCAGATCTTTCCCTGCTTCTCATGTGGGCATTTATTGCTATAATTTTTCCTCTAGACACTCCTTTAAATGTGTCCCAGAGATTGTAGTATGTTGTGTCTTCATTCTTATTGGTTTCAAAGAACATGTTTATTTCTTCCTTCATTTCATGGTTTATCCAGTCAACATTCAAGAGCCAGTTGTTTAGTTTCCACGAAGCTGTGCAGTTCTGATTTAGTTTCTGAATTCTGAGTTCTAATTTGATTGCCCTGTGGTCTGAGAGACTGTTTGTTATGATTTCCGTTCTTTTGCATTTGCTGAGGAGTGATTTACTTCTAATTATGTGGTCAATCTTAGAGTAGGTGTGATGTGGTTCTGAGAAGAATGTATATTCTGTGGACTTGGGGTGGAGAGTTCTATAAATGTCTATTAGGTTTCCTTGGTCCGGGTCTGAGTTCAAGTCCTGGATATCCTTGTTAGTTTTCTGTCTCATTGATCTGTCTAATATTGACAGTGGAGTGTTAAAGTCTCCTACTATTATTGTGTGGGAGCCTAAGTCTCTTTGTAGGTCTTTATGTATCTGGGTGCTCCTGTATTGAGTGCATATATATTAGGACTGTCAGCTCTTCTTGTTGTGTTGATCCTTTTACCATTATGTAATGCTCTTCTTTGTCTCTTTTGATCTTTGCTGGTTTAAAGTCTATTGTATCAGAGACTAGGATTGCAGCTCCTGCTTTTTTTTGCTCTCCATTTGCTTGGTAAATTTTCCTCCATCCCTTTATTTTGAGCCTATGTGTGTCCTTGCATGTGAAAGGTGTTTTCTGAATACAGCATACCGATGGGTTTTGACTTTTTATCCAATTTGCCAATCTGTATCTTTTGACTGGAGCACTTAGTCCATTTATATTTAAGGTTAATATTGTTATGTGTGAATTTGATCCTGCTATTTTTATGCTAGCTGGTTGTTTTGCCTATTAGTTGATGGAGTTTCTTCATTGTGTCAATGGTCTTTACCATTTGGTATGTTTTTGGAGTGGCTGGTACAGGTTGTTCCTTTCTACGCTTAGTGTGTCTTTCAGGAGCTCTTGTAAAGCAGGCCTGATGGGGATGAAATCTCTGAGTAATTGCTTGTTCATAAAGGGTCTTATTTCTCCTTCACTTATGAAGCTTAGTTTGGCTGGATATGAAATTCTAGTTTGAAAGTTCTTTTCTTTAAGGATGTTGAATATTGGCCCCCACTCTCTTCTGGCTTGTAGGGTTTCTGCCGAGAGATCCACTGTGAGTCTGATGGGCTTCCCTTTGTGGGTAACCTGTCCTTTCTCTCTGGCTGCCCTTAGCATTTTTTCCTTCATTTCAACCCTGGTGAATCTGATGATTATGCACCTTGGGGTTGCTCTTCTTGAGGAATATCTTTCTAGTGTTCTCTGTATTTCCCTGACTTGACTATTGGCCTTCCTTGCTAGGTTGGGGAAGTTCTCCTGGCTAATGTCCTGAAGAGTGTTTTCCAGGTTGGATTCATTCTCTCCATCACATCAGGTACACCTATCAAATGTAGATTCGGTCTTTTCACATAGTCCCATATTTCTTGGAGACTCTGTTCATTCCTTTTTATCCTTTTTTCTCTAATCATGCCTTCTCATTTTATTTCATTGAGTTGATCTTCAACCTCTGATACCCTTTCTTCTGCTTGGTCAATTCAGCTGCTAACTTGTGTATGCTTCGCGAAGTTCTTGTGTTATGTTTTTCAGTTCCATCAATTCACTTATTTTCCTCTCTAAGTTGTTTATTCTTGTTAGTATTTTGTCAAATCTTTTTTCAGTGTTCTTAGTTTCTTTGCATTGGGTTAGAACATGTTCTTTTAGCTCAGTGAAGTTTCTTATTACCCACCTCTGAAGCCTCATTCTGTCAATTCATCACACTCATTCTTCATCTAGCATTTTTCCCTTGCTGGTGAGGAGTTGTGATCCCTTGTAGGAGAGGCATTCTGGTTTCAGGTGTTTTCATCCTTTTTATACTGGTTTCTTCCCATCTTTGTGTATTTATCTACCTGTGGTCTTTGTAGTTGGTGACTTTCACATGGGGTCTCTGAGTAGATGTCCTTTTTGTTGATGAATAAGTTATTTCTTTCTGTTTCTTAGTTTTCCTTCTATCATTCAGACCCCTCTGCTGTAGGACTGCTAGAGGTCCACTCCAGACCCTGCTTGCCTGTTGATCACCTACAGTGGCTGCAGAACAGTAGGGTGGCTGCCAGTTTCTTCTTCTGTTGTCTTTGCCAGAGAAGGGTACCCACCAGATGTCAGCCTGAGCTCTCCTTTATGAGTTGTCTCTTTGGATATGTAGCGGTCGGTGATCTGCTTGAGGAGACAGTCTGTCCCTTATAGGAGCTTAAGTGCTGAACTGTGAGCTCTGTTGTTCCATTCAGAGCTGCTGGGCAGGTACGTTTAAGTTTGCTGCGGCAGAACTCGTGACCACCTTTTTTTCCCAGGTGCTCTGTCCTGGGAAGGTGGGGCTTTATAAGTTCCTGTCATGCTGCTGCCTTTTTTCAGAGATGCTCTGCCCTGTGAGGAAGTAGCCTAGTCACAGTCTGCCAGCAGAAGCATTGCTGAGCTGCTGTGGGCTCTGCCCAGCTGCTGTGTGAACTTCCTTGCAGTTTTGTTTATAGGGGTGTAGTTAGGACTGCTTCAGTAATGGCAGAGTGTCTCTGTAATGGTGGACTGCCTTGGTAGTGGTGGACTGCCTCGATAATGGCAAATGCCCTTTCCCCAACAGAGCTGGTCCATCCTGGGTTCAGCTGTGCTTGCTGTGAAACCCTAAATCCAGAGCGTTTCAGATTGCTGGTCTTTGGGGTTGGGACCGACTGAGACAGATCACCTGGCTTCCTGTTTCAGCCCCCTTTTTTTCAGTTGAATGGGCAGCTCTATCTCCCAGGCATTTCAGTCGCCAGTTGAAACAGCACCCAGATTTGTGTGAGTTTTTGTGCAGAGACCTACTGTGCCAGCTGAAACAGCCACGCTGGAGACTCGTGGCACTTTTCCACCTGGGAATCTCCTGGTCTGTGGGCAGTAAAAATTCATTTGGAAATGCGATGATCACTCACCATCTGCGTTTTCACTGGGAACTGCAATCCAGAGCTGTTCCTATTTGGCCATCTTGGATTTCTTCAACGCAAGGACATTTTATTCAGTTTATATATTTTAAAGAGTGAAGACAAGAATTTGGTATACAACTGGGTCAAAATGACAGGGTAAAAATATTCTCGGAGTTGAAATGGTAGGGTCTAAACTCCTGCTTTGAGTCTATGTCACTTATTGTGGCTCTAAATATCCTTAATAGTCCAACTGTATTTCCTTTCTCTGACTGTGTAGCTTTATTTGCCTTTTGCTTTAGCCATATCAGATCTCTTGACATTGTCCGAAAATGTTGCAGCTTTCTTTTTTATATATCTGCCTTTATTCTTACAGTTTCCCCTTTGGCGTCTTCTTTACCTTGTGAATTTGTACTCTTCTACAAGGCCAAGTTCAAATGTGTATTGAGTTCTATGATCCTTCAATCTAAGTGAATGTCTCCTTCTTTTGTAGTGTTATATCATTATTTTTGTACTTTAAAAAATGTATTTATCACATATGTCACACATGTTTTCTCTGTTAGACTATGAGTTCACTGGAGGTCAGATATATGTTGTCATTTGTCTTTTACTCAGTACTATTAGGTCTTCCATTAGAGATATTTAATGGATATGTACCTCTTATGTATTGCTCTCTTACACAATGCAGAAAATAAGACTTAGGCACTCAGACGAAGTCCTGCATTTTTATTCAGGTCTTTTCAAAAATAGTCTAATATTTTAAATAGTCGAATGCAGATTAAGCCCTTAGGTTCCTCTCTGCAAGCCTCAGGATTCCTTTTAATTATTTAATATGTCTCCAGACTTAGCCCGTGTTCAAGTGCTGCTTTTTCATATTCTTCATATTATCTCACTAATGAATAATAGTTTCAAAGTTAGGAAGAAAAATGTTTAAAGTGGATGATTTAAGCAATCTTTTTTAACCTTAAAATCAGCTAGAATATGGATATATTTGTTTCTTAGTCATAATAAATGTATATTGCTCAGTCGTAAGTCATTTATTGATTACTTATGGTGGTATTATTGTCCTAGAAACACTAGAGTGCTCCAACGTCATAATGATATTTCTTGACTTGAAGAACGTATATTTAGAAAGGAAAAGAAAAAACAGAACGCTTGCTCAGTGTTTCCTGTGTGACGATCATTTGTTCTGTATTTCACATACATTAATCCATTTAATACTCACAATCACATTATTTTATTGATGAAGTGTTGTGGCTCAAATTGATCAGCAAACTCCTTCAGTATAACCTAGCTTATGAGGGGCAGCAAAAGAATGTGAAATCAGTCAGTTTTACTTGTTTGTAAAGCCAACACTCTGATTCCACCTTTATTAGAGATTATTTCATCTATGGCAAAGTAAGAGTTCATAGAGACATGAACCCCGGGGCAAGTTGCTACTTCTCTATAAGTTTCCTAATGTGATTGATTGAAATAATAATCCTCATATCACCTCAACTGAATAGCATTGTTTCAATGATTGACTAAAATAATGTGTGAAAAATGATTAGCACAGTGACTAGAATAGAGTAAGCGGTCAAAAAGTGGAAGCTATTTTTATTATTACTTAATCATAATACCCCTGAAAAAACAGACAAGCAAAGCAGACCTGAATGTGTTCAAACAAACACAACAATCCTCAAATGCTGAATGTGGGGCTTGAGACAATGATGCTGAGATTGAGGCTTATGCATATGTCTCATGTTTTTGCATAATGCTTTAAAATGATCAAGTTCATTTAACGTGCATTATTAAGCACAATGTGGGGACCTGAAGCCTGGGCTTATTATACTACAATTCATATGTAGAGTACTAATGGGGCTCTAAGAAAATGCTGTTCAGCTTTTCTCAGCTTGGAGAATGATTGAGAATACTGACAGGGTTTTAATGGAAGTGCTGGTAGAGCAGTATGGGCGATACTATGTAGGTAAAATAGCATGACAAAAGGCCAGAAATAGGAATAACTAGGTTGTATACGGAAAAAGAAAATAAGGTCAGACTAGCAGAAGTGAAGTTTTAACATTTCATTTTTTAAATATTTCACCATTTCTACTGCCATCTCAAAGAGTATCTAATATCAGAAGGGGTCAGGGAACATATTTTCAACATGTTTTAAATGATAGTGTAATGTGGTGATGTCTGTTAAATGATGAACGCCCATTGAACCAACATGAAGACACCATTAAGCAAAGGTTGACCACCATAACATTACCAGGCCTGGATCAAGATTACAGAAATGTGGGACCACAGACCTGTTTGTGAGCTTCCTTGCTCATGTGTCTGTCCTATCTAGACTAACTATAATTTTCTTTATTACAGCATGGATGACAATGGTGAATAGATCAACTTTTATATTTTTCCCCATTCCTTTTATGCAAAAACAGGAATTTCACAGATTTTGACTTATCAGTCTGTTGTCTTCTGATTTCCTTTTTCACTTCTCCTGCCACTATGCTTGGTTGATTTTCAAATTCTGAACGGAAATATTTGGTATTCTGAAAGAGGATGCTTCTTTGAATGTTATTTTGAATGGTTCAAGGAGTTGGTTCAACTTTCACTTCAGTTCCCAGTACCGTGTATTATTATAGATCGAATGAACAGTGCCAACCTGCCAGTGCATTTTGATGTAATACAGATATTGTGTGGACATGTTTCATTCAAATGGATAGGAAAAACAATGGAAGTGTAGCATGTTCTTTAGAATCAAATCATTTCACTAGATGTGTGATGAATGGCTGTGAGATTCTGTTTTACTTCCCTATTACATTTATATTCTTGCATGTAAGGAATTCAACTTTTCTCTGCTATAGAATCTCTATGGAGCTAAGATGATTCCCAGCCTCTGTCACTTCTTGGGAACAAGTCAAATCCTTAGGTTCCTCTCTGCAGCACTACTGAGCCTAGCACAGTACTTATATTTAGCAGGTGATTAATCAGTATCTCTTGATTGAACTATTTTTTGCCTGGTTACAGAAAAGTATAAGGCAGAGAACATGCATATAGAAAAAGGTGCACTCAAATGTCACCTCTTCACTGAAGCCTGACCCACAAGCAAAAATCAAGACCCCTATGATACAGTCTCTCAGCACTTCTTACCTTTAATTTAGAGCAGTTAAAAATTTGTTTGTAATATATATGTATTTTGTCCCTAAGTCAACATGGATATTATTCTACACATCTACTGCTCATATATAAACTTACTTAACACAATAGCATATACACATAGAAAAAGATACACATAGAAAAGTGACTGTTTCATTGACTGGAAAAACACAAGGAATTTCACAATCATTCATGAAATTTCCCACTCCATTTTTGTAAATGTGTCCACAGTTTGAAACACCTCAAAATAAGAAAGTAGGAAGAGAAAAGCTGTGTTACCATAGCTGCAAGCAAAAGCAAAATGCTCAATCTCCTTGAGATGGAATTACATCACGCAATGCACATCTGCTTTTTTCAGATGCCGCTGAGCTCACGTCTTTTTCAATTTAATTGCATAAGTATTTATTGAACATTGCTATTTGCCCAGCCACAGACTTGATGACATGGATGATTTAAAAGATGATTAATAGCACCTCAAACCCATAAGAATAACAGAAAATAATAAGTGTTGGTGAATGGTATGGTACAGCCATTTCACTGTGGTAGTATTAAGAGGTAGTGGGGTCTTAAAGGGATGATTAGGGTCTAAGGGCTCCTCCCTCATGAATGGGATTAGAGCCCTTATAAAAGAAATCCCCCGAAGCCTCAGCCCTCTTGCTCTTCCACCAGTGTTCCTTTCTCTGGAACATGCAGCAGCAGAATGCCATCTTGGAAGTAGAGAGCAGCTCTCACCAGACAAGCAAACCTGCCAATGCTTAGACTTAGCCTCCAGAACTGTGAGAAATAAATGTCTGTTCTTTATAAACTATCCAGTCTCAGACACACACACACACACACACACACACACACACACACACACACACACAGGAGCAGCACAAAACAACTAGGACAGTGAGGATGAGGAGAAATCGGAACACTTGTACCCTGCAGGTGGGAAAGTAAAATGGTACAGCACAGCCACTGTGGAAAATAATATGGCGGTTCCTCAAAAAATTGAAAGCAGGGCCTTGAAGAGATATTTATACATCTATGTTCACAGCAATATTATTTATAATACCCTAACGGTGGAAACAACTCAAATGTCCATCAATGGATGGCAAGGTTCAAATTTTTTTCAGAGATTTCTAGGTACAACATAGATTTTATTTTGCCTATAACCCAAAGACAAATGTTTACTAAATGCAATTGAGTGTGTTTTCTGATTAGGAGTTTCAGGGGATGCACAATGGTATGCCATTCTCAGCTTCCAAGAGTTGGGCTCCTGATTTGCTTGCAACCACTGTCTTGCTTCTGCTTCACAAGTGTCATTTATGACTAGTCAAGTAGCAGTAATTTTGTGATACTGTTAAAGTACTGTTGCAACTGCTAATTAGACTTCCCTGCTTATTAGACTTCTTACTTGTTGCTGCTGAAATTCACTCCTCTTCCAGAGTCTATTGTTTAAAATGAACTTGCTGCCTTTTGGAGTCCTTGCTTGGTTACTCACCTAGCACATCAGTTTTCTTCTAGGACAGGGGCCTAATCTTGGCAGTTACCTTCACCCAAGTGAGTGCATACTTGCATAGATTCCTAAGTATGATATTTCCCCAAATATTCTGTGCTCTGCTAATCTCTTAGCCTTTCAGGATGCTATAACAAAATATCATGGCTGGGTAGCTTATAAACAATACAAGTTTATATCTCATAGTTCTGGATGCTGAGAAGTTCAAGACTGAGGCTCTGGCAGGTTTGGTTGTCTGGTGAGCACTCATATTCTGGTTCATAGACGATTCTTCTAGCTGTGTCCTCACATAGTGAAAAGGGCAAAGAAGTTTCTCTGGGCCTCTTCTATAAAGGCACTAATCCCATCCATGAGGGCTCTACCTTTGTGATCTAATCACCTCTCAAAGGCCCCCATCTTCTAATATAATTACCTTGGAGTTTAGGATTTAAATTTCTAAGGAGTGACAAGCATTCACTTCATAGAAACTAATGTTTTAGATTGGGGGCACATTAATAATTAATCTCTGAATGTCTATTCTAACTGCCTGATGGAATCCTAAAAAATACGTAAATTGTGTATAGAACCTAGTAGAGGAGGCATATATTACTTTCTGATACAAATCAAATTACAATGACTATCATGATAGTAGTGTGTAAATAAATAATTATTTAGTTACATTAAAAAAAAACATTATTGGGGGATAGTGGGAAGAAATTAGAGAAGGCTTCACATAGAAAGTTCAAATGTCTTTTGGACTGGGTCCTGAAGGATGAATAGAATTTTGACATGTGAAGAAAAGAAGTGGTAGAGGAAGAAAAATGCTGCAGAAAGAACAAAATTAATAGTACCTCACACTATGCCCTGTAGTCAGAACTCTTTATTTATTTAATGAATGGATGGATGAATGAAGAAAAGTATGGGATGAGGAAAAGGGAGGAAGAAAAGATGATTTAATGTTGCCTGCTTGGCTGAGTATATGGTAACATCAAAATGCAAAAGCCTGGGTTAGGGTTAGACTTGAGACAGGTAGGGGAAGAGAGGGTCATTTGGGATGTGGTGAATTTGAAGTGCTTGGAACATTAAGTATAGGTCAGAAGATTCTGATATCCTTACTCAGATAGCAGGTCATGGAGGGGAGATTTCTCACAGAGGAAAGATAGTGGAAGGGAGATAAATCAGGAAACTTTATAAAAATCTGGGTTAAATCTCAGCCCAAAATCTCCTGAAACTGATAAGTGACTTCAGCAAAGTCTCAGGATACAAAATAATGTTCAGAAATCACAAGCATTCTTATACACCAATAACAGACTTAAAGAGAGCCAAATCAAGAATGAACTGCCATTCACAATTGCTACAAAGAGAATAAAATACCTAGGAATACAACTGACAAAGGATGTAAAAGACCTCTTCAAAGAGAATTACAAACTACTGCTCAAGAAAAGAAGAGAGGGCACAAACAGATGGAAAAACATTCCATGCTCATAGTTAGGAAGAATCAGTATCAAGAAAATGGCCATAATGTCCAAAATAATTTATAGATTCAGCGCCATCCCCATCAAGCTACCTATGACCCTCCTCACAGAACTAGAAAAAACCACCTTAAACTTCATGGAACCAAAAGAGAGCCCACATAGGCAAGTCAATTCTAAGCAAAAATAACAAAGCTGGAGGCATCGCACTACCTGACTTCAAACTATACTACAATGTTATAGTAATCAAAACAACATGGTACTGATACCAAAACAGAGATATAGACTAATGGAACAGAACAGAGGCCTTGGAGGCAATGCCACACATCTACAGCCATCTGATCTTTGACTAACCTGACAAAAACAAGCAATGGGGAAAGGATTCCCTGTTTAATAAATGGTGTTGGGAAAACTGGCTAATTACGTGCAGAAAGCAGAAACTGGACCCCTTCCTAACACCTTACACTAAAATTAACTCCAGATGGATTAAAGACTTAAACATAAGATCTAACAACATAAAAACCCTAGAAGAAAACCTAGACAAAACCATTCAGGACATAGGCATAGGCAAGAACTTCATGACTAAAACACCAAAAGCAATGGCAACAAAAGCCATAGTAGACAAGAGGGATCTGATTAATCTCCAGAGCTTCTGCAAAGCAAACGAAACAATCATTAAAGTGAACTGGCAACCAACAGAATGGGAAAAAAATTTTGCAATCTACCCATCTGATAAAGGACTTACATCCAGAATCTACAAAGAACTAAAACAGATTTTCAAGAAAAAAACAAACTCATTCAAAAGTGGGTGAAGAATATAAACGGACACTTTTCAAAAGAAGACATATATGCGGCCAACGAGCATATGAAAAATGCTCATTATCACTGGTAATTAGAGAAATGCAAATCAAAACCACATTGAGATACCATCTCATGCCAGTTAGAATGGTGATCATTAAAAAATCTGGAGACAACAGATGCTGGAGAGGATGTGGAGAAATAGGAACACTTTTACACTGTAGGTGGGAGTGTAAGTTAATTCAACCATTGTGGAAGACAGTGTGGTGATTCCTTAAGGACCTAGAAATAGAAATTCCATTTGACCCAGCAATCCTATTACTGGGTATATATCCAAAGGATTATAAATTGTTCTATTATAAAGACACATGCACACGTATGTTCATTGCGGCATTGTTTACAATAGCAAAGACCTGGAACCAATCCACATGCCCATCGATGATCGACTGGACAGGGGAAATGTGGCACATCTACACCATGGAATACTATGCAGCCATAAAAAATGATGAGTTTGTGTCCTTTGTAGGGACATGGATGAACCTGGAAACCATCATTCTCAGCAAACTGACAGAAGAGCAGAAGATCAAATACCGCATGTTCTCACTCATAGGCGGGTGTTGAACAGTGAGAACACATGGACACAGGGAAAGGAGTATCAGGCACTGGGGTCTGTTGAGGGGGACTAAGGGAGGGACAGCGGGGGGCAGGGTGTTGGGGAGGGATAACATGGGGAGAAATGCCAGGTATAGGTAAAGGAGGGGATCGAGGCAGCAAACCACATTGCCATGTATGTACCTATGCAATAATCCTGCATGTTCTTCACATGTACCCGAGAACCTAAAGTGCAATTATATATATATATACACACACACACACACATATATACATATATGTAATAAACATATATGTGTGTTAAAACAATAGTGCAAATTAGAATATTGGGAATATATAGTGAGGAAGGAGGGATATAATTTTCTAATAAAGAATTCTTTGTTCATTCTGATGATAGTTTCTTTTGCTGTGCAGAAGCTCTTTAATTATATCTCATTTATCAATTTTGGCTTTTGTTGCCATTGCTTTTGGTGTTTTAGTCCTGAAGCCTTTGTCCATTGCCTATTTCCTGATAATACTGGCCAGGTTTTTGTCTAGGGTTTTTATGGTTTTAGGTCTTACATTTAAGTCTTTAATCCATCTTGAGTTAATTTTTGTATAAAGTATAAGGAAGAGATCCAGTTTGGCTAGCCACTTTTCCCAAAACCATTTATTAAATAGGGAATCCTTTTGTCATTGCTTGTTTTTGTCAGGTTTGTCAAAGATCAGATGGGTGGTGTAGATGTGTGGCGTTATTTCTGAAGCCTCTGTTTTGTTCCATTGGTCTATATGTCTGTTATGGTACCAGTACCATGCTGTTTTGGTTACTGTAGCCCTGTAGCATAGTTTCAAGTCAGGGAGCGTGATGATTCCCACTTTGTTCTTTTTGCTTAGGATTGTCTTGGCTATATGGGCTCATTTTTGGTTCCATATTAAATTTTAAGTAGTTTTTTCCAGTTCTGTGAAGAAAGTCAATGGTAGCTTGATGCGGATACCATTGAATCTATAAATTACTTTGGACAGTGTGGCACCCTACAAAAAGGGAGAAAATTTTTGCAATTTATTCATCTGACAAAGGGCTAAAGAATCTACAAATCACTTAAACAAATTTGCAAGAAGACAAGAACCCCATCAAAAAGTGGGTGAAAGATATGAACGGACACTTCTCAAAAGAAGAAATTATGTTGCTAACAAACATGTGAAGAAAAGCTCATCATCACTGGTCATTAGAGAAATGCAAATCAAAACCACATTGAGATGTCATCTCATGCCAGTTAGAATGTCAGTCATTAAAAAGTCAGGAAACAACAGATGCTAGAGTGAATGTGGAGAAATAGGAACATTTTTACACCATTGGTGGGAGTGTAAATTAGTTCAACCATTGTGGAAGACAGTGTAGTGATTTCTCAAGAATCTAGAACCAGAAATGCCGTTTGACCCAGCAATCCCATTACTGGGTATATTCCCAAAGAATTACGATCATTTTACTATAAAGGCACAGGTATGCATATGTTTATTGCAGCACTGTTCACAATAGCAAAGCCCTGGAACCAACCCAAATGCCCATTAATGATAGACTAGATAATGAAAATGTGGCACATATACACCATGGAATACTATGCAGCCATAACAAAAGATGAGTTCATGTTCTTTGTAGGGACATGGATGAAGCTGGAAACCATCATTCTCAGGAAACTAACACAGGAACAGAAAACCAAACACCACATGTTCTCACTCATAAGTGGGAGTTGAACAATGAGAATACATGGACACAGGGAAGGGAACATCACACACTGGGGCCTATTGGGGGGTGAGCGGCTAGAGGAGGGATAGCATTAGAAGAAATACCTAATGTGGATGACGGGTTGATGGATGTAGTAAACCATCATGGCACATGTATACTTATGTAATACACCTGAACTTTCTGCACGTGTATCCCAGAACTTAAAGTATAATAATAATAATAAAAAATTTAATACAGATGAGATCGGGAACATATGTGTATAATTACATAAGTCATGTATGTTTTACATGAGCATAGAAAGAAATGTAAAAAGATGTGCACAAAACCGACTTTTTAATATATTCTGTTGTTTTGAGAAAATAATGTTCTCATTTTTGAATTTCAAAAGAAAATTCCAATAAAATGTGTCTATGTTTTAAAAAAAGTTTTTCCATGAGGGTGTAATTTGAAATCAATAAAACCTGAATATAGACTACATGTATTAATGTCAAAAAACTCAGGCAAAAGCCAAATAAGCAACAAGAAAAATCTTTGATTCCCATTCTCATCCACCATGATTTTATTTTTCAGAATTATAAGATTGGTTATTTAGTTTCACATTTTTGAGCACCCTAGAGAGTAGATAGAGTATAGCTTTAAGGAAAAGATGATGGAATGCAGCCTTAGATGTATAAAATAAGAATTATTTCAGGGATACAAATTGTTTTACCTGAGTTATTCTTTGCATTGAAGCTGCAAAGCTGATACTTAAATAAATTACTTTTCAGAGATTTAGGTTAAAATATGAGAATAAACAGGAATTCCTGGAAGTTCTCTATTGACTAAAAGCACATAATCTTTAACAATAAGCAATGAATGAATGAAAAAGAAATATGGTGTTTGATTGGTTTTAATGTAAATTAATATATGTAGTCAAAGTATTGTTGTAAATCAAATGTTTACTATAAGCAAAGTTCAAATTATTCAATTCTAGTGAACGGAAAAAACCAAGCTTTCTCTCGACTAGAGGAAATAAGTACATATTGTGAAATCAAAATGAAGTTAAATGCTATATCCTATTTGTGGAGAAAGCATTAGATCTGCCTATCTCAAGTAGACAACAAAAAGGAACCAAATGAATTTGGGGAATCTTGCTAAACAAACCATTTGATGACACAGAAGAGACTGAAAAAAAAGTGGAAAAATGTTATCCTCCAGACAAACAAAACAACCAATGACATGGAGAACTCAAAATATTATTACCCTACTACATAGAGAAGGAGTAAAAGGAGCAGCTTCAAGACTGGTGTTATAGGATTTGGTGTGAATTCCTGTTCAGCTATTCAGTTTTTCTGTGACCTTGAATCAGGTGCTTATCCCCTTTAAGCTATAGCTTCTTAAACTTAAGGGGGGAAAGGGGCTGCCTTATTGATATTAAAATTATATAAAATACTATAGAATGTGATGCATTATTTCAAGAAAGAAACTCTCAGATAACAAAAGTGAAGACTTACCTCTAGAATAAATTTGTGATTCGAAACCACATAATTTAACCTTCAAAAATGACTACAGTTATGTAATTTTACAACTTGAGCATACAGTACATATTCATGTAAAAATTATAGACTTAAGTTGATAGTTGATATAGTTTAGATTTGTGTCCCCTCCCAAATCTCATGTCTGAATTGTAATCACCCTTGTTGGAGGAGGGGTCGTATAGGGGGTGATTGGATCATGGGGGTGGATTTCCCCCTTGGTATTCTTCTCATAGTGAGTTCTTATAAGTTCTGATGTCTTATAAGTGTGTAACACCACTCCCCCTCCTCTGTCTTTCCCCCTTCTCTGGCCATGTAAGATGTGCCTACTTGCCCTTTGCCTTCCGCCAGGATTGTAAGTTTCCTGAGGCCTCACCAGGAAGCTTACCATCATGGTGGAAGGCAAAGGGGAAGTAGGCATGTCTTTCTGTACAGCCTGTAGAACTGAGTCAATTAAACCTCTTTTCTTTATAAATTACCCAGGCTCAGGTATTTCTTTATACCAATTCAAGAACAGACTCATACAGTAGCAAATACAGCAAGGAAAAAAGTTCTATTTTTTTTCTATTTTCATCAGGTTGTACATGCTTATGAGATGATGTAAATGTTTAGTTTTGGGTGAAGCAAAGCAAGTTTGAGATTAGAAGATTTTTTTGGTGAAATAGGACAAAGTGGCTATAATTAAAAAAATAGACACAAGGATGATAAAAATGGTAGTATGATTTATTGAATCAGAATTGATTAAATAGCTAACGATGCACTTATAATTGGAGGATGTGATGTATGTTGATGTGGGTAACAGCAATGATTATATGGTATGGGAAACCAAAGAATAGGTTCTAGTTGAATAATTGCTCTCTGAGCTACTCATAGTTTGTTTCTTCATTTGAGAAATTAGAATAATGGTAAAGTATTTCTCACAGGATAATTTTGAAGACAAAGCGAGTCAATATAAATTTAGTGAACAGTTAAACTCTGTGTAGCAAACATATTTAGCACCAAAAATTGTCTAGCCGTGTTAGATAGTGAATATACAGTGATCATTAGACATAGCTTGTGTTTTTAAATAACACAAAATGTAATGGGTTAGGTACCTTGTTGGGATATCTTGAGGCAGGTAATATAGACGTGTGCAGAGTGAACTTGGAGTACAGAAGGACCACTGAGCCCAGAGATATTTCCTAGAGAAAGACTTTAAAAATAAAAATCATAACATAAAACAGCATATAGATTTTAGTTACTAAGATTTGCACCCATAAAATGGTGAATGACAAGGAAATTATAAAGATATTTAAATATAAAATTTTAAATGTGAAATCACCAATAAAACTCTTAGATTAAATTTAAATTTCAGCACACATGCCAGCCATGTTATTCTGATAAAAAATGTGCTGCAAGCCAGGTCCAGTGGTGCACACCCATAGTCCAAGCTTCTCAGGATGCCGAGGTAGAAGAACTGCGTTGAGCCCAGGAGTTCAAGACTGTAGTGTGCCATGACCACATCTGAGAATAACAGTGCTTCAGCCTGGGCAACATAGCGATGCTTATGTCTAAAATGTTTTTAAAAAAAAATCAGTGATGCATTAGGACTTTTGATAAACTGCTAATGTATGCAATCATTGCAGATGTTTAAATAAAAAGCAAAGAGATGTTTAGTTCAGTCTGAAAAAAATGTGGAAACTGAGAAATAATATGTAAAATCAGTTAAATTAATCCAGATATTTATTAGATATCTCAGAGTAGATGTTCTCGCCTTCCACCTCCACACAAAGGCATAATGGTTAATGTTAATATGCTTGACAAACTTTTGGCCAATTCCAGTGACCATGTTGTTGCTACACTTCTTTGCTCCTACTCAATAAAGCATATATCTAAGACATTTATAATTGAATAAAAGCAGCTAATGGAATTAATAAGAAAATTTGGTAAGTTGGCCAGATATGGACTACATAAACTAAAGGAATCTATAGATATTCTTTACTCCAGCAAGAAATGCCTACAAACACTACCTTTATAATAGTGACAAAACTGTAAAATACTTAGAACCAAATTTAAAGAGTAACAGACCTATACAAAGACTATATGACATCTAATTAAAATCATCAAACAATTTGTATAAAGGATTAGGCATAGTATTCTCTTGGATGAGGGAGGCAATATTATGAAAATATCAACTTTCCCCAAACTAGCATATATATTTAATGCCATTTTATTCAGAAATCCAATACATTTTTAAGTTGGATGAAATCATCTTATAGTTTACATGGAAAAATGAATGTATGAGAACAGCTAATAAAAATGCAAGAATGATGAATGGCAAGGAGGCTTTTACAAAATAACAGAGCATACAATAAAGCCCCTGTAATCAAGTCATTATAAGAAAAGATGATTAGTAGAAAAGAATATGAATTAAAGAATACGATAAATATAATAAATTCACATTGGCAAATACAGTGGCTGGAATTTTGGAAAAGAATAAAAATGAACCTCATCTTACATGATGCTCAAAAATAAATTTCAGGCAGACTAAAATATACAGAGAAAAAGAAAAATGTGTGAATGACTAAAAATAATGGTGGTTAGGAAGTCTTCTTAGACTAATAACCCGTTACCTATACAGAAAAAAGAATGGGTTTTACTTAATTACTTAACAATTGAAAAAATTAAAAACCTGTCTATGAAAACCCATTCGCAAAACAGAGTTGGTAAACACACAAAAGATCTGAAAACACATGTAATAGTGATGGTTAATATCTATATAAAGAATAAAATTGGCAAGACACAGGCAAAGGGAAAATGGACAAATGTTATGAATATATGACTCACAGAAGAGGAAATACAAATGGCCAACAGATGTGTAAAGAGATAATTAAATATATGTGTAGGAAATAGAAATAAAAGTAAAAATGAGATATAACTTTATAAATACTAGAATACTAGAAATTAAAAAGACTAGTGGCACAAATTATTGGTAGGAATACAGGGAAAAAGTTATCTATTGTTGATTGAAATGGATGCTTTCCAAATGTCTCTAGAAAAATTAAAAATGGAGTGTTATGAGTTTGTATCATAAAAATAAAACCATGTACATATAGGAGAACATTCATTATGACATTTTTGTTCTGTCAAAAAAAAAAAAAAAACCAGAAAAGAAAGCATTCAGCATTAGGGTATATCCATACTTTGGAATACTAGGCAGCTGTTAACAAGCAAATGTTAAGAGTTATACTGGTTATCTTGGAGGGATTGTTGTGAGGTATTATTGTGTAAGAAAAATGGAGCATTAATAATTTGGCTCAATTTTAATAAAACAATGAAAAGCAAATTCTATAGAAATATCTATATACAATATTTCTGTTCACATTTAGGTCTTTGTAGGAATATATGAGAAAATATGAGAGGAAACACACCAGGTTGCTAATGTAGGTTAACTGAGGAGTTGGGGTAAGATGTTATTATAGATAAAGGTTGCAGGAGACAAGCAAAGAATAAGGATTGTGTCAGTGGCTCCACATTTTCATCAATGTCCTAAGCTGTCTCTATTTGTCTATCATCTGTAGCATGTGGTTTTAATCCCCGTGATCACCATAGGGATGCATTGTGTTCAGGAGGGAAATAAGGGAAAGAGACAGTGCCTACATCAGAAAGGTGAAAACTTTCTCCATACTTTGCAGCAGACTTTCTCTAACATGTTGTTCAAATCCATGCAACATGCTACACTCACCTGCAAGGGAGATAGGGACTTTTAGCTGAGTACAGAGTGGCATACTCTCTCCTTGACCAACTTTCATCAGGTTCCTCTGAAACTCTTATCTAATGGGCCTTGACATTGTCCTCAATCCTGTTTTTGGCCTTCTCAGTTTAATCTTAGCAAAGTATTCTGCTAAGTCAGTTTAGCAAGAATTCTCCCACTTTTGGTATTTGACTTACTTTGATATCTGATCAGGTTCCTCATCCCCCTACCTTTAATTTGTAAGTCCTTGGCCTGACTTCAGAAAGAATCCCTTTACCATTAATGACTCCTCTTAGTAACTTTCCATCTACTGACACCTCACTTTGAAACTTGGCTACAATCCCCAGCTGACTTTTCTGTATTCAGAGTCGAGCCCAGTCTCTCTCCTATATTGCAATAGTCATGGATAAAGTCTTCCCTACTGTTTTAACAAGTGTCCGATATTTTTCTTTGTCAATGGCTATTCTGGACAGAATTAGGGTTCTGTTAGCTGAGAAGAAAATAAAAGGATGGATAATGGAGAAGTAACTGTGTCTGTGACACCAAAAATCTCCTTATTCTAAAAGTTAGTCATTGCCATTTAAGAAGCAAATGTGGCACAGGGCATAAATCCTTGTGAGTTCAGAACTTACATTTAACTGCCATCTCCATCAGTGAAATACCTGGGAACTCAGTGAAACAAAGCTTGTAAAACTTTCTACCTGCATATTTTGTAGGAGTATAGTGAAGTTTTAATTAGCTAATAGTTATAAAGTCATTTGAAGAGTCACCGTAAGTAGATAGTACTTTGGTAGCTAATAAGTGAGTAATTTTACAAAACTTGGATAACTGTCAAGTAATAAAAGGCAAATGCACTGTAGATGCAGTGATGTGACTCTCTTAGTGTTCATCAGAGGTTGACACACCCATTGAAGAAAGAGCAGATCTCATGCTGTTCTGAAATGGTTCTTGAAAAATTCTTACTTCTTTTTTAAAATCACTTTCACCATCTGCTGGTAAAAGAATTGAGAAGGCTGCCCGTGAACTTAGCAATTAAATGTGCTAATACAGTAGCAGGAGAAAATGGTTGTCATGCCTGTTTTTTTTTTTTTTAAACAGAACAAAACAAAATTCTACTACCACCCTCAAACCGAAAAAGCACCATCTGTTTTTCGTGAAAACAAAACTTCAGAAACAAATCCAACTACATTTTCAGTTATTATAATATATATTGAAAATGTAGTCATTTTATAACTCTCTTAATTATCAGAAAAATTAGGCTTTCTAGGCAAAGAATTATCAGATCAATATTATTATGCATTTTCTCTCCTTTTTCTGGATTTTGAGAAGATGGAGGAGGGGGAGAAACATGAAAGTAAATGAGATGTTTTATTTTACTTTGTCAGTGAAATTCTGTTTCCATCAACAAAAGACAAGGGTTATATATTTTTCTCATTAAGATGTATTAGTGTATGAAAATCAGCATGTATAAAGCCAATAAAGGAATACATTGCTAAAGAATTCTTTACAAAGAATCCACGAAAATAAATAAAACGGTGTTTTTTGACCCTGCTATAGGATACTTGAAATATATAGCAAATAGAGGACAAAAGTGTTTGTTAAAAAAAATCTAGTATGCATAAATTTGTGGGATACTAGAAACTAGCTTTCTGATCACTGTTATTCATGTGTTATTGTCTGCCATTTAAATCTCATGCTCTTTTCTTACAGAGAAATTATAATTGAGCCTAAATTTAAAAAATTTGTACATGCCATTGAGATAAGTTTTAAAATCACTAAGATTATAACACTTGAAACATTATGAGAACTTCCTGGCACCAGAAAAATAGTTATAAAAAAAATCACCCTATGTGCTTAATAACCCTATGTGGTTGAGTCCTATCTGTCACTGTGATGATCATTGTGAAAACCATGTACATTGTAAAATTAAGAAATTTGTGAGATTCATGGGGTTCCAGTTTTTAAGTCCTTTTTTTTTTTTTTTTTTTTTTTTAGAAAAGTACCCCTTCTCATGACTGTGGGGTTCTTACACAGACTTAATATTTAAAATGATTTTAATATGCAATGACCTTTTTTTTTTTTTTTTTTTTCCTGAGCTGGAGTCTTGTTGTGTCATTAGGCTGGAGTGCAGTGGCACAATCTCGGCTCACTGCAACCTCTGCCTCCCAGGTTCAAGTGATTCTCCTGCCTCAGCCTCCTGAGTAGCTGGACTACAGACACATGCCACCATGCCCAGCTAATTTTTGTATTTTTAGTAGAGATGGGATTTTACCATGTTGGCCAGGATGGTCTTGATCTCTTGACCTTGTGATCTGCCTGCCTCCGTCTCCCAAAGTGGTGGGATTAGAGGCATGAGCCACTGTACCCGGCCTACAATGTTTAAATTTTTCTAGCACCTATTCTATGAAGGTAAACATAATGTTAACTATACAATTTAGTTTTTCTTCTAAATTGTATAGTTAACATTATGTGTCCCCCAAAACTGTTAACACTTTTTCTAAATTAAGCAATAAATAGCAGCTAGTAAGTTTATAATTCAGATATTATTTTATTACTCTAATAATATGTGAGATTTAAGACTCAACATTTTTAGTAAAACTAATATTATTTCCAGTTAATGGAGTCTACATATCAAGACCTTCAATATATTCTTTCGTGAGATGGTGGTATATAAGAGTATTCAGGAAGGGTTATATTTTCTTAGTACTTCATAAGCTTCTAATAGTTATAACATAAATGAAATTTCAGGTTAACAAATCTTTTCTGTGGTTTAATGATTTTGTGTAGGTCAGTGAATCCTGAAATAGGCCTTCCTATGAGAAAAAGTTCCTGAAGTGGAAGTATCTGTGTTCATTTTATAGCTAGAGATTTTTTTTGTCTGTTCTAGTTTCACATACTGAGGACCTCATTCATGTACATGAGCTCTCCTATTTGTACCAAGTTGAGGTTGAATTTAAGCAGCTCACAAAAATAAATTTATCATTTGGACAAAGTTATATGAAGGATTCTGATTACCTGTTTTGCCTACCTTACCAATAGAAGTATATAGTCTTGTCAGCCCCATCAATATACCTCTAAGCAATAATACCAAATTGTGTGTGTGTGTGTTTTGTGTTTTAACTAGCAACTACACAGTTAAGAAAAATATTGTTTGAGAATAACTAAATCTATATTATGAATGAGATAACTCTTGTTTTTCAAGCAATTAACTTTAACTTATATTCTTATATTACAAATTCCAAATGCTACACAATGGCGTTTAACCCTCCCCTAAAAAAAAATTAGTGTTTTCCCTAAAAATCTTGAGTGGATTAAAAAACACTGTGCTTTTATTAGTTCCTATTAGTAGCGCTGTAGTTCATACTTTAACTTCAGTATCTATTTCTAGAACTTTATTCCTAAATAAATGCAAGTCAAATACTACATATTCTCCCTTGTAAGAGGGAACTAAATAATGTGTACACATAGATGTCAAGTGTGCAATCATAGACATTGGAGACTTGGAAGGGTGGGAGATGGGGAGGAAAGTGGGGGATGAGAAATTACTTAATGGGTTCAATGTACACCATTTGTGTGATGGCTACACTAAAAGCCCAGACTTCACCAATATGCAATATATCCATGTAACAAAACTGCACTTGTAACTATTTAATTTATACAAATAAAAAAAATGAAAAACAAATGTAAACAAAAAAATCTAGGGTATGACAGAATTTCAAAGTATATCCTCTTTTAATATGCTTTTCAAAAATGCCTGCGTTGTGTGGTGACTACACCACCCTATTAGTGAAATTTCCTATGTCTGTGCCTGATCTTGTCACACTTTGCTTAGTTCTCTGTGTTAGTGTGACATGCGACATGTGGTGCTGGGTTTCTCCAACCATGCCCTTGTGTTTTAGTGGGTGAGGTACTTCTAGGTTGAGGAAGATGCTGGGGCAGGATCCTTCAATTGTGTGGAAATCATAAAACTCTGTGTCATGTCCTTTATGTTATTATAAAGTATCTTCTTTGCTGAGGCCACTGGTTAATAAGCATACGCATTTTCTGTATAGGTTAAAATCCCACAAAAATGTAGCAAATACATGATAATGCAAACTTTAAGAAATGTGAACTTCCCAGTGAGTGATTGACAGTAATTATCAGTCTCAAAGAAAAGCTGAATCATATCGTATTTTATTTTCCCTTATTCTACTATGTAACTTCACTGCAGTTACACCTTTTTTTGAGTTACTGTTAATTATCTTCTTGACTTGGAAGCTAGTGTTGACTTGCACCTATTTTGCAGTGGGTTACTATCTTTTGTATTTAACATTTTTGTTACAAAGACCTATAATCCAAACAAAATAACCATCTTAAAAACACATGCTAAGTGAATGATAGTACTAAAAAATTATGTGTTTTTTTTTTTTTTTTTTTTTTAGGGGAGTGTCAGTTTTTTCTTTGGAAAGTGCATAGTGCTCTCCCATGGAGGCAACAGGTTCTCAGGACACGGATTAGCTCAATCATTATTTATTGCTTCTCTTCACTTCAAGAATAACCTTATTGCTTCATGGAGGAAACGATAAACATAAGGAGGAGATGCAATGAAGAGAAACTTTTATAGTCTTTGATAATGTTTCATGGCTTCTTATTGACTTCTAAATTAAGTAGAATCTTGCTAGACTTTGGTCTTGGTTTTCTGGGCTATTTTAACATAACATGTACTTTTATTTTTATAAAATACCTAAGAGGAGAAATGATCTAGAAAGCTTGATCCTGGTTCTTTATATGAAACAAGGTACTTGGTTCTTTATATGATCATATGTATAATCTTACATATAACCACATATTTAAGCAGGGAGAATGCCTGATTCTGAGACATGTAAATGATACCTCTTCTATTCTTATTTATATAATAAAATTTTCTGTAGCTTTAGTTATGCAATTTTGAAGACAATAGAAAGAATCCTAAAGATCAACCAATTGGAAAACTATGGTATCGACACATGAAGCTTATATGTAAAGAGATAAAGATGTCAGTTGCTTTTTTTTTCCCTGTAAATAATAGAGTGCAAATACTGTGTTTCTGAAGGTATTTTTGTTTCCAATGGACTTATCTTTGTCAGTTCTTGAAGTTTGTGTTGACCTGAGCAAGAAAAATACTTAATTTCTGGAAATCGAGGGAAGAATGAGTTAACTTGAGTTAATATCAAAACTTGACCGCAAGAACAGGGAAAGGTGTATGCAAAGTGAATTGAAGATAAGAAAGTTTGATATAAACCTTCAGTACTTAATATTTTACTTTATAATAATCCTTTTGTCATTGAAAGTTTCATAGCTTCATTATCATTACCTAATAGAGAAAAATAATTATCTAATGAAAACACTGAAATATTGATTGACAGGTTTGACATTTTTACAGTAGAGAGTCTTTGGTGGAAAATGGGCTGTGCAGATATGTATCTTGGCTCTGTCTACCTTCCTGTCAATCATCACCTAAATGATAACGTTTGCAGAGAACCTGGGGCTATATATATGTGCACACACATTAAAAAAAGTATAGATGAGAGTTATTTTCTTTGGTAATTTGTTTTCCTCACCACTTATCCATCAGTAACACTAGGAAGAAGTCAAGTTGCTACTCTGGGGTTGGCCACCTTTGGTAATTACATTGTTTAAAATGCTTCGTGTTTTATCTCAAGTGTATATTAGTTAAAATTTACTTAACTTTTAAAAAAAGTTAGGTAAATATTGTTCCTTACAGTCAGCTCAGACTAAAGCCATAAACTTTAAGATCAATTCATTTACAAAACAGATGTGCATAGCGATTAGTTTGGCAGAGGTACCAATGAGATTATGGCACATTGTTAGCTTTGTGTACTGGGTTCCTGGTTTATTTTGAAGTTCGTAGTATATGCCTTAGTGTCATGGTGGAGAAAGAAAAAATGATAAACATGTTTTATTCAAACACCATCTTTACTTTTCTTTTTTCTTCTATGCCCTTCATCTCCTTTCCTTGTATACCTTTTGTTTTTCAGACATAGAGTTGCCAAGGCTTTTCTGTGTGGTTCTGACCTTTCCCCATCTTTACCATGACATTAATTTTCATCTTACATCCAATTACCAGTTGCCTAATTTGAGCCATGACATTTACACATATAGGTGCACATTTATTGTGGGCATGTATGTTAACTCTTTGTTATTTTCAGGACTTGAGGATTTGGGGGTAAGAAAACAATTCATGTTGGTGAAATTTCTTCTTTTTAAAACAGCAGTCTTCTTTTATTGTAACCATTTTATTTTACAAAAACTTTATAAGACATATTTGCCTGTAAAAAGCACAGAATTTAATCTTTTCTTGGGAAGATCATTTGTGTAAGCATCACTCCCCAGTGTTCCATGAAGCCATTGGGGGAGAAATCCACGTGAGACTGTTTTTTCCTGCATCACATGTCCTCAATTGCTATTGCTATTCTTCTGACTTTCTTTTTATTAGGTCTCACTCTCAATGAGTCTTTTTCTGAGATCTTTTTTCATCCCTGGAACTATTAGCATCTAATTTGCAGCATTGGGTCATTTAGGGCAAAAGTCAAGGCTAGGGAAAGCCAGGTGAATGTTTGATAAATTGAATAGCCAATAAGAAGTAAATAGTCTCCAGTCCAAAGAAGACTCTACCTTTCCTGTAAAGCATATGTGTGTCGTAAAGAAGGTTGTTGGTAGAGAGCTGGCTCAAAGCCTGTGTCTGTTTAATAGCTGTGTGGTACTTATTTATTTTTTGCTTTTCGACCCCATTGACTGGCCATCTACTATCTACTGGTTATTATAATGGGTACTTTGTCTAGAGCAGAGAAGAAACAGACTTGGATTTCATGGAGCTACCAAACTGGTATGAGAAAACCATGCAGAAACAATAAAGTTATTATTTAAAAAACCAGAACAAATTATATATCTGATAAGGGTTTAATATCCAAAATACATGGAGAATTCTTACAACTCAAAAACAAAAAGTCAAATAACTCAATTAAAAAATGGGCAAAGAAACTGAATAGACATTTATCTAAAGATGATATACAAATGGCCAATGAGCATATGAAAAAAATGCTTAACATCACTAATTATCATAGGAATGTAAATCAAAACCATGAGATATCACCTCATACCCGTTAGGATGGCCACTGTCAAAACAAACAAAATGAAAATAAATCTTGGCAAGAATGTAGAGAATTCCAAACCCTTGCGCACTATCAGTAGGGCTATAAAATGGTGCAGCAGCTATGGAAAATAGTATGGAAGTTCTTAAAAAAATTAAAAATAGAACTACCATATTATCCAGCAATTTTGTTTCTGGGTATAGACCTAACATGATCGAGAGCAGAGGCTTGAAGAGATATTTGCAGACTCTCTTTCATATCAATACTACATAAAACAGCCAAGAAGTGAAAACAGCCCAAATGTCCATTCATGGATGAATGGATAAAATGTGGTATATATATGCAATGAAATATTATTTAGCCTTAAAAAGGGAGTAATTCCTGTGACATGTGACAACATAGATGAAACTTGAAGACATTATGCTAAGTGAAATAAGCCAGTCACAATAAGACAAATCCTGTATGATTCCACTTATATGATGTATCCAGAGTCATTGAATTCATGGGACAGAAAGCAGAGGGTGATTACGAGGATCTATAGAAAGAGGGGAAAAGGGCGTTGTTGATTACTGGGTATAGAGTTTTAGTTTTGCAAGATGAAAAAGCTTTGAAGATCTGTGTCACAGCAGAGTGAATGTAGTTAACACAACTGAATTGCACACTTAAAAATGGCTAATAGTGAATTTTACATGTTTTCCTATAATAAAAAATGTACAAAAAACAAAACCAAAAACACATTATAAAAATAATTACCAGGAGTCTTAAGGTCTTTAGTGTTGTATTGGTCAGTGTTCTTTAGAAAAACAGAACCAGTAAGATTATAATCTTACTGGTTCTGTTTGTGAGTCAAGTAAGGCAATTATGTATATATATATGTCAAGTAAGACATATTTCCAAGGTCTCCTGGGATGTCCCATTATTGCTCTCATATATTTCTATGAACAACATTTACCTTTAGTTGGTTTCTCTTGGCTTGCAGATTTGTAAATGTTTGTATTAGAATCTCTTTGCATTAAGGTCATGCTTACTCCCAATCTCAAATATTAGGGACTACCTGAATTTTCTTCTTGGCTTTGACACTTGTTAGCTGTGTAATCTTGTGAAAGTTACTTAACCTCCTTGCTCTGAGGAATGGCAGTAATAGTAGAACTCCACTTGGAGTTTGTGAAGATGAAAGAAATTTAAAAAATCTTTAAAGTCCTTATCACAATGTCTGGCAAATAACAGTGCTTGATAATTAATAAAAGTTATATCACAGCAAAGCATTCTCACGTAAAAGAAACTCTTTCACATGTACCCCAAAACCTAAAATGCAATAAAATAAATGGGAAAAAAAAAAGAGAAGAAACTCTTCAGAGTGCGTGTCAGGCACATAGTAGGTACTCAGTCATTCTTAGTATGATTTACTTATTTTCCCCCTTCCTTCAGATTATGTGGCTCCTTTCCAGATGTGTAGGTTTTTGTAAGTCTGATAGCTGGATAAATAGTAGTTCCATAAAGTATGCTTGTATATATCCTTGTATATCTGTGCTCTCATCTTATCTCTTTATTTAAGAAGTTATTTTGAGGTTTACTGTTCCAGGATTTGTGCTAAGCTCTTCAATTCCAAAAACAAATTGCATACCCTTGCTTCAATGTAGGAAAGTCTTGTAGGACGCACAGGCATATGAAGCATAATGTATTATAGCTATTATTTATACAGAGAGGAGATGAGAGCAACTTAACTTTCAGAGGGCCAGAGAACTGACCTTCTTAGAGCATGTATGGTTGGAGCAGAACTTTGAAAGGATGGGTAGAAAATGGCCCAGTGACTTAGGGTGGGCTTTTCAACAAACTGACTGAATGAAAAGTGTATATGCTAATTTCGAAAGTGGAAACATCAGCGCACCTTACTATTTTTCAGGTTTTGTGAGAAGCTTGAGATAAAATGAATGACAAAATTCTTAATTTTGGCAAGATCTTGTTTTGGCTACCCTATTAATTCAGCAGACCAGTAATTTCCAATAAAATTATAATGTGAGCCAAGGTATAATTTTAAATTTTCTAGTAGCCATATTAGAAAATTTAAAAGAAAGATTACACATTAATTTTAATGATTATTTTATGTATCCAACATATTGAAAATATTATCGTACCATGTAGTCATACAAAAATTATTAATGATATGATTTATATATTAGTTTTGGTACTGTTTTCAAAATTTGGCTTGCTGTTTATGGTAACATATCTAGTTCAGAGGTTAGATTTTCATCACAAATATGTGATCTGTGTTTAAATCTTATAAAATTACAATTACAAAATAGATTTACATACCCATGTTGTTTAAAACATATATAAACATTTTGAAATAACTCAATCAGATATGTTTTTAAAATTAGAATTAAAATTAACTTTCTCATTCACACATGTTGTATTTCAAGTATTCAGTAGTCATATATAGCTGGTGGCTTCTAGCTTAGATAATCTAGTATTAAAAGTATTTTCCCTTTAAATAAATTACTATCATTTCCCCCAATGCAGCCAAATGAAAAGCTCATAATCATAGTATCCTACTGACATTCACTGTTCTCTTTACCTAACTCCTTCCTCCGTTCTGCACAACTTACTTGCTCACCTCTTCAGACCTTTACTCAAGTGTCACCCCACAGAGAAGCCTTTTCTGACCAGCATGCCCACTGCTAGCTTCACCTGCACCTCTGTGTAGATGAGAAAAGGATGCCCACTCTGGGGATATGGCTCTGTGGTTCACCACTGGTTAAACAGGCAGGCTTTGGGTTGACCGCATCTAAAGATACCTGAGACACATTGTAATCTATGTGATTGTCACCTCTAAAGCCAGGTGCTTAGAGAGCTACTTGGAGTCCGATTTGTGTAGAGTAAGGCCTCTCCCTCCAGGCAATTTTCAGTCCCCACTGTCTCCCCATCCTAACATTTTGTGTAGTGCCAAAATGCATAACGGTATGTTGAAGCCTGATGGCCACTCCTCCTGCCTCCTACCACACACCTCCTAATCCCTTTGCACTTTGTTTTTTCCATACCACCATCTACCACCTTCCAGAATCTAAAAATGCAACAGCAGGACATTAAACCAAGCACAGGGTGTCTGGGCTTAGGACCTTATGCAGTTGCAAAGGTTACATGTCTGTGAAGCTGGCACTGCCACTATAATTATTTATTCTGTTTATCGTCTGTCTTTCCATACTATAAGGGCTTTTCTGTTCTGTGTTATATATGCAGTAGCTGGAAGAGATTATTTGTTGAATTAATGAATATACTAAGCATATTATACTGGCTTTAAATACATTATTCACAAAGCCAATTTTACCTATGAGGAAGCTGAGTAAGACAACACTGTTAAATCTATTGCCACGTGTCTGTGTAGGTTGGAGCAGGTAAGCTGTTCTATTTTAAAGAAGGCAAAACTAAGACTCAGTGAAATTGAGCAACTGCTCCAAAAGTAGAGTTTTCATTGTTGGGGTATTGCTCTTTTTCTCTAGATCTTATGTTATTTAGGCAATAACTTCTTTTTGGCACTTGTGCTTTGAATGGGTAAAGAGAAAAGTCATGTGAAGAGAGGCAGCCATCAAATGTATTGTTCTGTTTTCTTTCATTTGAAAATGCCGTTGATAATAAAATTACATATTTTATGTGTATCATAAACTATCCCATTTGCTCCGCAAAACAAGTATATGAAGTAGACAGAGGTTGCACTTTTTCCTACTTTATAGATGTGGAATTTGAAATCCAAATCGGGTAAGATCATTCAACGAGTTAGGAGTAGAACTGTCAGAACTCAGGTTTTTTAATTTTTATTTTTAATGTTGAATAACTTTATTAGAATGTTTGACTGATTAGGCATAGAGAAAAATGGATAGTATTTTTTGCCAGTAAACCAAAGATACACGTAGTATTCAAATACCAGAGGAAAAAACTGAATAGCAAGATTTTAGGCTTAATAATGTCATAAATTTCTTAAGGGTAGAATCCAACTACTCATATTTTCTAGACAACTAAATTGACAATATAAATTATGAGCAATATTGTAATCAACAATTAATGTTTAGCCACATACAAATCTCATTTATGTCTCTTTAAATTAATTTATGGATTAAATGGTAAATTCAAATTACTTTTCCCTTCATGAGTTACTTCACTATTGAAAATCTGAAATGCATCTGCTATTCTCTGGCAATTTAACTTCTAGTAGCATGTGCCTGGAAGCACAATGCTCACTAACCGTAGATACTCTTTTTAAAAAAAGAATTCAGGTTGTTTTTGATTAAGTGGATGAATTGTATAATGGTGAAGTGTAAGATTTTAGTGCACTCGCCACCTGACTAGAGTATATTGTACACTATATGTAGTTTTTTTATCCCTCCCCCTTCTTCCACCCTCATCCTCCTGATACTCCAAAGTCCATACCACTCTGTATGCCTTGACATACCCAAAGCTTGGCTCCCACTTTTAAGTGTGAACATAAGGTATTTCGTTTTCCCTTCCTGAGTTACTTCACTTAGAATAATGGCCTGTAGCTCTAACCAAGTTGTTGCAGAAGATATTATTTCATTCTTTTTCATTGCTGAGTAGTATTCCATGATATACATATGTATATATCATATTCTCTTTGTTCACTCATTGGTCAAGGAGCTCTTCAGTTGGTTCCATATCTTTGCAATTGTGAATTGTGATGGAATAAACATATGCCTGCAGGTGTCTTTTTGATATAATGACTTCTTTTTCTTTGAGTAGATACCCAGGAGTGGGATTGCTGAATCAAATAGTAGATTTACTTGTAATTCTTTAAAAATCTCTGATCTTCTCCCTCTTCTTATCCTCCACCCTCAAGTAGGCCCCAGTGTCTGTTGTTTCCCTCTTTGTTTACCTGAGTGACAAAATAATCTGTACGCCAAACCCCCTGACATGCAGTTTGCCTACATAACAAATCTGCAAATATACCCCAAAATCTAAGATGAAAGTTTTTTTAAAAAAAGAAATCTCTATACTGTTTTCTAAGGAGGTTTACTGATTTACGTTCACACCAGCAATGAATAAGCTTTCCCCTTTTACCACATCTATTGTTGTACAGGTTGTTTTGGATTACATGGATGAATTGTGGTGAAGTCTTTTTGCCAACATCTATTGTTTTTTGACTTTTTAATAATCATCATTCATACAGAGTAAGATGGTGTCTCACTGTGGTTTTAATATGCATTTCCCTGATGATTAGTGATACTGAGTATTTTTTAATGTTTGTTGGACACTTGTGTATCTTCTTTTGAGAAATGTCTATTCATGGCATTTGCATACTTTTTGATGGGATTATATTTGTTTTTCTTGCTGATTTGTTTGAGTTCCTTGTAGATTCTGGATATCAATTCTTTATCATAAGCATAGTTTGCAAATATTTTCTCCCATTTTGTGGGTTGTTTACCCTGATGATTATTTCTTTTGCTGTACAAAAGCTTTTTAGTTTAATTAGGGACCATTTATTTAGTTTTGTTTTTGTTGCATTTGCTTTTGTGGTCTTAGTCATAAATTCTTTGCCTAGGCCAATGTCCAGAAGATTTTTTTCTAAGTTTTCTTAGAATATTTATGATATTTATGGTTTCGGGTCTTAGATTTAACTCTTTGAATCATCTTGAGTTGATTTCTGTATAAGGTGAAAGATAGGGATCCAGGTTCATTCTTCTACATGTGGCTATCCATTTTCCCAGCATCTTTTATTAAATAAGACATGTCCTTTCGCCAATTTATGGTTTTGTATGCTTTGTCGAAGATCAGTTGTCTGTAAGTATTTGGCTTATTTCTGGATTCTCTATTCTGTTCCACTGGTCTATGTGTCTACTATTATACCAGTACTATATACTTTTTTGATAAATATAGTCTTGTAGTATAATTTGAAGTTAGGTAATGTGATGCCTCCAGATTTGTTCTTTTTTTTTTTTTTTTTTTCCCATTTATTTATTTTATTGCATTTTACGTTTTGGGGTACATGTGAAGAACATGCAAAATTGTTGCATAGGAACACACGTGGCAGTGTGATTTGCTGCCTTCCTCCCTATCACCTACATCTGGCATTTCTCCCCTTGCTATCTCTCCCCAGCTTCCCACCCCCCACCGTCCCTCCCCTATTTCCCCCCAACTGACCCCAGTGTGTAGTGCTCCCCTCCCTGTGTCCATGTGTTCTCATTGTTCAACACCCGCCTATGAGTGAGAACATGCGGTGTTTGATCTTCTGCTCTTCTGTCAGTTTGCTGAGAATGATGGTTTCCAGGTTCATCCATGTCCCTACAAAGGACCCAAACTCATCGTTTCTGATGGCTGCATAATATTCCATGGTGTATATGTGCCACATTTTCCCTATCCAGTCTATCGTCGATGGGCATTTGGGTTGGTTCCAGGTCTTTGCTATTGTAAACAGTGCTGCAATGAACATTCGTGTGCACGTGTCCTTATAGTAGAACGATTTGTAATCCTTTGGATATATACCCAGTAATGGGATTGCTGGGTCAAATGGAATTTCTATTTCTAGGTCCTTGAGGAATCGCCACACTGTCTTCCACAATGGTTGCACTAATTTGCACTCCCACCAACAGTGCAAAAGTGTTCCTATTTCTCCACATCCTCTCCAGCATCTGTTGTCTCCAGATTTTTTAATGATTGCCATTCTAACCGGCGTGAGATGGTATCTCAGTGTAGTTTTGATTTGCATTTCTCTGATGACCAGTGATGATGAGCATTTTTTCATATGTTTGTTGGCCTCACGTATGTCTTCTTTTGAGAAGTGTCTGTTCATATCCTTTGCCCACTTTTGAATGGGCTTGTTAGTTTTTTTCTTGTAAATCTGCTTTAGTTCTTTGTAAATTTTGGATATCAGCCCTTTGTCAGATGGGTAAACTGCAAAAATTTTTTCCCAATCTGTTGGTTGCCGATTCACTCTAATGATTGTTTCTTTTGCTGTGCAGAAGCTGTGGAGTTTGATTAGGTCCCATTTGTCTATTTTGGCTTTTGTTGTCAATGCGTTTGGCGTTTTGGTCATGAAGTCCTTGCCTACACCTACGTCCTGAATGGTTTTGCCTAGATTTTCTTCTAGGGTTTTTATGGTGTTAGGTCTTATGTTTAAGTCTTTAATCCATCTGGAGTTAATTTTAGTGTAAGGTGTCAGGAAGGGGTCCAGTTTCTGCTTTCTGCACATGGCTAGCCAGCTTTCCCAACACCATTTATTGAACAGGGAATCCTTTCCCCATTGCTTGTTTTTGTCTGGTTTGTCAAAGATCAGATGGTTGTAGATATGTTGTGTTGCCTCCGAGACCTCTGTTCTGTTCCATTGGTCTATATCTCTGTTTTGGTACCAGTACCATGCTGTTTTGATTACTGTAGCCTTGTAGTATAGTTTGAAGTCTGGTAGTGTGATGCCCCCCGCTTTGTTCTTTTTGCTTAGAATTGACTTGGCTATGTGGGCTCTCTTTTGGTTCCATATGAAGTTTAAGGTGGTTTTTTCCAGTTCTGCAAAGAAGGTCATTGGTAGCTTGATGGGGATAGCATTGAATCTGTAAATTACTTTGGGCAGTATGGCCATTTTCATGATATTGATTCTTCCTAACCATGAACATGGGATGTTTCTCCATCTGTTTGTGTCCTCTCTTATTTCGTTGAGCAGTGGCTTGTAGTTCTCCTTGAAGAGGTCCTTTACATTCCTTGTTAGTTGTATTCCTAGGTATTTTATTCTCTTTGTGGCAATTGTGAATGGAAGTTTGTTCTTGATTTGGCTCTCTTTAAGTCTGTTACTGGTGTATAGGAATGCATGTGATTTTTGCACATTGATTTTGTATCCTGAGACTTTGCTGAACTTGCTTATCAGTTTCAGGAGGTTTGGGGCTGAGACGATGGGGTCTTCTAGATATACAAGCATGTCGTCTGCAAATAGAGACAATTTGACTTCCTCCTTTCCTATTTGAATGCCCTTTATTTCTTTTTCTTGCCTGATTGCTCTGGCTAGAACTTCTAATACTATATTGAATAGCAGTGGTGAGAGAGGGCATCCTTGTCTGGTGCCACATTTCAAGGGGAATGCTTCCAGTTTTTGCCCATTCAGTATGATATTGGTTGTTGGTTTGTCATAAATAGCTTTTATTATTTTGAGATACGTTCCATTGATACCTAGCTTATTGAGTGTTTTTAGCATAAAGGGCTGTTGAATTTTGTCAAAGGCCTTCTCTGCATCAATTGAGATAATCATGTGGTTTTTGTCTTTGGTTCTGTTTATGTGGTGAATTACGTTTATAGACTATCGTATGTTGAACCAGCTTGCATCCCCAGTATGAAGCCTACTTGGTCAGGGTGGATAAGATTTTTGATGTGCTGTTGCAATCGGCTTGTCAGTATTTTATTGAAGATTTTTGCATCTATGTTCATCATGGATATTGGCCTGAAGTTTTCTTTTCTTGTTGAGTCTTTGCCGGGTTTTGGAATCAGCATGATGTTGGTCTCATAAAATGATTTGGGAAGAATTCCCTCTTTTTGTATTGTTTGGAATAGTTTCAGAAGGAATGGTACCAGCTCCTCTTTGTATGTCTGCTAGAATTCGGCTATGAACCCATCTGGACCTGGGCTTATTTTGGGTGGTAAGCTCTTACTTGCTGCCTCAACTTCAGACCTTGTTATGGGTCTGTTCAGGGTTTTGGCTTCTTCCTGGTTTAGGCTTAGGAGGAGGCAAGTGTCCAGGAATTTATCCATTTCTTCCAGGTTTACTGGTTTATGTGCATAGAGTTGTTTGTAATAATCTCTGATGATGGTTTGAATTTCTGTGGAATCTGTGGTGATATCCCCTTTATCGTTTTTTATTGCATCAACTTGGTTATTCTCCCTTTTCTTTTTTATTAACCTGGCTAGTGGTCTGTCTATTTTGTTGATCTTTTCAAAATATCAGCTCCTGGATTTATTGATTTTTTGAAGGGTTTTTTGTGTCTCTATCTCCTTCAGTTCTGCTCTGATCTTAGCTATTTCTTGTCTTCTGCTAGACTTTGAGTTTTTTTGAGCTTGCTCCTCTAGCTCTTTCAGTTTTGATGATAGGGTGTCAATTTTTGATCTCTCCTTGCTTCTCATGTGGGCACTTATTGCTATATATTTTCCTCTAGAGACTGCTCTAAATGTGTCCCAGAGATTCTGGTATGTTGTGTCTTCATTCTCGTTGGTTTCGAAGAACATCTTTATTTCTGCCTTCATTTCATTGTTTATCCAGTCAACATTCAAGAGCAAGTTGTTCAGTTTCCATGAAGCTGTGCGGTTCTGAGTTAGTTTTTGAATTCTGAGTTCTAACTTGATTGCACTGTGGTCTGAGAGACTGTTTGTTACGATTTCCGTTCTTTTGCATTTGCTGAGGAGTGATTTACTCCCAATTATGTGGTCAATTTTAGAGTAGGTGTGATGTGGTGCTGAGAAGAATGTATATTCTGTGGATTTGGGGTGGAGAGTTCTGTAAATGTCTATTAGGTTTGCTTGGTCCAGGTCTGAGTTCAAGTCCTGGATATCCTTGTTAATTTTCTGTCTGGTTGATCTGTCTAATGTTGACAATGGGGTGTTAAAGTCTCCCACTATTATTGTGTGGGAGTCTAAGTCTCTTTGTAAGTCATTAAGAACTTGCCTTATGTATCTGGGTGCTCCTGTATTGGGTGCGTATATATTTGGGATCGTTAGCTCTTCTTGTTGCATTGATCCTTTTACCATTATGTAATGTCCCTCTTTGTCTCTTATGATCTTTGTTGCTTTAAAGTCTAATTTATCAGATATGAGAATTGCAACTCCTGCTTTTTTTTGTTCTCCATTTGCTTGGTAAATCTTCCTCCATCCCTTTATTTTGAGCCTTTGTGTATCCTTGCATGTGAGATGGGTTTCCTGGATACAGCACACCAATGGGTTTTGTCTTTTTATCCAATTTGCCAGTCTGTGTCTTTTGATTGGGGCATTTAGTCCATTTACATTTAGGGTTAATATTGTTATGTGTGAATTTGATACTGCCATTTTGGTGCTAGCTGGCTGTTTTGCCCTTTAGTTGAGCTGGTACTTGTTGTTCCTTTATATGTGTAGAGCCTCTTTCAGGAGCTCTTGTAGAGCTGGCCTGGTGGTGACGAAATCTCTGAGTACTTGCATGTTCCCAAAGGATTTTATTTTTCCTTCACTTATGAAGCTTAGTTTGGCTGGATAGGAGATTCTGGGTTGAAAGTTCTTTTCTTTAAGGATGTTGAATATTGGCCCCCATTCTCTTCTGGCTGGTAGGGTTTCTGCTGAGAGATCTGCTGTGAGTCTGATGGGCTTCCCTTTATGGGTAACCCGACCTTTCTCTCTGGCTGCCCTTAGTATTTTCTCCTTCATTTCGACCCTGGTGAATCTGACGATTATGTGCCTTGGGGTTGCTCTTCTTGACGAATATCTTTGTGGTGTTCTCTGTATTTCCTGGACTTGAATGTTTGCCTGTCTTGCTAGGTTGGGGAAGTTTTCCTGGATAATATCCTGAAGAGTATTTTCCAGCTTGGATTCATTCTCTTCGTCGCATTCGGGTACGCCTATCAAACGTAGATTAGGTCTTTTCACATAGTCCCACATTTCTTGGAGACTTTGTTCATTCCTTTTTACCCTTTTTTCTCCAGTCTTGCCTTCCCGTTTTATTTCATTGAGTTGATCTTCGACCTCTGATATCCTTTCTTCTGCTTGGTCAATTCGGCTGTTGATACTTGTGCATGCTTCACGAAGTTCTCGTGTTGCAGTTTTCAGCTCCATCAATTCACTTATATTCCTTTCTATTTTGTCCATTCTTGTTAGCATTTCGTCAAATCTTTTTTCAAGGTTCTTAGTTTCTTTGCATTTGGTTAGAACATGTTCTTTAAGTTCACAGAAGTTTCTTACTACCCACCTTCTGAATTCTGATTCTGTCATTACATCACACTCATTCTCCATCCAACCTTGTTCCCTTGCTGGCGAGGAGTTGTGATCCCTTTTAGGAGGAGAGGTGTTCTGGTTTTGGGTGTTTTCATCCTTTTTGCGCTGGTTTCTTCCCATCCTTAAGGATTTATCCATCTGTCGACTTTGTAGTTGCTGGCTTTCAGATTGGGTCTCAAATCTTTCAGATTGACGTTCTGTTTGTTGATGATGAGGTTATTTCTGTTTCTTGGTTTTCCTTCTGACAGTCTGGTCCCTTTGCTGTAGGTCTGCTGAGGTTCACTCCAGGCCCTGCTTGCCTGGGGTTCACCTGCAGCAGCTGTTGAACAGCAAGGGTTGTTACCAGTTTTCTTCTTCTTCTATCTTTGTCCAGAAGGATACCCGCCTAGTGTCAATCTGATCTCTCCTCTATGAGGTGTCTTTTTGGATATATAGGGGTCAGGGAGCTGCTTGAGGAGACGGTCTTTTCTTTATAGGAGCTCAAATGGTGAGTTGCGAGCTCTGTTGTTGTTCATTCAGAGCTGCTGGGCAGGTACTTTTAGGTCTGCTGCAGCGGAACTCATAAACTGCTTTTTGTTCCCAGGTGCTCTGTCCCAGGGATTTAGGGCTTTATTTATGAGTTTCCGTTATGCTGCTGCTGCCTTTTTTTTTTTTTTTTCTTTTTTTCCTTCAGACCTGCCCAGCTCAGCAAGGAGGCAGCCTAGTCACTGTCAGCCTATAGCAGCTTTGCTGAGCTGCTGTGGGCTGCGCCCCGCTGCCGAGTGAACTTCCCTGCAGTCCTGTTTATATGGGTGTAGTTAGAACTGCTTTGGCGATGGTGGCCCGCCTCTGTTGGGGCGGAGTCTCTGCTGTGGTGGGTTGCCTTGGCAACGGCGGGTTGCCTTGGCAACGGCGGGCTCCCTGGTAATGGTGGACGACCCTCCCCCACAGAGCTGGACCGTCCCGGGTTCAGCTGTGCTTGCTGTGAAACTCTCAATCCAGAATTTCTGGTTGCTGTTCTTTTGTGGGGGTGGGACCAGCCGAGCCTGATCGCCTGGCTCCCTGCCTCAGAGCCTTTTTTAAGTTGGTGTTCCAGTCGCCTGTTGAAGAGGCGCCGGGGTCTGTTTGTTTTCCCCTGCGGCCACTCACTGCGCTGGCTTAAACAGCGGCACTGAGGTTTGTGGCGCTTTTTTTTCTTTTTTTTTTTGCCCTGGAATCTACTGTCCTGGTTCTCTGCTCAGTCCCCTTTTTGAACCAGCGTATGGGCGACTTCCCGTGGCTCCAATCGCCAGCCAAAAGGGCCCCCGGACCGGTGTATTTTGTACGGAGAACCGCGGCTCCGGGGCGCCGACAAAGCAGCCGCGCGGGGCAAAGCAGCGGCGCTGGCCGGCGCTGGCCGGCACAGCCGCGCTGGCCGCAACAGCCGCGCTGGCGACCGTGGAGCACCTCTGCCCGGGAATTTCCTAGTCTGTGGGCAATAAAAACGCGGCGTCCACTCACCCTCTGCACTTTCACTGGGAGCTGCAATCCTGAGCTGTTCCTAAACGGCCATCTTGGATCTCCTCCCCCCAGATTTGTTCTTTTAGCTTAGGATTGCTTTGGCTATTTGGGCTCTTATTTGGTTACATATGAATTTTAATGTGTGTTTTTTTCAAATTTTGTGAAAAATTCCTATTTTGATAGGACTTGCATTGGAATCTGTAGGTTGCTTTGAACAGTATGGTCATTTTCATGATATTTATTCTTCCAAGTTATGAGCTTGGGATGTATTTCCATTTGTTCGTGCCATATGATTTCTTTCAGCATGTTTTTTAGTTCTCCTTGTAAAGACCTTTCATCCTTCTTGTTTAAATATATTCCAAGGTATTTTATTTTATTTTATTTTGCAGCTATGGTAAAAAGGACTGAGTTCTTGATTTGATTCTCAGCTTGGTCATCGTTAGTGATAGCAGTGCTACTGATTTATGTACATTGATTTTTGTAACCTGAGACACTGTTGAATTTGTTTGTTAAATCTAGGAGTCTTTTGGAGGAGTCCTTAGGGTGTCCTAGGTATATGGTTATATCATTGGTGAACAGTGATAGTTTGATTTCCTATTTTCCAATTTGGATGCCCTTTATTTCTTTCTCTTGCCTGGTTGCTCTGACTAGGACTTCCAATACTATGTTGAATAGAAGTGGTGAAAGTGGGAATCCTTGTACCAGTTCTCAGGGGAAAGGTTTCAACTTTTCTGTATTCAGTATGATATTGGCTGTGAGTTTTCATATATGGTTTTTATTATTTTCAGGCATTTCCCATCTATGCCTAGTTTGTTGAGGGCTTTTATTATAAAGGGATGCTTTATTTATTTATTCAGAGACAGAGTCTCATTCTGTCACCCATGCTGGAGTGTGGTGGCACAATCTCGGCTCACTGCAATCTTCACCTCCTGCGTTCAAGTGATTCTCGTGCCTCAGCCTCTGGAGTAGCTGGGACTACAGGTACTCACTGCTTCACCTGGCTAATTTTTGTATTTTTAGTTAGAGACAGGGTTTCTTCATGTTGCTGAGGCTGGTCTCAAACTCCTGACATCAGGTGATCTGCCCACCTCAGCCTCCCAAAGTGCTGAGATTATAGGCATGAGCCGCCGTGGCTGGCCAAGGTAAGTTTTTTTAAATTACTGATTCAAGGAATTTATCTGTTTTCTTGAGATTTTTAAATTTGTGTGTGTAGAGGTCAGAATTCGGGTGTTTAAAATCTCTATTTGTCTTTGTGTTTTGCTCAAAAGTTGATCATTCAAAAAGTGGTTTTAAAATTTATTTTAAATTTCTTTTTTTCAGATATGTTAATCATTTTTTTACTATTCTATGTAATAAACATACTGAAGAATTTCATACTGTTTTTTCTTAAAATTGTGATTCTTATTAAACTTATATAAATCCCATAATGAAAATAAGTATACACTGTACCAGGAATTAGAGTTTCTAATGTATTGGATGGACTTTGAAATTGCTGTGGTATGGCACATCGAGTACTTGGTAAGATGTTTATAAATTTACAGCCATAGGAATTGCTTCCTTGGTTCAAGGATTAAATGGCAATTTGGTCTAGTGACTTTTGATGAATTACTGCACAGTAAAATTTTCTTTTCTTAGTAAGAACTATGATATAGGCAGTGGCTTATGATGAATTTCTATCAATTGAGAAACAGATTGTATTTCTGGGAAAGGCAGCTTGAAATATTTATTATCATTTTGGTGCTTGGATTTCTTGCTATTTACTATTGAATACTTATTTTTGGAAAATGTTGTCAGAACCAGGCGTTCTAAAAATAAACCTTCATAGAATTAACAATCTCAGTGTAAGGATATATTAGTAAAACCTAGCTTTTTGCATATAACACTTCACAGTTCTTTTTCTCACCCTGATTCAGTTAATGGTGCTATACAGTCAATAATCAGTAATTTCATGTATTCATGCCAAGCTTTTTTGTAGAGATTGGGTCTTGCTGTAATTGTCCAGGCTGGTTTCAAACTTGTAGTCTCAAGCAATCTTCCTGCCTTTGCCTTCCAAGTTGCTGGGATTACAGGTGTAAGCCACTGTGTCCATCAGAAAACATATCTTTTAGCTCCTGGGTTAGAGTTCTGCACCAGTAACTTTATTACATTATCTTATTTAATCCTTATGACATGCTAATGAGGTAGGTGTTTCCTATCTATTACATAAATGTGGAAACTATAGCTCATAGCTGTTAAAGATGTTTTTAAATAATCTTTAACAGATTGAACTATGATTTGAGCACAATCTGTTTGATCCCAAATTCTGTGTTCCTTCCTTGATACTATGAAGGTTCAGAAATAAATCCAGAAATGAGACAAATTCAGGTTTTCATACAAAGTTTCCTTCCTGATTCAGCACAAGTACCTCCTTTACCCTGACCTCCACTGGTCTTTTTTTTACTATGTAGAAGTAGTTTGGGTGGGGAACTGGATAATAACCTCAGCTGGGAAAATTCAATTTTCTGTTAGCTTTCAAGTTGACTTTAACCCAACTTGGCTTTCTTAGTTCCTTAGTTCCAGGAGACAGCACCTTGTGGCCAGATAAGCCTGCTAGGATCTAACACTTGACTTGCTGGCTCTATAATACGGCAGAGAGTCTGCTATAGAGAATAATTTCCAACGGATCATCCTAACATATTAAGGAACCAACTCTCTGCCAGGAAGAAGGCAGCTCTGGAAAGGTTAAGGGAGCCGTTTGGGTACAGAAAACTGAAGACTTGTTGAATAGCAAAAGAGTGCCTTTGGGGGCCTGTCCTGGGACATTGAAAGAGTTATGGGGCCGGGCTCAGTGGCTTACTCCTGTAATCTCAGCAATTTGGGAAGCCAAGATGGGGGGATCACGAGGTCAAGAGTTCGAGACCAGGCTGGCCAACATGGGGAAACCCCATCTTTACTAAAAATGCAAAAATTAGCCAGGCATGGTGGCAGGTCCCTGTAATCCCAGCTGCTTGGGAGGCTGAGGCAGGAGAATCACTTGAATCTGGGAGGGGCGGAGGTTGCAGTGAGCTGAGATCGTGCCACTGCACTACCACCTGGGCGACAGAGCAAGACTCTGTATAAAAAAAAAACACAGTTATGGGCATGATGATATCATGCCTTTCCTCGCTGTTTCACCTTCCACTTTTCACTTTTCACCTCTAAAGCAATTTCTTTTCCCAGTCTTGAGAGGCATCTATTTATCAGTCTCACTGAAGGGTTGCTACCTTGAGGTTTCTTTTCAAAATCTGAACACAAGCAGAAAACGAATGTGCATCACAGCAGCACCTTGTCTTTCTGCCATAAATGGTGCTAGTCTCCCAGAATCAATGCGCTACATTGGTGGTGATGTTTTGGAGACTATTCTCCAAACAGGAAAATCTGAAAACCGGTTTTCTCCCTTTAAAATGCCATTTGGCTGCCTTTCATTTATGAATGCTAGTAATATACATTATTTTAGTAATTTGGAGGAGGAAATTAGTTTTCTGGTACAAAATTTAATTTGAAATGATTCAGTGATTTATAATGTTATTTAATGTGGCTCAGGTGAAAAATGTGAGGCAAAGGGGGAAATTTATGCTTAGGTATAAAATTTGTAAGGGATGAAAAAATTGGTGAAGCAGAATTATCTTCAAATACATTTTTGTAGGCAGGCAAGAGCCCTGTATATAGAATTTTGATTATCTTTAGAAATTTCCTGGCACATAGCTGATACAAAAATTGGTCTGCTGTATATTACTTTTTGTGTTCCAGAAGATTTCACAAAGAAGATAACTCATCTGATAAAGTTGCTATATAAACCCACAGCACATTTTAAAACAGAAGGCTTTGTAACATTACAAAATGGCAATGACCACCAGGGATGCAGGGAGCTAGAGTTAAACTGTAACTTCCAAACTAGAGAGTAAAGTAACTTATTTCCCTCAGTTTTTGAAACTACTGGGAGAAGCAGAACAGATACAAGATTTTTTGCATTGTATCGAGTTTCACAAAAGACCACAGGTAAGCTGCCAACAAAATTTCCGAGATAGGTGTGTAGTTTTCTCATTCAAGGTTTCCATAGAATATGCTTATTACCGAAAGACATTAAACAGTATCCAATTTCACAGCAGCTGGACAGTGCTAAGTGCTAACACGGCGTAAGATCAGACACTGTGCCTTTTTTATTATATCAGTTTGAGTTGGGATATTACAATATTTGCATCTAAAATTAAAGTATCTTTACCTATCATATGAACCAAGGTACCTGAGATTTCCAATCTAATATAAGCCTACAGCATGAGGTTTAATTTTGGGGTGCTAGCAAAATTAGCAGGGATGAATTATGAGTGATGAAAGATAACACATGAAATGGATTAGAGTTTCCAGTAATCCTAAAATGGAAAAAAGCAGGTAATACACTTTAATCACAGAATACCTTATGAAAAACTTTAATTATTTATGATTACAGTTCAACTGACGGTGGCATGAGAAGCAAGAACTTGAACAGCACCATTTCTTTAGCTATTTCGGCATGTCATATAAGGAAATAAATGGTCTCTCATCTGCCTGTCTAGTCATTTATTTTATGAAACCAACTATTACCAGGCTTGAATGGGAGACAACTTCTGACTGTATTTATAGACATGTTAGCACCAAATTACTTCTGCCGTGGATCCTCTTAGGATTTGACATCAAGGCTATCAAAGGAAGTGCTGATCCCATGTGTACCATTGTGCCTCATGGCACCTGACAAATTGGATTACAGACATTGCTATTCATGGAAATTATTTATTCTTTTCCTCATGCAGAGCGCTTGTAAGAGGAAGCCAAAAAAAAAATTCTGAAAATAAGTTCCAAGGTCTTGAGGAACATGAATCTGATATGAAAGTAGTCTATTAGGGATATTCACCAAGGCTAATGTCCTAAAATGATATCCTAAAGTATTGAATATATAAATCGTTGCTCTATTAAATGGAGCAGTGTAGAGCATGATGACTACAGTGGTTAGGGTTAGCAGCTTTGAATCCAGCAGCTTAAATCTTGGCTTTGCCCTTGTGTAGGTGTGAGGTTTCAGCTTTCTTGTCTGCAAAGCAAAGTGAAAAATAGCACATACTTACAAGGTTGTTGTGACGAGGAATGTGACAATCTATGTAAAGTGTTTAAACATAGAGCCAACCAGATACTAAGTGTTCAATGCATGTCTACTGCCATTATTGAAGTGGTTTCTTAGCATTCAGGAGTACGAATATGTAAACGTCCTTGTAATTCTTTATCTCAACTTAGTTTAGCTCTTAAAATTTGATTTGTACTCTGGGAAACAAAGCTTAATCTTGCCAATTTAAGGTTATGCAATCCCTTCTGGGTTGAAACTTAAGTCTGTTTTGTGTAAACAGATTCAAGATTTCTCAGTTGCCCTTCTCCCCTTTTCAACAAGACTATCTTAAGGTCCAAAGGTATTTTGGATTGTTTTGTGATCAAGCTTGTGTCAAATGGTCTGTGTTGCTCTTCCTTTGCCATCTGATGCTATTTATTGATATATTATGTGTTCTCTTCATGTGGAAATTGCATGGTGATTGATCTGGGGACACTTGGTGGGCTTCCTCTGATGACTTGGCTACACCTTGACAGGGTGGATTGTCCATCCTGTTCTAAGGGCCTTGTTGCTCTATAGTTTTGCAAACTGTCTTTCATGAGATTACAGTTATGATTATTGGTGATTTGAACTCTTCCAGAAGACTATGCTAGAGATTAAGATAACACAAACTGAATAGCGCACTAAGGGACAGCTTGTAGAACCATAGATCTCTTTAGAGCTTTGATGGCCAGTAGGCAACTGGTGATGAAGACTGTGCAAACAACTCATTTGATTACCAATTACTAAAGCTAAGATTTAAACTCAAATGTTTTACTTCCAAATCCAGTATTCTTTTTATTCTTGCTATCACTTTGATTTTCCAAAAAGACATCCTTTTTGGTTTTTGCTGATTTTCTTTTTTATAATTTAATATTTATTATACTTTATGTTCCGGGGTACATGTGCAGAATGTGCAGGTTTGTCACATAGGCATATATGTGCCAGGGTGGTTTGCTGCATTCATCAACCCATCATCTGCATTAGGTATTTCTCCTAATGCTAACCCTCCTCTATCCCCCCATCCCCTGCTATGCCTCCCCTACCCCCCACCCTGTGACAGGCCCTAGTATGTGATGTTTCCCTCCCTGTGTCCATGTACTCTCATTGTTCAACACGCACTTATGAGTGAGAACATGCGGTGTTTGGTTTTCTGTTCTTGTGTCAGTTTGCTGAGAATGATGGTTTCCAGCTTTATCGATGTCCCTGCAAAGGGCATGAACTCATCCCTTTTTATGGCTGCATAGTATTCCATGGTGTATATGTGTGCCACATTTTCTTTATCCAGTCTATCATTGAGGGGCATTTGGGTTGGGTTCCAAGTCTTTGCTATTGTGAACAGAGCCACAATAAACATACATGTGCACGTGTCTTTATAATAGAATGATCCTTTTAAAAACCAAATTGTACTTTGCATTTTAAAGGAAGAGCCTGTACTCCACCAAGTGAAACTGTACCTCTACTAGATCTTCTCCTGGATCATCAGAGTCAAGAGGGATCTGTGCACTGGAGTGAGCACTCCATTATCCTAGATCTCCTTGACTTTTCCTAAGGGCTCAAGAGAGAACTCTGGGTCCTTTTTCCATTTTTTCCCCCCAAACTCTTAGCCTCACTATCAAATTCTGCTTTGAGTTCACTGGGATTAACTTCAGTTGCCCTTTATTTTAAGTTATTCTCCAGAAAAAACTCCAGACTTGTCCCACCTTCTGCTACTATTAGATTTGTCTATCTTCTTCTTCTTCTCCTTTTTTTATTTTATTTTATTTTGAGACGGAGTCTTGTTCTGTCACCAGGCTGGAGTGCAGTGGCGTGATCTTGGCTCACTGCAACCTCTGCTTCCCAGGTTTAAGAGATTCTCCTGCCTCAGCCTCCCAAGTAGTTGGGATCTCAGGTGTGTGCCATTGCGCCCAACTAATTTTTTGTATTTTTAGTAGAGATGGGGTTTCACCATGTTGGCCAGGATGGTCTTGGTCTCTTGACCTCGTGATCTGCCTGCCTCAGCCTCCCAAAGTGCTGGGATTACAGGTGTGAGCCACTGCCCTAGGCCAGGTTTGTCTATCTTCTATCTCCTCTCATCTTTAGTCATCTCCCATAACATTTCCACTGGGTCTTTCATGGTTTATCAGAAGCAAAGCTTTTGTATCATCAACATCTTGGACTTCACCTTCTTGGGCTAATGACAGATTGGCTCCTCAGAGGCTCTTACTTCCTCCACAGGTATCTCAAGTGGTGTTTTCTTTCCTCTAATATCCTACTATGAAGGCTGGAAGTGGGGAATGTTTCCTGGTTATTATTGCCACTTGTAGATCATTTTCCCTTTGTCCTTCCGAAAACACTAATGTTGAGTCTTACATTAACAGACCATATGATCCTGTACCTCTCAGTGTTCTTATCAACTGCTCCTTGAATTATTTTTTCTCATTTCTTGATGGCTTTACCTCTTTCCACCGTCTATTACTATTCCCATTTCAATTGGTGGCAGTTATAATGCAGATATACGTAATCTTTCCAACACTTTCTTAGTTCAGTTCCTTAAACTCCCCTTCTCCAATAGTCTTGTCCTGCTTCCTACCTCAGCCACTTAGTTCCATGGTTACGCTCTAGGCTTTGCATTACCAATAACTGCAACACACACATAATTTCAGTGACAGCTATGCTGATCTCTGACTACTATCTGTGGTCTTTTAATTTATTTCCTGTTAATATTCTAACTTGCTTCTAATATCCTTCATTAATCCGGCAACCCCTCTAGGATCTTCAATTCATTAGTCCTATCATCTTTTTTTTCCCACTGTTCTTCAGTCTCTTTATTCTTTCAACTCTCTTTACCTAATTTTAATCCTAGAGTCAATCCTTACACTCACTGCCTTGAATATACTCCTAATTCACTTGCCCTTCTTTTGCCTCTTCATACTTGCTTTGAGAAACAAACTTCTTTCAATCCATCCCCTCTGTTTCTGCAATTGTGCAACTAATTGAGGCTCCAGTAAAAACAGGGCGACTGGCCTTACTTAAAACTTGTAACCATGCTCCTTAAGTAGGCCTTGAATTTGTTTTTGGCAACAATACTGTCCTTCACCAGTTTGTTTGCTCTTCCACACTCTGAATGCCTATTTGATCATTCCTCTTTCCTCAAAGCCCAGCTTCTTCATTTTCCTTTGTCTCTGATGGCTCTGCTTTCTTCCTTCTTGAGAAAACTGAAGGATCAGGAGAGAACTTCCGTCTTTCTCACCACCAAATCTACCCTCCCCCGACTTCCATTCTCTTTTACACCAATATGAGCCATGGTTCTCCAAACTGTGGGCACAACCATAGTTACATAGGAGCTTTATATCACTATTGATGCCTCAACTCCTGCACCAGATCAATTAAAACCTGTCATTTGGGGCCTGGGTATTGTGCTTTTGAAAAGATTCCCCAGGGGATATTTCTGCTAGCCGGCACTGACAATTATTGCCATAGAAGATGTGCTCTCTTCCTATCTAACCCCAATCCCTTTTTTTGAAATGACTGTTATTATACTTTAAGTTCTGAGATACATATGCAGAATGTGTAGATTTATTATATAGGTATACATGTGCTGTGGTGGTTTGCTGCACCCAGCAACTTGTCATCTACATTAGGTATTTCTCTAATGGAATCCCTCCCCTTACCCCCATCCCCCTGACACGCTCCCCCATCCCCCTGACATGTGTGGTGTTTCCCTTTCTGTGCCCATATGTTCTCATTGTTCACCTCCCACTTATGAGTGAGAACATGCAATGTTTGGTTTTCTGTTCCTGTGTTAGTTTGCTGAGAATCATTGTTTCCAGCTTCATCCATGTCCCTGCAAAGGGCATGAACTCATTCTTTTGTATGGCTGCATTGTATTCCTTGTGTATATGTGCCGCGTTTTCTTTATCCAGTCTATCACTGATGGGTATTTGAGCTGGTTCCAAGTCTTTGCTATTGCAAATAGTGCTGCAATAAACATACGTGTGTCTGTCTTTATAGTAGAATTATTTATAATCCTTTGGGTATATACCCAGTAATGGGATTACTGGGTCAAATGGTATTTCTGGTTCTAGATCCTTGAGGAATCATGACACTGTCTTCCACAATGGTAGAACTAATGTACACTCCCAGCAACAGTGTAAAATTGTTCCTATTTCTTCACATCCTCTCTAGCATCTGTTGTTTCCTGACTTTTTAATGATCACGATGGCATGAGATAGTATCTCATTGTAGTTTTAATTTGCATTTCTCTAATGCCAGTGATGATGAGCTTTTTAAAAACATGTTTGTTGGCTGCATACATGTCTTCTTTTGAGAAGTGTCTGTTCATATCCTTCACCCACTTTGTTATGGGGTTGCTTGTTTTTCTTCTTGTAAATTTGTTTAAGTCTTTTGTAGATTCTGGATATTAGCCCTTTTTCAGATGGCTATATTGCAAAAATTTTCTCTCATTCTGTAGGTTGCCTGTTTACTCTGATGATAGTTTCTTTTGCTGTGCAGAAGCTTTTCAGTTTAATTACATCCCATTTGTCAATTTTGACTTGTTGCAATTGCTTTTGGTGTTTTAGTCATGAAGTCTTTGCCCATGCCTATGTTCTGAATGGTTTTGCCTAGGTTATTTTCTAGTGTTTTTATGGTTTTAGGTCTTATGTTAAATCTGTAATCCATCTTGAGTTAATTTTTATATAAACTGTAAGGAAGGGGTCCAGTTTCAGGTTTCTGCATATGGCTAGGCAGTTTTCCCAACACCATTTATTAAATAGGGAATCCTTTTCCCATTGCTTGTTTTTGTCAGGTTTGTTAAAGATCAGATGGTTGTAGATGTGTGGCATTATTTCAAGGCCTCTGTTCTGTTCCATTGGTCTATGTATCTGTTTTGGTACCAGTACTATACTGTTTTGGTTACTGTAGCCTTGTAGTATACTTTGAAGTCAGGTAGCATGATGCCTCCAATTTTGTTCTTTTTGCTTAGGATTGTCTTGGCTATACAGGCTCTTTTTTGTTCCATATGAAATTTAAAGTAGTTTTTTTTTCCTAATTGTGTAAAGAAAATAAATGGTAGCTTGATGGGATAGCATTGAATCTATAAATTACTTTGGGCAGTATGGCCATTTTTCATTTGCTTGGTAAATATTTCTCCATCCCTTTATTTTGAGCCATTTGTGTCTTTGCACATGAGATGGGTCTCATAAATACAGCACACCAATGGGTCTTGACTCTTTATCCAATTTGCCAGTCTGTGTCTTTGAATTTGGGGCATTTAGCCCATTTACATTGAAGGTTAGTATTGTTACTTGTGAATTTGATCTTTTCATATGGTAGTAGCTGGTTATTCTGCCCACTAGTTGATGTAGTTTCTTCATAATGTCAATGATCTTTACATTTTGGTATGTGTTTGCAGTGGCTGGTACTGGTTTTCCTTTCCATTTTTAGCACTTCCTTCAGGAGCTCTTGTAAGGCAGGCCTGGTGGTGACAGAATCTCTCAGTATTTTCCTGTCTGTAAAGGATTTTATTTCTCCTTTGCTTATGAAGCTTAGTTTGGCTGGATATGAAATTCTGGTTTGAACATTCTAAAATTATTTTCTTTAAAAATTTTGAATATTGGCCCCCACTGTCTTCTGCTTGTAGGGTTTCTACAGAAAGACCTGCTGTTAGTCTGATGGGCTTTTCTTTGTGGTTAACCCAACCTTTCTCTCTGGCTGCCCTTAACATTTTTTCCTTCATTTCAACCTTGCTGAATCTGATGATTATGTCTTCCAGTTGCTTTTCTTGAGGAGTATCTTTGTGGCGTTTTCTGTGTTTTCTGAATATGAATGTTGGCCTGTTTTGCTTGTTTGGGGAAGTTCTCCTGGATAATATCTTGAAGAGTGTTTTCCAACTTGCTTCCATTCTACTCGTCACTTTCAGGACACCAATCAAATGTAGGTTTGGTCTTTTCATATAGTCCCATATTTCTTGGAGGGTTTGCTTGTTCTTTTTTATTCCTTTTTTCTCTAATCTTGTCCTCATGCTTTATTTCATTAAGTCATTTGTCTTCTTGATCAATTCAGCTATTGACACTTGTGTAAGTTTCATGAAGTTCTTGTGCTGTGTTTTTCAGCTCCATCAGGTCATTTATGTTCTCCAAACTGGTTATTATAGTAGGCAGTTCCTGTAACCTTTGATTAAGGTTCTTAGCTTCCTTGCATTGTGTTAGAACATGCTCCTTTAGCTCGGAGGAGTTTGTTATCACCCACTTGCTGAAGCCTACTTTTGTCATCTCATTAAATTCGTTCTCTATCTACTTTTGCTCCCTTGCTGTTGAGGAGTTGTGATGCCTTGGAGAAGAAGAGACATTCTGAGTTTTGAAATTTTCAGCCTTTTTGCACTGATTTTTCCTCATCTTCCTGGATTTATCTACTTTTGGCCTTTGATGTTGGTTACCTTTGGATGGGGCTTTTGCATGAGCGTCCTTTTTGTTGATGTTGATACTATTGCTTTCTGTTTGTTACTTTTCATTCTAACAGTTAGGTCCTTCTACTGCGAATCTTCTGGAGTTTGCTGGAGGTCCACTCCAGACCCTGTTTGCCTGGTATCACCAGTGGAGGCTGCGGAACAGCAAAGATTGCTGCCTGCTTCTTCCTCTGGAAGCTTCATCTTAGAGGGGTGTCAGCCAGATGCCAGCTGGAGCTCTCCTGTATGAGGTCTCTGTTGACACCTGCTGGGAGGTGTCTCCCAGTCAGGAGGCATGAGGGTCAGAGACCCACTTGAGGATGCAGTCTGTCTTTTAGCAGAGCTTGAGTGCTATGCTGGGAGATCCACTGCTCTCTTCAGAGCCAGCAGGCAGGAGTGTTCAAGTTGGCTGAAGCTGTGCCCACAGCTGGCCCTTCCCCCAGGAGCTCTGTTTGAGGAAGATGGGAGTTTTATCTATAAGCCCCTGATGGGGGCTGCTGCCTTTATTTCAGAGATGTCCTGCCCAGAGAGGAGGAATCTAGAGAGGTAATCTGGCTACAGCAGCTTTGCCATGCTGCAGTGGGTTCCTCACCCAGTTCAAACTCCCCAGTGGCTTTGTTTACACTGTGAAGGGAAAACTGCCTATTCAACCCTCAGAATGATGGAAACCCCTCCCCTCACCAAGTTCAAGCATCCCAGGTCAACTTCAGACTGCTGTGCTGGCAGGGAGAATTTCAAGCCAGTGGATCTTAGCTTGTTGGGATTCATGGGAGTGGGTTCTGCTGTGTAAGAGCACTTGGTTCCCTGGTGTCAGCCCCCTTTCCAGGGGAGTGAACAGTTTTGTCTTGCTGGCAGTCCAGGCACCACTGGGATATGAATAAAAACTCCTGCAGCTAGCTCTTGTCTGCCCAAGATTTCTGCTTGAAACACAGGACCCTGGTGGTGTTGGCACCTGAAGGAATCTCATGGTCTGCAGGTTGTGAAGACCATGCGAAAGCATAGTATCCGGGCCAGACAGCACCGTCCCTCATGGCACAGTCCTCATGGCTTCCCTTTTCTAGTGGAGGAAGCTCCCTGACCCCTTATGCTTCCCAGGTGAGGTAACACCCCATCCTGCATCTCCTCACTTTCTGTAGGCCGCACCCACTTTCTAATCAGTTCCAATGAAATGAATCAGGCACGTCTATTGGAAATGCAGAAATCACCTGCCTTCTGTGTTGGTCTTCCTGGGAGCTGTAGACTGGAGCTGTTCCTATTCAGCCATTTTGCCTGACATCCAATCCTGTTTCCTTTCACCTGAATGACATAACTGCAGTGATTCTCCCTTTTTCTTTCATTGTCAGTTATTGACTTTTTAGTGGATCATTTTCAACAGCATACAAACATGCTGTTTCTTCCATTGTCTTAAAATTCTTTTGACTGCACCTTCCAACCAGCTCCATTATTTTGCAGCACTTGCTCTCCTTCCATTCTCCTACACCAAGTCCATTCTGGTCTTTGTGGTACTGCTCCTCTAAACTTGCTCTTCTCAAGATAACTGAAGGCTTCTGCATGGCTAAATCAAATATTCAGTGCTTAGTCCTCATATTACTTGACCTGTTAACATCATTTGACATAGTTGGTCACATACTTCTTTTTGATAAACTTTATTTGGCTTGAAAGACATCACATTCTCAATTTTTCTCCTACCTTATTTTTTTCTTCCTTATCATTTACTGATTCCTCCTCTTTTCCCTCACCTCTTAATGTTATTGAGCCCTTGGGTTCATTCTTTATGCCTGTTCTCTTTTCTGTATACATTGATGCATAGTCATACCATGTAGTTATATGCCTTTAAATAACATCAATATGTGAACTAGTGTTTGTATTCAGATTATTTTCAATTCTTTACTTATGTATCCAGTTAGTTTGTTGAACAATTCTACTTGCAGTATTAATAGACAGCTCAAACCTGATGTGTACAAAATGGAAATCTTGATCCCAGTGTAAGAAAAAACCCACACCACGCCACACCACACCGCACCACACTGCACCATACTACACTGCACCGCACTGCACCATACCACAGCACACCACACCACACCAAAGTCTCCTGTTTCAGCCATAGCCTTTTCCATTTCAGATGGGACTATTGTATTCTTCTATTGCACAAACCCCCCAAATTTTAAAGTCCTCCTTGATTCTCCTGTTTCTTAAAATCAGAATTCAATCTATCAGGGACTCTTCTTGCTCTGCCTTCCCCTTACATCCTGTAGCTGGCCACTTCTTACCACTTCCACTGCTACTGCTCTGGCCTAAGCCAGCGTTCTCTCTTACCTGCGTTAGTTCATGGTCTCCTAAGTGGCTCATTTGCTCTCTTCCTTCCCCAACAGAATATCTCAATATACCTGCCAGGATGATTATTTAAAACACAAGTCTTACCTTGTCATGCTTCTGCTTTAACACTTCAGTTGTTCTCTTTGTCAGAGTCAAAGCCATTTCCTCACAAAGGCCAGTCATTCCCATGATGCCTTGGCTTACCATTTTCTTTCTGATATTGGTTCCCACTGCTTTCCTTTTCTGTTCTCTCCAGCCACACTGACCTCTGAACCCACCTATCGCACTCCAGTCTCTTGGCTTTTTCACTGGTTCATCCAGGGAGAATTTTTTCCCAAATATTCACTTGGGCACTCATACATCTTCTTTAAGTCTGAATCTTTTCCATAAGGGCTTCTCTGACAACGCTCTACTTGTTCCTTTCTTCCCCCTGAGTATCTTAGCATTACCATACAATATTCTGTGGTTTATTTATTATTTTATGATTATAAAATCATACATCCTATATAGCACAGGGGAGGAAATCTTTTTTCCCACTACCTTCCTAGGTTCTCTGGCTAGGACTCTTAAAATTAAACTGACAAAAGGAAGATTTACAAGCAAATAGCAGGGTTTATGAACATGTACAGCACACATACATGTGTGAGAAACAGTGAAGAGTTGCTCAAAGAACTGGCTAGAACTTGGGTCTGTATATTATCTTAACAAGGAACAATACATTTTCAGAAAAGTGACAAGACAAAGGAAAAGGGTTTCAGGCTTTTAGAAGCAGCAAACTGTGGCAACCTAAAGATATGGGGCAAACTAATGGAAGATAAGGTTTATTTTAGTAAGGTTTGTTTGCTGATCCATTTGATGCCAACTTTTCATCTTTTTCATGGCCTTAAAACTTCCCTGGGAGAGGAGATTTGTGACAGTCCTCATTTCTCAGAAGTTTCAAGTTCCTGCTCTTAGTAAGATAAAGGATGCTCCAAGAAGGCTTCTTTCTGCATCTGCTAATTCTCATTTGCCTCTTTATGTCAAAGTGGAATATTTTGGGATGGCATAAACTGATCTCTTACAATAATATGCTTATTTATGATTTATTTAATTGTCAATTGAAGAAATAAATATTCTTTTACAGTCTTTACCATCCAAGTTAGTGCTGATTTGTTACATCAGTTATATTTATATGGACACTATAAATATTTTAATTGTCAGTTGAGGAAGTGAATATTCTTTCACTGTCACTGTCTCATTTACCATCTAAGTTAGTGCTGATTTGTTACATCAGTTATATTTATATTGATACTATAAATATTTTATTTGCTGTGTTTGATGCTTCAAGTACTTCAAAAATTGCCATTATAATCATTGTTTACTTTATTTTTAAAATTTGCATATAATAATTGCATATTGGTAATGAGACTGAGAAATTTTAGCTTCGCATCAAGAAAGTGAAGTGAAAAATTTAAGATATTATACTGACTAGGCAAAAATGCATTTGCCTGAATTAAGCAATTGAATCAGAGCTTACTGTTTTTGGTTGAGTGATTAACTATGATTCATTGCACCATTTTCCTCTTGCTTCTTACTCTTATTAGAAATTTAGCTTCTGTGATTAAATGAGATAAATGTAGAAATTGACAATTATACAATTTAAAAAAACATACAAAAAAAATAATAACATAGATGATGAAATAAAATGTAAGTATAAAATAAAAATATATAATAAAACATAAAGTAAATATACAATACAATAAAATACAATAATCAGGAAGATTGTATTGATGGTTGGTCTGAGTGTTTCACCCTAAGCTACCTTGGATCAGCTAGATAGGTAGTGGCTTACAGAGTACTAGATATAGGCGTGGAACTTAGGAGCCATGAACTTGGGTGTATATATTTGGCCATTAAGTTGACTCATTTCCAAGTCCTATTACTATAAACTTCCACAAAATCTCTGAGGATTCCATCCGTGAAACAGATATTTAGAAAAACAGTTGGAAGGATTTTCTAGGCAAAAAGAGTAACAGATGAGACGGACTGACAAGAGAAATGGCAGTGAGAATGCAGGAAGTAGTGGCCAGGGGACGGGAAGTTGGAACTGGGAAGGGTGGGATGTGAAAGACATAATGAATACTAAATTAGCACACCGTTTTGGTTGATTCCTCTATGCTCTATTTCCAAAGATATATGATGAATTTTAAACAAAATCAGAAATCGGGGAAGACCAAGAGGAAAAGGTTGTCACTAAGGTGTTCCTTGGGGGGAAAGTTGAAATCAATACACTGTAATAATGAAAAACAAAAATGATTGCTATAATCACTTAACAGGCCACTGTTGGACGTGTGCTAAATACTTCACTTACACACATATTTAATCTTTGCCACAACCCAACGATATTGGAAATATGGTTCTCATCTCTGTTTTACTAAAGAGAAAACATGGCTAGCACAGGAAAAGACTGGGTATTAACTCAGGTCTTTCTGACTCCGTAGCTTTTAATTATGGCACCAGTACTTCCCAAAGAACCTCAGAATCACATGTTGCCCTTGCTAAATACAAAGACTTCTGGGCCTTGCACCAAAGGCACTGAATTAGAATCTCCAAGGATAGAGGCCCATAGCCTGCATTTTAAGTAAGCATAATTCTTCATTTTGGAGGTTCCTCAAAAAAACCAAAAATAGAACTATCACATGATCCAGCAATCCCATTCCTAAGTATATACCTCAAAGAAAGGCTGTCAGTATATCAGAGAGGTAGCAGCACTCTCGTGTTTATGGCAGCACTATTCACAATAGCTACGATTTGGAAACAACCAAAGTGTCCATCAACAAATGAATGGACAAAGAAAATGTGGTACATATACACAATGGAGTACCATTCAGTCATAAAAAATAATGAGATCCTGTCATATGCAACAACGTAGATGGAACTGGAGGTCATTATGTTAAGAGAGATAAGCTAGGCACAGAAAGACAGAACTTTATGTTTTCTCACTTATTTGTGGTATCTAAAAACTAAAACAACTGAACTCATGGAAATAGAGAGTAGAAGAATGGTTACCTGAGGCTGGGAAGGGTAGTTGGGGTGTGTGGGTGGGGAAAAGCGGGGGATGGTTAATGGGTAAAAAAGTTAGATAAAAAGAATAAATAAGACCTAGTAGCCTAGTATTTGTTAGGGGGAACTACAGTAAAAAATACTTTAATTGTTCATTTTAAGGTAACTAAAAGAGTATGTTTGGATTGTTTGAAACACAAAGGATAAATGCTTGAGGTGATGGATGTCCTGTTTACTCAGATGTGATTCTTAGATATTGCATGCCTGTATGAAAATCTGTCATGCAACCTATGGATATATACATCCACTATGTACAAAGACAAAAATAAATAAATAAGAATGGTTCTTATGCACAACACATGAACATGTAACTTGAGAATCCTCACATTCATAAGATTCACAGCACTTCTGAATAAAGTCTCATTCTTTGTTTCCAGAAAGTAATTACGGATTCTCTTTCATGGGGGTAGGCTCTGCCCGCCTGTTGGCCAAGGAACTTTTTTTCACTATGTGGCTTCTTGGGCCATATATATATAGCTATTAAATTGACTCATTTCCCAATCCTATTACTATAAACTTCCACGAAATCTCTGAAGATTCCATCTGGGAAACAGATATTCAGAAAAACAGTTGGAAGGATTTTCTAGGCAAAAAGAGTAACATGACAGATACAGGAGTTGTGTGACTTTGATAGACCTGTACCAGGTAACAAACATGCTTATTCTTTCTGCTTTCCTCCTAGTAGGAATATGTGACTACCCTTCTTTAACAGGCAATGTGAAAAAATGCACTGCCCTCAAATAGGCACCAACTCCTTCCCTTCAGTATCCAACTGCCAAGTTTCCTGATATGTCACTTGAGAGAGCAGGGGCTAATTAGTGGGTGGGCACGGGAGGGGAAGTTATGAAGGGTGCAGAGTTCGGTCAAATAAATGAAAGAAATGTCTAACCAAAAGAGATCTAATCAATGGAATGTGATGCCTTGTGAGGTGGTAAGCCACTTGTCAGTGATCATAATCAAGCAGAGCTTGGTTGCATAGATGTTAGGAATACTACACAAAGAACTGGATATAACTCTGACCATTTAATTAAAGAAAACTAAATGTTTAATTTCTGACAGGTAAAATTTATGAAAAATGATTTATTTTGTATACTCCTGTCAAGATACTGTCTAGACTTGGATTCAGGGATAGTTTTGTGCTTTTTCTTACTATTTTATTATCTCACAAATGCTTTCCTTCAAAAAAAAAAAAATTTCCCTGTTCAACAACTTCAGGCCTGTGCTGTCAAGATGGTCTTGCCAGGCTCTCCTGACAGTTACCCCTCTTGATCTTGAACACTCATTTTCATTTCCCTCTCCTATCCTTATATATTCAAATGGCAGGACTAGGGGCTGGGAGATCTCACATGACTCACTCTCCTTGCCGTGTGCAAGTTCTTACTACTCCCAGTTGGGTATTTAGGTTAATTAGACATGAATGACAATGATGTGGGTGAACTTATCATAGTTAATGTAGCTATTAAGAATATATTTCCATGCAGCATCTGTACATAATTTGGATAAGGAAGCATAAAACCTGAAATATATCCTTCATTAATTATTTTTCAAAAAAAAAATGGAGAGCATGTTAGATTACTTTGGAATTTTCACTGTGATTCTTTCAGCTAGGAATAAGATAGTTATCTTGAACACACACTCCAGATTAACTGTGACTCATGGCTCAGGTATTTCTACCCAGAATTATTTTTCTTAATAAAAATGGGATGAAAGCAAAAGCCAAAGGTAAGTGAGTTACTAAGTCAAGGAATCAAACATGAAAAAGCAAAAGCATGGAATTGCAACAAAAAGGTGAAAAATGGAAACGGGCAAGAGTCCACAAATAAATTTTGGACAACTTCAAAGATGACTTAACAATGATGTGTTAATTTGCGCTAGTTGGATTAAAGCTGGAGAGTAAAAACATTAACAATAGAAAAATAACGAATATTAACTCTTTGCTATGTGTTGGTTACTGTACCAAGTATTATACATGCTCTGTCACATTTAATCCTCACAATCCACCTTTGAGGAATGAAATGAAACATTCTGATATCTGTTATATGGAAGTTCAGATGAGGAAACATAGAGTCAGAGAGGTTAATTCACTTGCAGAGTCAGCTGCAGTTTTAGAGCTGAAGTGGTAATACATATCTATCAGAGCCCAAGAAGTATTTCTTAGCTCTTATTACGCGTATTCTCCTCTTAATTATGTTTAGTTTTGGATTTCAAATTTCAAGAGGTACACAGACAACTGGAACCTGTTGAAGAAGAGTATGACCTCAATGACAAAGGGCTTCATGACATTTCTTATGAGAAAAGGCTGAAGATCCTGGGCTTGGCCTTGATCAGTCAGGGACAAAGTGGCCCATGTCCTCTAGTATTCAAAAATAGCTTTTATGGATGGAAACTCTGACTTGATTAACATGGTGTTATGGTTGATTTTATGTGTCACACTGAGCTAGTTGGTAAAACATGGTTTCTGGGTATGTCTGAGACTCTGTTTTTGGAAGAGATTAGCAAGGGGATCAGTAGACTGAGTAAAGCAGACCCATGCTCACCAATGTGGGTGGGCATTATCCAGTCCACTGAGGACCCAGATAGAACAAAAAGGTGAAGGAAGGGAAGATGTGCTCTCTGTTCTTGAGCTGATACATCCAAACAATAGAGCTGCAGAATCTCAGGCTTTAGAAGTCTGGGACTTAAATTTCCCCTCTCATAGTTCTCAGGCCTTGGGCCTTGGACTGAGAGTTACACCATTGGCTCTCCTGCTTCTCAGATCTTTGGACTCAGGCTGAATTACAGCACTAGTTCCTTGTTCTCCAGCTTTCAGATGATATATTGTGAGACCTCTTGGCCTCTATGAGTGAGTAAGCCATTACCCATAATAAATCCCCTTTTTAAATATCTGTCTATACAGCTTACTGGTTCAGTTTCTCTTGAGAACTTTGACTAATACACATGGCTCAGAACCAGGATCTACTGGGAAAAAGAGTTTGTACCAATAAATTGGAGAAAGAATATTCCTTGTCATCAAAAGATTTCTGGAATATGTGGGACGGCCACTTGGTGGGGAGCTTGTCGAGAGGATTGAATGGAAATATGGACTACATATCTTTATGGATCCTTCCAAACTTTAAACTCTATTTATCTGGAAAGAGAATAGTAAAGAAAATTGCAAATTATGTCTAGACCATGTCACATCATTTTTTCTTTTCTTTTCTTTTTTTTTAAAAAATTTTGAGATGGAGTCTCACTCTGTTGCCCAGGCTGGAGTGCAGTGGCACGAACTCGGCTCTCTGCAACCTCTATCTCCCAGATTCAAGCAATCCTCCTGCCTCTGCTTCCTGGGTAGCAGGGATTACAGGTGCCCACCACCAAGCCCAGCTAATTTTTGTATTTTTAGTAGAGACAGGGTTTCATCATATCGGCCAGGCTGGTCTCCCACTCCTGACCTCAGGTATCTTCCTGCCTTGGCTTTCTGAAGTGCTGGGATTACAGGCAGGAGCCACTGCGCCCAGCCAACACATCATTTTCTTATACTACATATATAGAAGTTTTTTTTTGTTTGTTTGTTTTTGTTTTTAAAGCCTATCTTTCCATTTAGAAAGCAAGCTATTTAGAGAATAAAAATCGTATCTAATTTTTGTCAACTCCAGATCCCTTGCCTGGCAAACAACGTGGCTGAAATGAGTGTGAAATGAATGAATAAATAATATAATTTTAGGATACAGTTTTGAGGACATGATGTCAGGTCCTATAATCTAGCAATGAGAATAATTTTTGGAAATATCTTCTGAAAGAAAGTCTCCACGTTTAACATTTGCTGTTAGGTAGTTTTTGTTCATTGATGGGCCGAGAGACTTCAACAGGAATAACACTAGTCATTTTCATTAGGTTTACAGTAACTCTTAGTTTCAAATAACCAGGATTTTACAGAATGCATTTCCAACCTCATAGGCATTCAAGGTGATTGCCTGAACTTCCATACCTTTATACTTCTAAGCAATCCACAGTGGGAACAGTGTGGTGAACATGCAACACATATTTTAGGTCTCTTCTTTTTTCTGGTGTGAGGCTAGCTTTAGACTCCAAGTGGAAATTCATTATTAGATCCTGAGGGAAGTATGCTGCATGACAAAATTATGATGTAAGTGAAGTGATGCCTCCCCAGTTGATCTTTAGCACCGTCCTCTCCTTATACTGCCTGAATTCTACCCATGGATCTTCATTCTTAAGGCATCACCTGCAAGTGAGGGAGACAATATAGTGATCAGGGTAGATTTCTGGTGTCCTCAAATCTAGTTTAACTCCAGCAAATTTAAGCACCCTGGGTTAGGTCAATTGGGGGTGGTGTTGGTATGGCACTATAGCTGGGGTCTTCCTCTTTCAGTCCTGTGTTTATGTTACTTTACCATAAAACTATTTCCAAAAATTCATATTCAAATGATTGTTTCTTTTGTCACCTTTATTCTGAATATAGCTAAACTGTAACCTTTGAAACTCAAGTGTCAGGATCTGTTGAAGGATTGTGAATGTTTCACACCCAGTGTCTCCTGTCTTCTGACTGTTCTGGAATCTTCAGGCTGGGAATATTGCCTTTGAAGCATATGTTCTTCCTGAACCAGGTTGTGTGTTTCCTGCATGAAGGACATTAGCTCTCGTTATTGCTGACCCCATTCATTTTCTCAGGAAGTAAATTACTGAGAAAGCAAAGTTGCACAACAAATATTAATTAGGAATGTTAGAGATACTTGGAAGTCAGGAATCATGATCCCTATCCACTTGTTTCCTGTGATTCACACTCTCCCGGCTTCTATCCTATAAAATAGAGAGGAACGCCAGACTGTCAAAGTACCACTGTAAATAACACAACTTTGAGTAAATTTCTTCTCCGGTATCAATTCCAGTTTCCTTCAGTGTTGTTAAAAGCTGGTGAATTTAAATTACCTTCAGGGATTATTGTGTATAAAAATCAACACATATCTGTAAAATATTTTGACAAACGTTAGATACTTTATGTTATTTTCACCTTCATCAGGTGAAGATAGAGATTCCTTGAGTCCTATTGGAAGGGCACTGTGTATAGTAATCAGAGCCATTTTATGCTCAATTTTCTTTCTTAATACCTTCTTTCCCTATGTATTTTTTTCTTAATACTTTGTTTCCCTATGTATTTTTTTTCTATTCTTTCTTTCTTAACTTGCTTCTCATTTTAGTGAATGAAAACCTATAGCCTCAAGACTGAGAGAGATTTTTCTTGGTTACCCCCTTGGCAATTATTGCAGAGAATTTTTAAAAATGTCAAGTGTGATGTTTTTAGATAGATGTAAATCATCTGTTTACCACACTCATTGCTACTCCTTACGGTTTTCTCCAGAACTGTTTCTCTCATTTACATACCCAGTGTGGATTCTATATGTTTTTAACTCTGTGACCCAGACCTAGAAGGCTGCTGCTTTTCTGAGATAAGATGAAACTAGCAAGCTCTTATATAAGTTAACTAAGGTCAGAATTGAAATCCCTGGCTTCAGGGGGTTTGACTTGAGTTGTGACTAGAGACACACGTTGACATGATAATATTGGGGATATATCAAGTGAAATAAAATACATAGTGACAATTATTTTCATCTATTTTATTTTTAAAAAATGGCTGTTAGAAAATACACATATATGTGGCATATCTTATATTTTTAAGGCCTATTTAGCATACAGACACTTGATAAATTTCAACTATCATTATCATTAAGTTCCACTGGGAGTTTGGGTAAAATTTTTAAGTTATTCCTTAATAAGGGATGGATGAGAACTGTTAGCTTAGGAGGATGAGGCATCAGCTTCTATTTGACATTCGTTTGGTTCTTGTTCTTCTTTGGGGTTCTCTACGTCTTTTTTTTTTGTATTCCATTTTGCTTGTGTTTTGATTGCTCACTTCCTTCAACTGACCCTTGATCTTGTTTCCTGGCGGTTACTGTGATGTTTCACCTTCTCAAGCTCCTCGTGTCTCTCATTCAGACTCCCTGTAATCCATCCTTATTTCACCCTCAATTCTATTTGTGACTGTCTGTTCAGACCTGATGCTTCCTTTCTGCTTCTCTGTTACTAACCCTGGTTTTGTTCTTGCTCTGCCCTAGACAAAAAACTAGGACAGAAAGCTCTGCTCATGAAAAGAATGAAAAGTATGGATTTTCTAAAGATTTGGGGTGATCTTCAGTACCTGGACCTCAGCCTGATAATGAACTCCTTTTGGAATTTAGTTTTGTAGCCTCGGCAAAACTAATCTAAAGTTTTGTGTGAGTTCAAAATGTCATAATTTAACTTAGACATGCAAAGAGTTAAACGCAATTGAGCTTCTTGTTCCATGGAAGTTGTTTGACTTGGGAATAATGAGTGTAAGATAAATGATGGATTTGTTGATTGGAAGCTTCAAAGGATTGGGCAATCTCAATCCTTATTTGCTTGAAATGTTGCCCAGACTCTGAAACTAGCTGGGTGAAGGGAAGGAAGGAGTACACAGTAAAGAACCAGGGAAAGGGTCCTCCTGCTGTTGCGTGATTATACGTGCTAATTATAGTAAATTGCTGTTTTTTTGGGGAAAATGTAAAATCTAAACCCCAAAATACTTTCCAGTCCGATCTTAAATAATTGACCTAGAAAGTATAAGGTAAAGTGCATATGGCTATTTTCTTCTGAAAACTGTGAGAACAAAATTCCAATTAACACAACCTTCAGGAACATCTGTACATGATGTAACTCTTCAGCCATGCAGGGAACGAGCAGGCAAATTACTTGTCTTATTTTTGCCAGTCCTAAAAACAAAGAAACAGTCAAACATCTGATCTTTGAAATGAATGCCTCCTAAAATAGAGTTGCCCAAATCATTGGCAGTGTTAGAACTTTGAAGAAACACAGATGGCTTGGAGTCGCACAGGGTGAGTTTATCAGCAATGATGGCAAAAGGGATGCTAATTAATTAGAGTATCACTGGCTATTTATTGCTCTGCAGCAAGGAGTTTTGACCTTTAAGTAGTTTCAAGACCCAGCACAATTCCTGCCACTTTCGTAGTTTCTCCTTTAAGTGTATTCTTTCTTCTTTTAGAAAATGTCAATCTATAGCATAATTATGTGTGACCTGAGACTAGCTCCTCTTTAGTTATTTTGACCAGCCTACACAATCTTATCATCTCTTAAGGTTTCTCATGGCTATATTCTACTTACGGATTAAAATGGCAGCTCCTCGAAGGCAGGGACTATTGTTTATACCACTTTAACGCCAGCCCTGACCAGGTGCTTGTTGATTACATTTATCTTGGAGTCTACCTCTGGGGAGAATGTTGGCCACTGAATTGAGAGGCTGGTAGAGAGTCACAGCTGTGCAGTCAGCCAGCTTCTTCTGTTATTAGTTATGCTCAGCTACGTGAACTTTGTGGAAATCAGGAGGGAGTGTCTTATTCTAGCAGTTTTTAGTTTGTCATGTAAATTATGTTCTTAACATTAAAATTGTATGGTCAATGCATAACTTGGGAGAACATCTTCTACACTGTGGATTGTACCCCTAACATCCATGAATTGTCTTGCTAGTTCACACCTGTGTCCTGAGAGGCTGAAAGAAAGAGGTTAGATGGATTAGCATAACCTGCAGCCCCCAACACACACACACACACACACACACACACACACACACACACACACACACACACACACTCTCTCACACTCTTTCTTCATATTCTCTTTTGGGACCTTGTTTTTGCATTGCATTGAAAATTACATACACAGTTGAATTTTTGTGGTCAGGGATTTGTCTTATGTGTTTTTGTTCTTTGACACTAAAACCTCCTTTAATAATTATTAGTTAAATGAATGCCCCGTCTGTACACATTTAAAAGGCAGTATGCTATTTGTTCCTTTTAGTAGCTTAGAAAATTTTTCCTTAAGCAGATGCTTGTCAGGGCATATTCCAAACTTTGATCAGTCTCTTTAAAACCCTACTAAAACCTTCCACTTTAATTTTTCACAGGTTTATGGTGCCTCTAAATTTGTGGAAAAACTAGAGGCTTTTAGATGTGACCACTCTCAATTCCCTGTTTCCTCGTTCTGGAAACATGAGTGAGCAGTTTCCTATCCCTTTAGTGCTCTTTACTACAACTGCCACTGCTGGTTAGCTCCTTCCTACAGAATTATCCCTACCGTCTGCCTTATCCTCACACTCTCCTAGCACATGTGACGACTCAGTCTTTGGTAGCCATCTTTCCCTTTGCTTCTCTTTAAATATTGGCATGTCTACAGAGGTTGATTTTCTTTCACAGCTCTGCTAACACCACACTCTTTCCTGGCTGATAGCAACAGGACTCAGTCTTAACTTTTTCCCATATGCTAGTACTTTCCAAATATGTGTTTTCTTTCTTTCTTTCTTTCTTTTTTGAGACGGAGTTTTTGCTCTTGTTACCCAGGCTGGAGTGCAATGGCACGATCTCGGCTCACTGCAACCTCTGCCTCCTGGGTTCAGGCAGTTCTCCTGCCTCAGCCTCCTGAGTAGCTGGGATTACAGGCACGTACCACTATGCCCAGCTAATTTTTTGTATTTTTAGTAGAAACGGGGTTTCACCATGTTGACCAGGATGGTCTCGATCTCTTGACCTCGTGATCCACCCGCCTTGGCCCCCCAAAGTGCTGGGATTACAGGCGTGAGCTACTGCGCCCGGCCCCAAATGTGTGTTTTCTAACCTAGATGTCTTCCGCTAGGTCCAGCGTCTTATATGCAATGTCCTGCTTGCCAGGTTTGCCCCGAGAAGAGCCTGAACCTTATTTACCTCTGTACCCCTAAGCACTCTTAGGATGCTCTAAAATTTAATGGCTTTCCTTATACTTTGGTTACTCACCTCCATTTTTACACATAAAATAATAGAACCTTGAAAATGTTGTGACTTCAAGGTCAAAATGTTTGTTAGAGTTTATGAATTTGTGACTGACTACACATCCTGTGCAGGGCCCTGGATGCCTTTCTCTCCAGATTTTCTGATAGGTGAACATCCTTCACTGTGTCCATGGGATTACAAACTGTCATCTCTTGTAACTCTCCGACAGTGAAGTGCAGGCTCCTTCACGCAAAACTGGCTTCCTGAAATTGCTCTATTGGATCACTGTAGAATTAAAAATTACACTTTAGACCAGAGAATAAACTGACTTTGGGAAAAAGCTGATATCATTTTGGTTTAGGTTTGCTGAGAATACAACATTCCAGGCTGGGTGCGGTAGCTCATGCCTGTAATCCCAGCACTTTGGGAGGCCGAGGTGGGTGGATCATGAGGTCAAAAGATCGAGATCATCCTGGCCAAATGGTGAAACTCCCTCTCTACTAAAAATACAAAAATTAGCCAGGCATTTGGCATGCGCCTGTAGTCCCAGCTACTTGGGAGGCTGAGGCAGAAGGATCGCTTGAACCTGGGAGGTGGAGGTTGCAGTGAGCCGAGACTGTGCCACTGCACTCCAGCCTGGTGACAGAGCAAGACGCCGTCTCAAAAAAAAAAAAAAAAAAAAAAAGGAATACAACATTGTGATCATACAGTTAAATATAAGAATGGGAAAGACCGTGGGATATTACATAATTCATTCCCTCTTTCTTAGATACAAACAAAACCATGTTTATGTTGCTCCATGAAGAAGTTTGCTTAAATTTACTCTGAGTAGGTTAATGTTCTTTAATGATACTATATTTATCATTTGTGGACCATAACTTGGTATTATACTCTGAGTATCTGGTTCTTGGCAGACTTAAAGTTCTGAGACATCTTAGCACTACATATCACTAGGTTAGACACTTTATTCTATATTCTTTATTCTATATTCTTTGTATATTTTAGAGCCTACCTGGAATCCACATTTTTGTGTATTAGTCTGTTCTCAGGCTGCTAATAAAGACATAACTGAGATGGGGTAATTTATAAAGGAATTCAGATTAATGGACTCACAGTTACACATTGCTGAGAAGGCCTCATAATCATGGCAGAAGGTGAAAGAGGAGCAAAATCACATCTTACATGGCAAAAGGCAAGAGAGAGTGTGCAGGGGAGCTCCCTTTTATAAAACTGTCAGATTTCATGACACTTATTATCACGAGAAAAACCCCCAGAAAGATCTGTCCTTATGATTCAATTACCTCCCACTGGGTCCCTCCCATGACACATGAAAATGATGGGAGCTACAAGTCAAGATGAGATTTGGATAGAGACACAGACAAACTGTATCATTTCATCTGGGTCCCTTCCAAATCTCATTTCCTCACATTTCAAAACCAATTATGCCTTCCCAACAGTCCCCCAAAGTCTTAATTCATTCCAGTATTAACTGAAAAGTCCACAGTGTTGTCTCATCTGAGACAAGGCAAGTCCCTTCTACCTATGAGCCTATAAAATCAAAAGCCAAAGTTAGTTACTTCCCAGATACAATGATGTACAGGCATTGGGTAAATATACCCATTCCAATAAAAGACATGGCCAAAACAAGGGGGCTACAGGCCCATGCAAGTCCAAAATCTAATAGGGCAGTCATTAAACCGTAAAGTTCCAAAATGATCTCCTTTGATTCCATGTCTCACATCCAGGACACGCTGATGCAAGAGATGGGCTCCCATAGCCATGGGCATCTTCACCCTTGTGGCTTTGCAGGGTAAAGCCCCTGTCCTGCCTGCTTTCATGGGTGTTGAGTGTCTGTGGCTTTTCCAGGTGCATGGTACAACTATCAGTGGATCTACCATTCTGGGGTCTAGAGGACAGTGGCCTCACTCTCACAGATCCGTGAGGCCGTGTCTCAGTGGGCACTCTGTATGTGGGTTCCAATGCCACTTTTCTCTTCTACACTGCCCTAGCTGAGGTTCTCCATGAGGGCCTTGCCCCTGCAGCAAACTTCTGCCTGGATATTCAGGCATTTCTATACATCCTCTGATATCTAGGTAGAGGTTCCCAAACCTCATTCTTGACTTCTGTGCACCCACAGGTCCAACACCACATATAAGCTGCCAAGGCTTGGAGCTTGCACCCTCTGAAGCAACAGGCTGAGCTGTATATTGGCTTCTTTTAGCCATAGCTGAAATTGAAGCAGCTGGGATGCAGGGCACCATGTCCTGAGGCTATATAGAGCAGAGAAGCCCTGGGCCCAGCCCATAAAACCATTTTTTTTTCCTCCTAGGCCTCCAGCCCTGTTATGGAAAGTCCTGTGCAGAACCTCTAAGACATGACCTGGAGACATTTTCCCCACTGTCATGGTGATTAAGATTTGGCTCTTCATTGCTTATGCAAATTTGTGCAGCTGACTTGAACTTCTCCCTAGAAAATGAGTTTTTCTTTTCTATCACATCATCAGGCTACAAATTTTCCAAACATTTATGCTTTGCTTCCCCTTTAAACATAAGTGCCAATTCCAAACCATATCTTTGTGAATGCATAAAATTGAACACTTTTAATAGCAGCTAGGTTAACTCTTGAATGCTTTGCTGCTTAGAAATTTCTTCCGCTGGATATCCTAAATCATTTATCTCAAGTTCAAAGTTTCACAGATCTCTATGGCAGGGGCAAAATGCTGCCAGTCTCTTTCCTAAAGCATAGCAAGCAACCTTTACTCCAGTTACCAAACAAGTTCCTCATCTCCATCTGAGACCGCCTCAGCCTGAACTGCATTGTCCATATTACTATCAACATTTTGGTCAAAGCCATTCAACACATCTCTAGGAAGTTCTAAACTTTCCCATATCTTCCTTGCTTCTGAGCCTTCTAAACTGTTCTAACCTCTACTATTACCCAGTTCTAAAGTTGCTTCTACATTTTTGGGCACCTCACTACCCAGTACCAATTTGCTGTATTAGTCCGTTCTCATACTGCTAATAAAGACATACCAAAGACTGAGTAATTTATAAAGGAAAGGAGGTTAAATGGACTCACAGCTCCACCTGGCTGGAGAGGCAGAAAGCAAAGGAGGATCAAAGTCCTGTCTTACGTGGTCCCAGGCGAGAGAGCATATGTAGAGGAACTGCCCTTTATAAAACCGTCAGATGTCGCAAGACTTATTCACTATCATGAGAACTGCACAGGAAAAACCCATCCCCAATGATTCAGTTACCTCCTACCAGGTTCCTCCCATAACATGTGGGGATTATGGGAGCTACAATTCAAGATGAGATTTGAGTGAGGACACAGTCAAACTATATCACTTTGTAATTGAGTTCATGACATCATCCTCATAACTTACCAACTGTGATATTCTGCAATGTGGTGAACCACATGTAGCTCTTTTGTGTTTGCAAATGAAGATTCAGTATTTGGAATGGGTATACTTTTTCCTGACAACCCATTAAGGATCAATTTTGTATCTCTGAAGTTACTCTGAATTAGGTAGTATACTCTTTGTTAAAAGAGAGATTAAAGTAGTAAAGATGCATGTTAACAACATGATTACTAGGTCAGGCTTTCTCCATGTACACTCAGATGAATTGATAAAGTATTGAAAAGCAGAGAGCTCTGGGGCCTGTGTGTGAGTGTGTCTGGTGAGAATCAAGAGTTGACAAAGGCATTTTGTTAAGGAGCTTAATAAAATGAATATTTGCTTTTTCAGTAATTTTCAAAGTTATTTTCCCCTGTGTGTGAAAAGGAAATCTTGCATTATGCTTTGCTTTTATAAGTGAGGAGAACAACAGCTTTTCCTTGACTGAAATCTCATTTCAGACAAATTTGATATGAGGACATTTTTCCTGGTTACCCCCACTGTCTTTGATATACGTAACAATGATCTGTCTAGTGATACTGAGATTATCTGATGATGCTAATTATGTAAATTTATTTAGCACTTTACATATTCATTTACATAAAATATTAAACCTAATCCTCAGTGTTAATGAAATAATACCAAGACCATGTTAACTTCTGAGGGGGTAAGCTATTGATTTGTTTTATTTAATTTGGATCATCATTGTTATTTATAACTCTCAATTAAAATCTTGATGTTAGGGTGATAGTAATGTTGGGTTATTGAACTATAGTTTCAAAAGAAGTGAAAATTTATTGCTCTTTCTTTTGTCATACTTACGTTATTCCAAATAATTACCACAGTTAGAGGGCCTGGTAATGGCCCAGACTTTTGAACAGTAATATAATCTTTTATGCTGTGAGAAGGTAAGAAACTATCTTCTCAAGTTAGTCATTAAATAGCTTTCTAGACTATAGGAGTATCACACACTGCTGAATTTGGCATAGTAATTCTCTGCAAAACAGAATAATACTATTTGGTCATATTCTTAGACATAACCAATTAATTATTATGAAGTAGAGATCCAGAAGCTGAAAATAACAAAACCTTTTGAATGTCCAGTGGTTACTGAAGGTATGCTTTCCTCTGACTGCTTTTTAGTATCTACTTTTTAAAATGTCAACCTGCTGAAGATACTGTGTTTAAAAACCTATTCATTGGTAAACAAAATCAGCACAGTGGATTTTTGTAACATTTTATTGAATCAAAGAGTTGAGAACAATGAAACATTTATTAACTAAACCTGCAGGCACACTGAAAATTTGCAAATAAACTGTTTTTTAGTATCATTCATTTTATGCCCAGATCAATAATTATAGTGTGATTTTTTTTTCCAGTGGGATTGAATGAGAGAAAGGGAATTAGCCTAAATTTTTGTTCCATGTGTATACCATAAGTTGCTAAGGGGAATCCCATAAACCATGAGTTAGTTGAGAATTATAAAAACAGGTTATTAACTGAGTCTTTTCTTTTTGCTGATTATGTTTTCTTCTTTACTTTGATTGATCAGTGGGATTAGTAGTATTATTCCCATTTTATCTAGGAGGTAGGTGAAGCTACAAACTTTTTGAAATTAAGGACAAAATCTTACTGTATTTTTATAGCCCTAGCACCTACTACAGCACCTGCAGAGTGGGTGCTGTGAGAATATTTCATGAATGAAATGTAATATGCTCAATACAAACTAGTAAAAGGCAGAGCCACATTTTTGAATTTAAATCTAAAAGTTTTACTGTAAAACTTAAATCTAAAATTTTACCTCCCTCTTTGGCTCTGCCTCTTAAATACATGAGTTTTGGGGGAGTTTGTAACACTAGGAGAAAACATGTAGTGTTTTTTGATCCAAATGTCCAGATTTCATACTGGAGATTGTTTATATTCAACTGGTATGGTAGCTGCACAGTCAGGGAACCCATTATGTGTGTGTTATATTTTTTAGAACACCACCACTAGCTGCTGGAGTGTATTGACTCTGATAAACATATTATATGTTTATTGAATTAAAAATGTGGTCGATACAGATGGATGCTTTGAGGTTTCCACTTCTAACTTCTATAATATTGTGTCAGATTCTTAGTGTCTGAAAAGCGTAACTTTGAAGATACAGAAATCTTCAGTAATTTCAGATGATAGATCTTGAAAAGAATAGCAGGACTTGCCAAAAGCCAGGCATTTTCCTCAAACTGCTTAGACTATTATTATTCCATTGTCTGGAAAGGCAGATAACTTAATGAGTGTAAATTACAACCGACTTGGTAAAGAAGAAGGTTTTGCACTTGAATTCTCTCAGAAGTAAAAATAAGTGAACTTTTTGACTTTGTGAGTGCAGTTGCATTTTTGACTCACCGTAGTTGACATACAAAAAAAAAAAACTAGAAATTTTGAGTGACTATTTCTTAAAATTAAAGATTAGCAAACAAATCAAGCAATTCATCCAAGATTTTAAAGTTTGACATGAAAATTAAAAAAAAAACATGGCCTTATTTTTTGGTGGTTATTTGGTATTAAGAGGAGCTTTTAAAAATTTATGTATCTAATAAATATTTACTGAGCCAGGCAATGTCCTAGACTCAGTGTATGGGAACAAAGTGGTGAACAACAAAAAAGATTTTTCTTATGGAACTTTGATGCTGGTGGCAGGAGTCAGAAAATATACCCAAAAATTATATGTAAATTATTATTGATAGCAATGTTCATTGTGTTGACAATGAATTGGGTGCTAGAGTACATATAATTGGAAAGCCTCTCTGAAGAGATTAAACTTGAACAGAGAAAGGAAGAATGAGCAGTGTAATGGGCTTCAGAACTTGAGTTTGGCATTTTTTTCCCCAGTTTTGAGAATATCATTTAAAAAAAAATTGTACTTTAGGTTCTAGGGTACATGTGCAGATCATGCAGGATTGTTGCATGGGTACATACAAGGCATGGTGGTTTGCTGCCTCTACCCCCCTGTCACCTATATCTGGCATTTCTTGCCATGTTATCCCTCCCCAATCTCCCCAACCCTGCTGTCCTTCCCCTAGCCCCCACCAACAGACCCCAGTGTGTGATGTTCCCTTCTCTGTGTCCATATGTTCTCATTGTTCAACACCCACCTATGAGTGAGAACATGCAATGTTTGATTTTCTGTTCTTGTGTCAGTTTGCTGAGAATGATAGTTTCCAGATTCATCCATGTCCCACAGAAGAAAGTAAGTAGGGCGGAGAAGGATAGGTGGCCAAATGACAGAGGCAAAATAAGGCCAGATCCCTAATAGTCTATTAGGTTATGGTAAGGAGGTTGGGATTTTATTGTGAGTCATAGTACATTGGTACTACACTGTAATTTTACAAGTGGGGCAGTGGTGAGATTTACACATGAAGTAGAAAATGGTAGCTCTGTATGTTATTAGTAGAAAGAATTGTATGGTGAAGAATAGAAGCAGAAAGATCAGACAGGAGTTCATTGTTGAAATGAAGGTCCGTCTTGGGCAAGAATGGCGTTATAAAAAAGTGAATGGATTTAATGTATACTTAAGATGATGGGATGACAGGTTGGAATGGGAATGAGGGAAAGGGAAAAAGCACTGATGACTTAAGACTTTTTGGCTAGACTAGATGGTGATGCAATGAAGAAGAATGGCAGAGGGATAGTGGGTAGGGGAGAAGGATGAAAATGCATCACTCTACTCAGGATATATTAGGTTGGAGATGCCTTTTAGCTGCCTAATTGGTGGTGTCAAATTCTCAATTGAATGTACAGGTTTGGCACAGATAGGATATCAAGGTTGAAGAAAAATTTTTGTGAAAGAACAGGGAAGAGGTCATATTAAAGCTGTGAGGTCATCTGGGTCAAAACTGTAAACAGAGAAGAAGGCTCCAACAGGATCTGAGGTGCGTCAGTAACCATCGGAGGTCAGCCAGAAGAGCAAATGCCAGCAAAATGCCTTGACAGCGAGAGGCCAGTAAGGCAATAGGAGAGCCAAGATTGTGAGAGCGTTCAATGCTTCACTCCCAGAAGAGAGAAAAGTGTTAAAAAATAAGGATATGCTCAACTGTATTCATGTTACCTAGAGGCCAAGAAGAAGAGGACAGCAAAGTTAACTCTAGCACAGGAGATCGTTTCTATGGTGTTTTTAAATCTGAGCATTGATTGTGTGCCATCTCCAGCTTTGAACTGGATGGAAATATAGAAAGAAGTCATGTATTGACATTTTTAAAGGTAGTGACAGTTGGTCATCTTTTATACGTAAAGCTGTTACAGAGATAATATATATTTCCCTGGATTCATAGTTTGGCTAGAATTCTTCAGTTACATCATTTTGTAGACAGCCTTGGTTGAACAGGTTATGAAGAGGCTGGATTTCTGTAGTACTATACCAGAAAGATAAAGGTTTTTTAACATTCCTGCACCATAAGTCCATCAATAGATTTTAATAAAATAGTTTAACTGGCAGAGGTTCAGAGCTAGAAGCCCTATCCACAGCTATAGCTAGCTATGTGCTATACAAGTAATAAAACTGTGTTTGATAGAAGTTATACTACTATCCTCGTCATGTGCAATGAATAAGAGAAATTTGATGCTTATGCATGAAAATATTCAATCGATTCTTAGAAATGCTATAATGGCTGATCAGAGGCAAGATGTATATCTATCTGTATTATAATAATCAGTAACTGACATGTTATACAATAAAAATTGTCTCCCGATGTGTGTGAAATAGATAATTAATGTAACAAAGCTGCTGGAGCCAAATGTTTGATTAGAATCGTGCCTTCAATTCAAGTTTAACTCCTATAGTACTTCTTCTTACCCAAAACAAATACTTTTTAGAGGCCGGTTGCTAATGCTTTCTTCAAATGGCTTCCGGAGAAAATAAGTTTTTGTTTTATGTATTGTTTATGTTGCATGTCTTTTTGTTGTTCTAAGAGTAGCATATATTTGTTTCATTACAGTTGGCAAGTAACTGTAATTTATAGGATGTTTTTCAACTACAAAGTTGGCAGAAGAGAATCAAATTTATTTTTAAAACGTGAAATTGAAGAGTTAAAACTTGGAAAGCAAATTAAGTTTGATAATGTTAGAATAATATGATAAGAAAATATACAAAACACTATTGGGAAAAGATTATCAGTCAAGTGACCTTATGTAGAAATCCATTTGGTAAAGATTGTTATAAAGACACATATTTGGTAAAGTTTGTGGAAAAGTGTCCGTCAGCTTTTTAAAAGCGATTCCAATATACTTGTAATTAAGTATACTGAAACATGTAACACACCCACAGCTCAAAATTCCACAAGAATTGGCCAATTTAATGAAAAAAATTTGACATGATCTTGGTGTCTTGGTGATGGAAACTAACAAATGATGATACTGTCTGCTTACTTGAAAAATTATTCATTGTTCAGAAATTAACAGATACCAATGAAAGTCACAGGTTAGAAACAAGCGTTGTTAAAAAAAATTAATCTTCAGTAACAATCAGAGAAATGGATAGTAAGACCAAAAATGGATATCATTTTATACTCACTTGATATGGTTTGGCTGTATCTCACCCAAATCTCATTCTGAATTGCAGTTCTCATAATCCCCACATGTCATGTGAGGGACCTGATGGGAGGTAAATGAATTATGGGGGTGGTTCCCCCATGCTGTTCTCATGATAGTGAGTGAGTACTCATGAGATCTGATGGTTTTATAAGGGGATTTCCCCTCTTTACTCAGCACTTCTCTTGTTTGCTTTCCATTCCACCATGCTTATAAGTTTCCTGAGGCCTTGCCAGCCATGCTTAACTGTGAGTCATTTAAATCTCTTTCCTTTATAAATTACCCAGTCTTGGGTATGCCTTTTTTAGAAACATGGTAATGAACTAATACACCACTAGAATGCCGCAGAAATAGAAGCCTTTCTACGTCAAGTGTTGACAATGTGTGGAGTAATGGAAACTTACACATTGCTGCTGGTGGGGACATAAACTGGGATAATCTCTTTGGAAAACAATTTAGGATTATCTTGTAAACATAAACACATGCATTCCCTATGACCAATAATTTTTTTTCTCATGCATAAATCCTAGAAAAACTCTTACACACATGAATCAAGAGATAGGTATAAGAACACTTCTAGTTGTATTGTTCACAATGGCAAAACACTGGAAATAAATGTCCATTTGACAAGAAATGAATGTGTATACTTTGTTATATTCACACAGTAGATTATACAACTGTGAAAATGAATTAACTATAACTGGATGCAACAACACAAATTCATCTTTGAAATATAGTTTTCCCTCAGTATTGGAGGAGGATTGATTTTAGAATCTCCCACAGATGCTCAAATCTCTGCTATAAAATGGCTGTAGCATTTGCATATAACCTATGCAAAGCTTCTTGTGTACTGTAAGTCATCTCTAGATTATTTATAATACCTAATACGATATAAATGTTATGTAAATAGTTGTGATACTATATTGTTTAGGGAATAATGACAAGAAAAAGAGTCTGTACATTTTCAGTACAGAAGCAGTTTTTAATTTTTTTGAATATTTTTGATACATGGTTGGATGATTCCATGTGATATGGTTTGGCCCTGTGTCCTCACCCAAATTATATCTCCAATTGTAATCCCCATAATCCCCACATGTCCAGAAAGGCACCTGGTTAATGGTGATTGAATCATGGAGACAGTTTCTCCATGTTGTGTTTATGATAGTGAGTGAATTCTCATGAGATCTGTTGGTTTTATAAGTGTTTGACAGTTCCTTTTTTACACTCTCTCTTCTCTTTTGCCTGCTGCCATGTAAGATGTGCCTGTTTCCCCTTCTGCCAGGATAGTAAGTTTCCTGACGCCTCCTCAGCCATGTGGAAGTTTAAGTCAATTAACCTTATTTTCTTTATAAATTTATTTATATAATTCTCAGTTCTTTACATCAGTGTGAAAATGGACTACTATGACAAATTGGTATCAAGAGTGGGGCACTGATATAAAGGTACTTGAAAATGTGGAAGTGACTTTGGAACTGAGGTTGGAAAGAGGTTGGAACAGTTTGGAGGGCTCAGAAGAAGACAAAGATGTGGGAAAGTTTGGAATTTCCTGAAAACCTGTTGAATGGTTTTGACCAAAATGCTGATAATGATGTGGACAATGAAGTCCAGGCTAAGGTGGTCTCAGATTGAGGTGAAGAATTTATTGGGAACTGGAATAAAAGTCACTCTTGCTATGCTTTAGCAAAGAAAGTGGTTGCATTTTGCCCCTGCCCCAGAGATCTGTGGAACTTTGAACTTGAGAGAGATGACTTCAAATTGGAACTTATGTTTAAAAGGGAAACAAAGAAAAAGGGAAGCAGAGCACAAAAAGTTGGGAAAATTTGCAGCCTGATCATGTAATAGAAAAGAAAAATCCATTTTATCGGGAGAAATTCAAGCCAGCTGCAGAAATAAGTAATGAGGACCTGAATGTTAATCATCAAGTCAATGGGGAAAATGCCTCTAAGGCATGTTAGAGACCTCCCATCCCAGACCTGTAGGCCTAGGAGGAAAAAAAAAAACAAACAAAAAACGGTTTCATGGGCAGGGTCCAGTGTCTCTCTGTTGTGTGCAGCCCCTGGACTTGGTGCCCTGCATTCCAGCTATTTCAGCTCCATCTGTTGCTAAGAGGTGCTAAGGTACTACTTGGGTTGTTGCTTCAGACGGTACAAGTCCCAAGCCTTGGTGGTTTTCACATGGTGTTGGTCCTGTGAGTGCACAGAAGTAAAAAATTAATGTTCGGGAACCTTTGCCTAGATTTCAGAAGATGTATGGAAATGTCCTGGATGTCTGGGCAGAAGTTTGTTGCAGGAGTGGAACCCTCATGGAGCATCTCTGCTAGGGCAGTTCAGAAGGGAAATCTGGAGTTGGAGCCCCTACACAGCGTCCCCCCTGAGGCACTGCCTAGTGGAACTGTGAGAAGAGGGCCACTGTCCTCCAGACCTCAGAATTGTAGATCCAGCAGCAACTCACACCATGCATCTAGAAAAGCTGCAGACACTCAACACCAGCTGTGAAAGCACCTGGGGGATTGTGTACGGGGGTGAGAATGTACCCTGCAAAGCTACAGGGTCATAACTGCCCAAGACCATGGGAGCCCATCTCTTGCATCAGTGTGACCTGGATGTGAGATATGGGGTCAAAGGAGATTATTTTGGGGCTTTAAGATTTAATGATTGCCCTGCTGGATTTTGGAATTGCATGGGGCCTGCAGCTCCTTGGTTTTGGCCAATTTCTCCCATTTGGAATAAGAGCATTTATCCAATTATACCCATGGTATTGTGGAAGTAACTAACTTGCTTTTGATTTTACCAGCTCCTAGGCGGAAGGGACTTGCTTGTCTCAGATGAGACTTTTGACGGACTTTTGGGTTAATGCTGAAATGAATTAAGACTCTGGGAAACTGTTGGGAAGGCAAGATTGGTTTTAAAATGGAAAAAAAAAAAGTGAGACCTAGGAGGGGCTAGAGGCAGCATGATACAGTTGGGCCTTATGTCCCTACCCAAATTTCATCTTGAATTGTAATCCCCATAATCTCCATAGGTCAAGGGATTGACCAGGTGAGAGGAGGTTGGATCATGGGGACAGTTCCCCCCATGCTGTCCTCATGTTAGTGAGTGAGTTCTCATGAAATCAGATGATTTTATGAGTGTTTAACAGTGCCTCCTTTACACTCATTCCTCTTTCTCACTTGCTGCCATGTAAGATGTGCCTGCTTCCCTTTCTTCTATGATAATAAGTTTCCGGAGGCTTCTCCAACCATGCTGCATTGTGAGTCAATTAAACCTCTTTTCTTTATAAATTACTGTATCTTGGGCAGTTCTTTATAGCCATGTGAAACTGGACTAATACATTATGGTTGCTGAACCTACAGATATGTCCTCTGTAATGCTGAGTGGAAAAAGCAAGTTTCAGGAAATTGCATTTAGTATAATGCCATATTTATAAAGCTCAAGCCAAACAAATTGACAGAATACATTAGTTAAAGATATACATTCAGCATCATTTTTACCTCAAGGACTTGCACATCCACTCTACTTGGGTCCTAAAATGAATCCCCTGCAGATAGCAAGGGGTTTGTCTTTCAAGAACAATGATAATGTTATTGTTATTAAATTGGTGATGGGTTTGGTAGATAGTGGTTCATATTTATTTTATTATTTTGCTTTCTAATTATACCTATGTTACCTATTTTTATATGTATCAAATAATATGGAAGAGTCATATTGCATGAAATCAGTCATTTTTGAGATCATTTAGATCCTCAACAGAGATAAGATGCTATCTAGATTATTATGTTATCAGATAACATTTATATCCCATTTGCTATTTGTATCACAAATAGCTTGACGGCAGGCAGAAGAAAGGAAACATCATAGATGAAGCAAACAGTTACATCTCTCTTTAAAAACTTAGGTTCTTGGGTCTCTTAGAAATCAGAATATATATTAAGCATTTTGGTTGATAATGTGACATGATGTTCAGTGCCTGCTGAGCCCTCTTCTTTTTTCCTCTGTTCAATTTTAGAAGTGTTGGCAAGATAAGAATAAGCAAAATCAAACAAATCATCTGCCAAAAAAACTCATATGTAAGGTAGGCAAATAGTGCTGAACTACTGATTAACACAAGCAGATTGAAATCCTTATAACCTAAACCTCTCTAAGCACTGAGAATGGCAAGGGAAGAGCTTCAAGCATTTGAAGTGGCCTAGTAATATCAGGAACAATGATGTGAACACGAATCCAAGTGCTTGCCAAGTGCTGTGTATTTAACTGAAGAGATAATTGTATGCAAGACTATGGAATCCCTGGGTAGATGAAAAGTGTGAAGTTTGGAAGATTATTAAATATTTCATAATGTTTTTTATATTCATGAAAGTATAGTATAATTAGATCTTGGCTTAGTTTGTGCTTTTGACTGCCATTGTTAATTTTTTTTATTCCAGAATTTTATTAACTCTCAACCCAGAGCCATTACTTTTCTTGTGAACCTCATACTTAGCTTTGGCTAAGTTTAAGGCTTTAAATGAAATAAAGAAATGAAACACAAATAAAGAATTGGTTTTCCATTGCCTCATCGATAAACATAGATTTTAGGTACCATCCTGCTGACCCTCCAGTCTTTGGTAGTTGTATTTATTTTCTTCCCTCCCTTTATATCCTTTCCTCCTCCTCCCTTCCCTTTCACTTCTCTCTCTCATTCTCTTTTGTCTTCTCTTTCACCAGTTGCCGGATGGATTTGTAGTTTCCTGAAATTCTTATTTACAGGACACTGTTTTCGGGGAGTGCTAACTTCTTTATATAACCGGGTATTTGAAGAGTTTGTATAATCTCTTCTCTGATATGTATGGTTAGGACACTAGATTACCAGGTTGTATTTTACTTCTCACTAGGGTACCTAGGCATGGATACCTTCATTTTTTCATTCACTCATTCATCCAGTAAACACATATATTGAGTACCTACTATATGTACCTGTGAGACACGAACTCCTATGACACAAAGATGACAATAACATATTTCCAGCCTCTAAAACTTTCACTCTCTGAAGGGATTGCCCAAGTTTATGATTTACAGGTGTGAACTGCCAAACGTCTGAACTGTTAAGGTAATCTAAAGGTAAGCATGGACATTATTCTTGGGAACATAGGCCTTTGTGAACTGTTCTCTCCAACTCCTTACTTCACTGTATTTGTGTTTGCTTTGGATACTTTGAGTAAATCTTAGGTATCAGTTCTTAAACCTAGCCACAAGAGCCTGGAGTTTCATTGAGTTAATATTTGGGGAAATTGTTTCACTTTTTTAGTGTGTGAGTGGGTAGATCAGGGGAGGGATAGTGTATGCTTCATGAATGGTGAAAGAATGTAGAAGAAATAGGTTTTTTTTTTTTTTTTAATGTGAAATTAAGACATTTGCCACCTACTTGTAGCTTTAAGAAGGGTAGCAGATTGTTTAAAATCTCGGCTATGTCTCATTTTTCTCAACTGATATAAAACACATATTTATGATTCTATTTTTATTGTCTAACTAAATTTCATAGCTTTCTCTCCTCATAGTCCTTCTGGATAGCCATGCATTCATCCATGCTTCTATCCATGCATGTTTATTGGCTGTTGGTTAGGTACCAGACCCTGAAAGTACACAGGGCCCTTGACCTTGAATGGAACTTCAATTTTGTCCTTGGGTTCATATAGGGAAACTAAGGTGAATACTATTTAAAAAGAGTGAAGGTGGAAAATACAAATGATAGTAAGCATGCTGAGAAAGAGGCCTGTTTAGTCTGGACAGTATAAATCAAAACATAACCACATGATAGTTTGTTTAATAATCAGGAGTTTTCTGCATCCATATTTTATCAGTTCTAAAAGCACTATCCATTTGACTTTAAATGCAGGATATGGCTAAGAGACAAATTCCTTTAAATATTAAAGGAATTTAAGATTGTTTTAGCTGTTAGTTTTGAGTTGAAAATTACAAGAACCATGCAGGCAATAATTACTCTTTAATAAACCAGGGAATTCTGTTTACTAGACTATCACTCTTTTGTTAACAAGAACATAAAGTATTATGGGATAACTGCGTCCATGTACAAATAGCATCAGGACTTCAGGTAAGTGACAGATGACTGCAAGACACTGAGAGAAATGTTTTAAAGATTTAAAAAAATGTCTTTATTTGTCTTTGTGCTCTTCAAAACACAGCACTGTCTCTTTGCTGCTGAGCTGCATTTGTAACTGTATTAGTGAATATCTGATTTGTATTTTGGAGGAGATCCAATGCATATATCCACATTAATGCAACACATGCAAAGGTCAGGAGGTCCAAAGTTTGGTTCCCATAGCAACTGATCTTTGTTCCTCTGGAGTTTGGCAGTATTTGCTTTCACTTCATATTAGCAAAACTTTTCTATTTAATGGTGTACATCATGGCAAAGTTGTTATGAGAAATGTTATTTAGAAATGTCTAATTCCTATTTAGCAAAACTTCAACTTTGATGTTGTAACTATTTTATGCTTCCCATATTCATGAAAAATAAAGGGAATTGGGAACATAAAAGAGAACATGAATAACTTTTTCCTAAATGATTATCTAACAGTCATTAATTTAGCTATCAAAATGTCTTCAAACAACTAATTTTGAAAGTGTCTGCATTTGTTTATGTGAGTATATAAATAATGGGATAATTTTTTACAAACTAAAATGTAGGAAAATGTTTGATTAAAAGTAGAACATTTTTATGTACATATATCTTTGGAGTTGTTTATTAAAATTGAAACCAACAAATGCCACACTCATATTCACTATGTTCTTTCTGTTAAAATGGAAGAGTTGTCTGCACTGCTATTCAAAGTCAACCTGTCCATCACGGTCTGGATCTTACTTCCTCTCATGAGCCTTGGTCCTGCCATTCTCTCCTCTCACTCCTGAATCTTCCACTTCTCCCTCTCTACCAGATCATTTCCATTACACTCACATTGTCCTATATCTCCCCAACCCTAGGTGACCTCATAGCTGCTACCCAATTTTTGTTCTTCCTTTCATAGCAAAGCTTATTGGAAGAGGTTTCTATATTCATTGTATCCAATGTCTTTATCTCACTCCAGAGGGTCTTCTGTTCCTCCCACTTCACTGCAGCTGCTGTTTTTAAGGTCACCAAGGCTTGCTTGCGTGCTGCCAAGTGTACTGGTTAGTTGTTTAAGCTCATTTTATTCAACCCCGAAGCTGTAGTCAAAACTTTGGACTCAGCTGAGCATTTCCTTTTGGGATACTTTCTTTCTGTTAGTCTCTGTGAGACCTTATTCTTCTGACTGGCACCTCCTTCTCAGTCTCTTTTGCTATCTCTTTTTCCTCTGTTCCACTTTAAAAGTTAGGGGTGCTTTAGATCTTGGGTCTTCTCTATTTATAATCTCACTCAGAGTTCTAAGGCTGTTGGCAAATAAAAGTACAGCATTCTGAGTTAAGTTTGAATCTCAGACATATTTTTTTACTGCAAACATGTTCCATGTTTTACATATACACATTTATTTACTTATTCTATAAACTATTAGGATATACTTTATTATTATTATTATTATTTTTATCAAGATGGAGTCTCACTCCGTAGCCTAGGCTGGAGTGCAGTGGCACAATCTTGTCTCACTGCAACCTCTGCCCCCCAGATTCAAGAGATTTTCATGCCTCAGACTTCCAAGTAGCTGGGACTACAGGCACATGCCACCATGCCCGGCTAATGCTTTTGTGTTTTTATTAGAGATAGAGTTTTGCCATGTTAGCCGGGCTGGTCTCGAACTCTGGACTTCAAGTGATCTGCCTGTCTCAGCCTCCCAAAGTGCTGGGATAACAGGCATGAGCCACCGCGCCCATCTAGGACATACTTTAGTATAGGTATGTCCTATGCAATGTTTTGGACATATATTAAATAATTTTTCATTATTTTGGAAATTCAAACTTGACTGGGTGTCTTATATTTTAGCTGGCACCCCTGCCCTGAGTAAGCTCATTCACATTCATGGTGTTAAATACTATCTATGTGCTCTAGATGTTACTTCTCCAGAAGCCTAAGATTAGTCTTCCCAATTTCCTATGTAACATCTTGAGCATCTGTCTTCTCAAACTTAATCTGTCCCAAAGACAGTTACTCATTTCTGCTTTCTCTCCATCATAGTAACTACACTGATACTCATCTGGTTTATTAAACCAAATATTTCCACTATGTCCTTGGTTCCTGTCCTTTTTGCTAACCTCTTATCAAATCTCTGACCCAATTCCAATGTCTTTATATCCAAAGTATATCACAAGTATGTCTACTTGTCTTCCTCCCTACTGATAGCTTTATAGGTCAGGCCATCACCTTAACTTGCGTGGGCTGTAGCCCCAGCATCCTAGCTGTTCCCCCTATTTCTACTACATTTACCTCCTACGACACTGTTTAGGCAGCAGCAATTTTTAATGTGATCTTTAAAAAACATAAATCAGATCATTTTAATTGCCTGGTTGTTTCAAAGCCCCTTCCACTTTCACTTTCCAATGGCTTCCCACTGTACTTTGAATAAATCCCAGTTTTTTTTTCATGGTCAGCGGGCTTCTGTGGACTGACTCCTGCCAGGACCACTCTGCTGACTCATGCATACTGCCCCTCCCATACTGCCTTCGGTCTATTTCACTATTTCTATTCCTTTTATTTTGCCCAGAATATGCTTACATGCTCCCCTACCTTCCTCCCCTCCTCCTCTTCCTCCGCCTTCTTTTTCTTCTGATTCTTTTTCTGATTCTGATTCTGTTGCTTCTGCTTCTGGTTCTTGTGTAACTTCTCCTTCTGTTGCTTTTGCTTCTTCTGTTTCTGCTGCTGCTTCTTTTCTTTTCCTCTCAGCTGGTTTATTTGGCTAAACTCACCATCCTATCTAATGTTGTTTTAGCCCCCCAGGCACTGATCAATTCTGAAAATTGTCACATTGGTTTATTTAGGTATTCATTTATTTTCTCCTTTCTGGAACATGCATTCCATGATGGAGGGACTATGTTAGTTCTATTAATTGCTTTATTTACAGCTCCTGAAATAGAACACAGTAGGTACTCAATACATATTTGCTGACATCCGAATTAGTGATTTTCTAAAATAGATCTGTGCTACTATATAGCAAGAAAATTCCAGGATATAATCCCTTTTTTGGATCAGAAAATAGACAAAAAATGAAAATATTTTCACTGCTTTGTTTTTCTCCTACTGGCACTTATGCCATGGTGTTCAGGAGGATACGTTGGTGAAAAACAGCAATCAGCACCAACACAAACACTGGAAATGGTTTCATCTGCTGGAGTGAGTTGGGTCTGTCCCCAGGGAAAAGCCTGGCATATTATAGCTAGTCAGGATCCTACAATAGATTGTCTTTCAAAGTCAAAATTCAACCTGTCAAGATGTGGAGAAAATGATTTGTAGCCTGAAGAGATGGCAGATTAATATTTCTGAAAAACTGTGCACTAAACCCCCTGTAGCTACTTATTTGTTCTACTATTAAGACCTCCCTCCCTCTGGTATAGGAAACACTTTCCACAAAACAGCACATTTGCTTTGTATATAGACATTTCCCTTGCCCCAAGATGGGGTTTCCCAGTGAGGTGTAATATTCATTAGCCGCTTCGGACAATGCAGCCTGCTGAAACAGACCTGTGTCTTTATCTCACAGATGCATTTCAGAATCAGAATGCACTGGGTGACTGGGGGAAGCTGTGATGTATGAAGCAGAAAGAAGATTGATTTTTCACAAGGGACCTTGTACCTGGAGTAATGAGAGTGGCAAATTACTTGCTCACTGAACAGACATGACAGGAATGTCATAGAGTAAATTTATGCAAACACACTGGGGTCACAGAGGTGGGAATCCACAAAGTGACCTTATCTCTGGAAGATATCTCTTTAAATCACCAGTTTGCCCTGGGAAGCCTACACTCAGCAAAGGCTGTATCATAGCTGCCTAAAAACCAAATCTTCTAATGAATAATGTAATGCTCATGGTACAGTAAGAAATAGGATAAATTGTGGTGCCATTTTAAAATGAGAGTCTTCAACTCACAGGCTATTTTTGGTGTTCATCTTGGATTTTGTGGCAGTGGAACATAAAATATCTACTTTAATAGAGTAAAAGAAATGGAGTGATTTATCCTAGTCATCGTAGGCCTTTAGAACCTCTCATTTGGTAATAGAAAAAGTCAGCGGTTGATGGGGAAGTGGATAATTTTTCTGTGTGTAGGCAGCCCAATGCATATAGAACACATAAGTGTCTCAGAACATTTGGGGCAGACAAAACAATTTAAAAAGTCTCTAAATGACAGAACGATATGGCTGTGGTATTCGGCAAAAACATTTCAAGATTCCCAACACAACAGTTGATACAATTCACTTTAAAAAGCACTGCTGATGCTTTTAGCTGTAAACTATTAAAAGAATATTAAAATAATAATTTTGTTCTGTTAATGAATTTAAAAGTCTGCTGATTTTAGCAGGTAGTCTTGGATTTAGAACAGTTCTTTCCTGTTTGATATCCATCTGTTGATTATTCATCACTCATTTTTTGAGACCCTGGTTGTGTCTGGAACTATGTTAAATGCAAGGTAGAGAGCAAAGAAACCAGCCAGGTTCTCAGCTCATTCCTAGTAACCCATATTGTAATGTTAGATACATCCAGAGAAAATCAACGCTGTCAAGTCCAGTAGCACAGACCGAGTCATGGAGAACAAGGCAGAACACATTCTAAGAGAGGTGTTATTTGCCCTTTTGATCTTGTTTCTTAGAATCTTGACTGCAATACTCAATAGGCTCAGCTTAGTCTAGATATCCCTAAAAAACAATGTTGACATTCTTTAACCTGGTACCTTATGAGACAACAGAAGGTGCATTTTCCTAAGTGCATCATGTGTGTTAGCGATATCAATAATTATGTTACTTTTATTGGGTAGATTCCACCATTATATCTACTCTGCAGATGGGAAATGAATGGAGAGGGAGTTGGGGTAACTTTCCTAAGGTCACTCAGATAGTAGCAATCGAGGCCAGCCCACTGCTGCTGGAAACACAATTTCCAACCACTCCAGGGGAGTTTAGCCTCCAGTGGAGAGGAGTAGTCTTAGAAAAGGTTTTGTTAAAAACAACTGAGTCCACCTTTGGAATAAGAAATAAGCTGTGAAATTTACCATGAAATAAACTAATATATGTTTATACCAGAGCGGAGCTCAGGTATTCATTTCTGGGACCTATTCACTGAAAATCTGGTAATTACCACATGTTGGTCCACTCTGAAATTCCCTTCCTTTAGATTGTTTTGATCCTCCTTTGCGCCTACACCTTTTTTGCCTCCTACCTGTATTTGTTGGACTGTTGCATCCTTGCTTGGGGACCCTAACTTTTATTCAAAAAGTCTTTTTTTCTACTTTGTCTTTTAAGTGCACCTTCTCACTGAGTTTTTCAATGAGTACATCATTTAAAAGCTTTGCAAAATGTGAGTTGTTATCTTTGGATATTGGTTATTCTTCTCTGCTTGTAGGAGAATGTGGCTATGATTGCTTACTTCTGGTCTGAGTATTTTGTGTTTTTTTCCATGTGGTATGTTTTTAAGGTACAATTAAGATTTGAACTTACTTTCAGTGAGAAGGGTCCTGTACTGGAGCTCACGACTTTCCCTCTTTGCCAGATACGTGGATCCACCAGGCTCTAATCACCTAGGGACATTCCAGTTTCATCATTGCATCTTCCTGACCATTGTGTTAGGCTATGCTTGTAATAGCAATTAGCTAACCCTTGTGTTTTCTGTATGTCAGGCATTATTCTAAGTGCTTTATCTGTCTTAAGTAATTTTGTAATAAGGCCAACTCCACTAGGTAGGAAGCATTATTTTCTGCATTTAACAGAGAAAAACTTCCATGTAGGTAATAGGCTGTCAAGGTAGACCTCGTAATCCAGACTTCCCTGCCAAATAGTTACTGACATATTGGAGTCAAATTCAGTGTGTCCTGGGGTTGGGGGGGGGGCAGATAAGTCTTCTTGAAACGTTTAATAGTGAATTTCAGTATGGGACTTATTTCTTCACTTGGTCTTCTCTGTGAGTCTTACTATTTTTTAGCTATAGCAGACCCCTCCACCTCCAGTTAATACACATCTACTAGTTGAGCATTTATTATGAGCAGGTCCTGCTCTAAGCACTTTATATATTTTAATACATTTCATTGTCAAAGCCCTTTAAGAAAGCATTATTATTTTTCTTATTTCATAGTTGAATTAATTGAGGCAGTTGTGAATTTTGCCCAATGGCCCAAAGTTAGCAAATGTCAAAGCTAGGATTTGAGTCCAGGAAGTCTGGTTCTCAAGTTTCCCACTATTCAGTGCTATCATTACATTCTCAATTATAAGGTGGTTATAATTATAGCTGAATTACGTCAGTAGCCCACAAATTAATGAATCATACTATTTTATCCTTAAGTGCCTGTAAGACCTAACAATATAAAACAAAAGTCAAGAACCAATCCTTTTTTAAATGTACATCTCTTTCAATTAGAGTGTAAGCCTTTAGTGATTAACTCCAGTAAGTGGACACAGATGTGGACCACTGGGACCCACATGAGACCTTGCCACTGTGAGGGCCCAGTGCTGGAGTCAGGCCTAATGTATGTTCTGAGGATCCATTCCGGTAGGCAAAGCATGGCGCTTCGGGATAAGGCAAAAGCAATATAGCCAGAGTACTCTTAAGGAGGGCAGTGGAGATGCAAGTGGGAAATCAGTGTGAAGAAACATTGTCCGGAGGTAGCAAAGAGCAGGACTAAGTTTCAGAAACGGTACTCCATGGGGGAGTGGTGGTGGTGGTGGGGTAAGGGGGTCATATAAAGAACAAACTGAGGTCTTCTGCAGGTGCCCCAGGAAAGGAGTGAGGCCTGGGAAAATAGCAGCAGAACTGGGGCAACACATGCGAGCCAGGCTGACAAATGCCATATAACTCCCATAGCAATGGGCCGGGTCTCCTTAAATTTTTTATTCTGAATGCTAGGTTTGAACCTAATGCCAGGAGGGAGGTCTGAGCCTAACGGAGAAGAAGATAAGTTCTGGCTTTGGGAAAAATGCTTTCTTCTTTTCAAAGGGAGCCCTTACCCACAGCATAGCCCCTCTCATTTATTAACCAACTATTTGACGTAACTATGGGGGTTATGTCTAGAGTTGAGTGCACGCCGTTGGTTGTACACTCTATTTTCCTTTCTGATTGGTTCTTGCGATGGAGTGAAGATAGTATCCTTAGACATGCGGTCTAATGTGCACAGGAATACAAAATCTGAAAGGAGAAGAGAATCATTTTGTCTCCTATCTGTCTTGGAGGATCTATCATAGTATTCTCCTTAATCAGAAAGTGGGAATGAAACCTGTTCAGACATGACATAACACCCACACTCAAGTCACTGGCATGAACGGAGAAAAAGAGTGACACTTAAAAGTTCCAGTAGCAGAGAACTTCAAATTATTTCTGTTTACCATTGGGGACCATTATGTAGTTTTCCAGCACACCATTGCCTTCTGAGTTACATTTTAATGTAGTCATCAGTTTTCATTCTTCACACCTTCAGAAAGAAAGAGCAGAATCAGGCAAACAGCAAAGGTGAACTGAGGTGGAGGACATGCGCTCCCCAGATGGTCCACAAATTGGCTAGTATTCCCAAGTAGATTAAAACTTAATTGTATTATCATCTACATTTGATGTTTGTACAGTGTGGTATCAGCAGATGGTATCAAGGGTTCTGTGAACTCGATTATTTTTGTACAACTCTCAGTATGGAAGGTGTAGGACTATGTTAGATAAATGAAAAAGGACCAAAGCTGCTGTGGACCCTGCCATTACGTCGTTCTTCTCCCTGTGTGCAAAACAGCAACTATTGTGAATGCCAGGAACTCTTTCTGTATTCTTTATCTGATGCATAGCATGCTCACTAGTTTTACTGTAGGATGATATGCTAGAAGGTACAAGAGATTCATCACCATGGGACCTGCATATGGGTCCTAAAGCTGTCCCTTATGGGTATACTCTGACTGGGCAAGTCACTTCACCCATTTGAGCCTCAGTTTCCCTATTTTTATAATATGGGTAAAAACATCTTATTCACTGTATTGAATTATGACTGTGAAATATTTCACCCATTTGAAAGAGGTTTGTAAAAATAAGAAACTATAAATTTAGATGCTTCCTATGGTAAAAACAAAGAAGTTTATTTAGCAAGTATTGTCATACTTCAGTTAAGAAATGTGACTGAATTTTATTAAGGAATGGAGTGAAAAACTCATAAAAGGAGGCAGGGTACCACATTTGAAATGCTTTTGTTTTTATTTGAGCTTAGATGTTATCTTTTAGCTTCTTTTTTTCCTCTCTCTCAAATTATTCTTTATACTCTTATTATAACCCTCCTCATCATAGGACAAACATATTGCCTAGTAGTTTTAAGATACAGTACATATTGGTAGCCTAGAGAACATATTTTTGTCATGTTTTCTTTTGTATTTATACGGAGTATCATAGTGATTCAGAAATGGTAAAGTCTTTCTGAAAAAAGTTGCGAACTCTGTACTTTATTAATACCAATCTTTCCATTGAGCATCTCAAGTTTTTAAGATAGCTTGATTAAAGATAAATTCTGAGAAATGCAATGCATCTAATACTGAGAGAGGCATTCACTCATGTCCTACTACAAGAGAACAACTTCAAATATTTGGAACTACAAATCTTCAAAGAATGTTTTTCTATTTACTGGAAATAGTAGTGGTGTCATATGAGCTAGGGGCAAATACTTTATCCAAAGAACTTGTTGACTGGTTTTCTTTGGAGATGTTTGATCATCAAATGATAAAGAGAATTTGTGTAGATTTTACATGTTTAAGCTGATGTCCTTTGCAGTCCCCCCATGCTCACTGGTACCTACCACATTTAGGGCAAACACTTCCATGTGGCTGTCACATCCTAAATATTCTGGTCAGCTCCATTGTTCCAGGTTTACTTCTTATTCCTCCACTTAATACACTTCAGAGTCAAATGAGATTACTTGCCATTCATACTCTTTGCATGTTCTAAATTCTGTGTCTTTCCTCAGCCAGCTCTTTTGGCTTGACATTGGTTTCTTCCTATCTCTGTATATTAAAATCTTACCAATATGTTAAGGTTTAGTTCAACTATTTCATACTTCAGATCAAGGTTCAACTTTTATTGAGGACCTACTTGGTGTAAGAAATAGTGAGAGTGCTTCACATACATTATCTAATGCAGCTACCAAAACTGTGGGGTAACTAGTATTCAGAAGAATCTGTTCATTCTATCATGAGTTTTTCCAACTCAAGGATTAGAGAAGATCAGAATATTGGTAATTTTCTATTTTTTAATTTCATAGATAGAAAAGCTGCGTTAAAGTAATTTGCTTCAGTTCAAAGAACCAAATATGGGTGAATACATACTTAGACTCAAACTGGCAGTTTTGACTTTTGGTCTGGTGCTTTGCGTTATTGGTCAGAATTTCATGAGGGCACCTTTTGATGCTTTAAATTTAGTATCTCTTTCTAAGCCACTATAATCCCGTTTTCAGTATTAATACATCATTTCTTACATGAGCTCACAAATCTTTTATTCCTCTATTACAAGTTATTTGAAGGAAGCAGTAAACTGAAGCTTGCTGATTTATCCATTATAGTGTCCACCGTGGGACCTTGCATAAGATGAAAACTTAGTAATTGCTATTTTGGATGCCTATATCATATTTCCACAAATAAAACTTTGAGTAAGCAGCTGCATTTTTCTTATGTTTACATAAGTGTGTCTGCGGTGCCTAATAATTAGGCTATTCCAATGACACATGTGTAGTAAATAATGCCTTGACTATGTGGTTTCAGGCTAAGTGCCTTTTTGAATTTAATTAAGATAATGCCATTATGTTCTTTTCTTTATGAAAATTAATGAAAAACAATACATTATCACAAACCCGTAATCTACTTATTAGCTGAAAGATGAAAATTTTTTTGTTTACTATACTATCATCAAACCCCAAATTAAGAATTTACAACTGTAATCAGATTATGGGCTCCATGTGTGCAGGCAGGGACCTTGCCATTTTCACAGGTATATTGTCAGTGTTTAAAGTAACAGTAGATGTTTAATAATGTTTGTTGAATCATCAGGTTGTAGTTTCATTGGAGGATGAAACTTTGGCTTTGTAAGTAATGTATTATTAAGATTAAAACTCGAGAGATACTTTTATTTAGGTTGTTTCCTTTAATCCTTGCAACAACCTTGTGAGGTAGTTAAGGCAAGTATATTACCTTTATTGTACAAAATAATCAACTGAGGCTCAAAGGGATTAAATGATTCTACAAATCATCTACCTAAACAGGTGATCAAGTCTTGAATCCAAGTGTTGTTACTCCTAATCCTGCGTTCTTTCTGTGTTATGTAGCAAGTAGAATATATAAACATAGCATAGAGCATTTGCAAGGAAATAAAGTTAGGCAGTTTTTAAGGTGCTTTCTGGAAGGTTACATGTAATAAATTGGAGAGAATTTGACATTTGAAAGATGGTACCAACAGAGAAGCAATGGTACTGATCTTGGTGAAAGAGTCTAAATTTGAGCCAGTTCTGAATTGTCTTTTAAGCCTTATACTAGGAGAAAAACTAAGCATAGCCATTTTATTCTTTTACTCCTTTTGCCTCCGTTTCTAAGCTCATCTGAACCACAAGCTATTTAAGGCTTCAGAATTTTATCAAAGTCTTCTAAATACCCTTTTGTACTTTTTTTTTTTCCTATCAACTGAAAAACCAGCTGACTTGTTTGGTATTTTTATACCTTGTGCTTTATTGTTTTCCTCCAGTGTTTTTCTCCTGACGCCAAAGTGCAGATGCTGTGATTGCTGCTTCTAGCTCAAGACATCTGTTTTTCAATAGGCCCCTTTCTTTCTTTCATTCTCAATTATAATCTTTATGTGCCACTGCTAAAGTATAGAGTGGAAACATCAGATCTTGTCCTTGCAATAATAAATACTCTGTGTTTAGCCTCTGGATTCTCCCATGGAGGGCAAACTTAGTTTAAGTTGCATTTGTACATTACACATCTTTAAATCTAAGGACTTTAAATTACTCTTATAAGCCCAGTTATTTCATATAACAACACTCATTAAAAGTCCATGAGCCTAGGCAAAATTTTCAATGTGGATAAATAAGAAGCACAGGGAAAATAACCTAGATTTTTTTTGTCTTCATATGCTCTCTTCCTGCTTTTATTTATTTATTTTTTTTTTATTATTTTTTTTTTTTCTGATTCAAGTCATAGTGTAGACAGTCCAGGAGTAAAAAGTGCTGTCAGTTCTAAAACCTACTCACAAATAAGATGGCTTAGAACTGAAGCCACACCCTGGATGCCCACAGACTGTATTTGGCATGCAGAATGTTCTCAAAAATGAGATCCATCGATAACATTTAAAAATGATCAATTTCAGATATGATTCTGGATTTCTGGCCCCTGAAGGAAAATGGGAGGAGGGGGTGGTGCGAGACTCCCCTTCCCATGTGTCCTCAGTGGGCTGAAGCTGAAAGGTTCCTGGAGTTGAATTGGGCAGTGAGATGATTGAGCCCTCACTTCACTGACTTGCCTGCCTGGCTCCTACTGGCCCCATCATATATTTGTAGTCACTTTTTTCTATACAGCCATAAGCTTATAATCTTTTGGCCAATGATGAACTGTACATACATCCAGTGGTGGTTCCATAAGATTTAATATGCTATTTTTACTATACTTTTTCTATGTAATTAGATATACTCAGATACACAAACATCATTGTGTTGCAGTTGCCTGCAGGTTTGTGGCATAGAAGCAGTAAGTTATCCCATATAGTCTAGGTGTGTGGTAGGTTGTACCATGTGGGTTTGTGTCAGTACACTCTATGAGGTTCACACATTAAAATTGCCCAATGATGAATTTCTTAGAATGTATCTTGATCATTAAGCAATGCATTACTGTTTATCATTCTATTGACAAATAATCAGCTAAATTTATTTCTAGCCATGTATAATTTCTCTCTCTTTTCTCTCTTTTTTTTTTTTTTTTTTTTAAGCATTTTAAACAAACCCATGGCCAAGGCATTTTTTTTTCATATGTCCAGAAAAAAATTTAGTAGGAATTATTCTAACATATTCTATTTTACATTATGGAAATATGACATTAGAATCATTGCTTTCATTATCAAACTTTTTTTTTTTTGACAGGTGGCACAGCTAGCTGAGGGTGTATTTTGGGGGAAAAAAAGACAATTGAATTATTTTGTAGTTGGAGGCATGGGCAAGGGGCCTCTGCAGGCAGTAAACTGCCCCTGCAGGTGGGCTGAGAGCTAGGGCTGAGCCTCAGGTGGGTCTCCTGTTCCCTGTGCTCCCTGCACAGCAGCCTCTCTCATGGACTCCGGGACAGCCACAGGAGGGGTAGGGTGGGAGGGGCTGCCGCAGCTGTTCACTTGGGCAGGATGTCAGAGGTCTCAAATACTGGCTTCCCATTGAGGGTCTGGATCTTCACAACCACGGCTCTCCTGGAGCTGGTGTGGCTGAAGGAGCTGGAGCCCATGCCAGAAGCAAAGCTGGAGCCCAGGCGATAGCTGAGGCCAGGGTTTGTGAGGCTCCCTGGGCCAAGCTCAGCCCACCTGCATAGCCGCTGGTGGCCTTTGTATGGATACTCATGTTCTGTATCCCAGACTCCAGCCGGCTCTCCTTGCCCTCCAGCAGCTTCCTGTAGGTCGCGCTCTCGTTGTCCAGGGCCAGCTTGACGTTCCTCATCTCCTGGTACTCATGCAGTTGCCCCACCATGTCCTGCTTGGCCTGTTGCAGGGTGACTTCCAGCTCGGACATCTTGGCATTGACATCTTTAACGACCAGCTGCCTGTGCTGCTTGGCATCTGTGATAGCAGCCTCCAGGTACGCCGCCTGGCCTTTGAGACCCTCAATCTCAGCCTGGAGCCAGCTGATGTTCCAGTTCATCACGGAAATCTGTCTCTGTGCACTGAGGTCATCCCCTTGCTTCCCAGCCAGCGTCTGCAGCTCCTTGTATTTGATCTGGTACATGATCTCAGCCTCAACCCGGCTGCTGTGGCGATCTCGTACTGTGCCTTGACCTCAGTGATGATGCTGTCCATGCTTAGGGAGTGGCTGTTGTCCATGGACAGCACCACCGTTGTGTCCGAGATCAGGGACTGCAGCTTCCAGATCTCCTCTTCATACAGCTGCCTGAGGAAGTTGATCTCATCGGGCAGCCCTTCCAGGCGAGACTCCAGCTCTACCTCGTTCATGTAAGCTTCATCCACATTCTTCTCGATGAGGTCAGATTCATTCTCCATCTCTGTACACTTATTGATCTCATCCTCATACTTACTCTTGAAGTCCTCCACCAACCCCTGCATGTTGCCAAGCTCCGCCTCCAGCTCCAGCTTCTGGCCCAGCGTCTTCAGCTGGCACCTAAGGTTGTTGATGTAGCTCTAGAATATGTTGTCTGTGTTGCTCCAAGACATCTTCTGGGGCTGCAGGATGCTCCACTTGGTCTCCAGCATCTTGTTCTGCTGCTCTAGGAATCGTATCTTATCTATGAAGGAAGCAAACTTGTTGAGGGTCTTGATCTGCTCCTCCTCCTGGGTGTGCAGGGCCTGGATATTGCGGTTCACCTCCAGGTTTAGGGAGCTCAGCAGGCTCTGGTTGACTGTGTCAGTGGTGATGAATTCCATACTCCTGGCCCCACCATATCCTCCACCCAGGCCACCCTGGAAGCTGCTGCTGACCTCTTGGGAGAAGCTCGAGGAGCTGATGTAGACACCAGGCCCACTCGTGTAGGAGTGGCTGCTGAAGGCCCAGGGGCCAGAGGTGCTCACCTTGTAGGACTTCTGGGTCATGCTGATGTACATAGTGGAGGCAGGCGGGCTGAACCAGGTGGAGATTCCAGAAGAAGCAGAGAAGCCGACTCTTCTTCATTATCAAACTTTTAATGGAAAGAACTTTGGGCCTGAAGCTGGAAGAACTTTTTAAACATTTTTTGAGACAGGGTCTTGCTGTGCCACCCAGGCTGGAGTGCAGTAGTGCCATCGCACTTCACTGCAGCCTCCAGCTTCTGTCTTTAAACGATCCTCATTCTTTGGCCTCCCAAAGCATTGAGCCACAGCATGAACCACTGTGCCTGGTAGATAACTGGTTTTGAGTTCTGGCTGTGCTACTTACTAGCTTTGACTTTGAACAAGTCACTTCCCTTCTCTGAGCCTGCTGCCTCATCTCTGCAAGAGGGATGATTCCATCTGCCAGCCTCATGATCATGTGAACCAAAGATGATCACAGATGTAAAAGTTCTTAGTCTCCCATATGGCACTATGTAAAAGTAAGTTACTTTGTGGGGAAATAGAGCTATAGCGTATGGTTTGTCAAGGAGCTTAGCTTCTATTTACAGATACAAGACTTACATATAATATAAACAACAATTGAAAGCATTCTACTGCCTACAAGAAGTAGAGTCATTAACTGTTATTGGACATAAGAAAATGTGTGTGATCATGCAGAGTAACCAAACTCAAAATTAAAAAGACATCTGTAGTGTTTCTCCCATTTATTTATTTTATTCAACAAATACTTATCCTGCACCTACTCTGATAAGAAACATCATAAATGCTGGAAATAAAGTAGTGAAATAGAAGGCATAGGTTTGTGCTCTTATGGTAGATTGTATTCAAGTAGGGGGAGAGAGGAACAATAAACAAGTAGGCAAATAGGTTAATACCATTTCAAATACTGTTTAGTGTCAGGAAGAAAATAAATGTAGCTTATATGGTAGAGCCAATAAGCAGAGCTGTTCCCATTATGACTCTTGCCATCTTATCTGCTATTCTTCATTTTTATTGTTGTCACATAGACATAATATAAAGTTTACCATGTTAGCTTTTTTTGTACATTTCATCGGCATTAAGTACATTCACAATATTGTACATTACCACTGTGTATTCCAGAACTCTTTTAAAAATCATCCTGTACAAAAACTCTGTGTTCATTACATAATAACTCACAATTTCCCCCTCCCTTTAGCTCCTGGTAATCTCTATTCTACTTTCTGTTGCAATACATTTACCTATTCTAGGTACCTCTCAGGTAAGTATAATCATATAGTGTTTGTACTTTTGTGTCTGGCTTATTTTACTTAACATGTTCCAAGTTCATTTATTTTATAATTTCTTCTTAAGGCTGAATAATATTCCACTGTGTGTGTGTGTGTGTGTGTGTGTGTGTATGTATGTATGTGTGTGTGTGTATATACACACACACACATACATATACATATATCACAACTTGTTTATTCATTTACCCTATTACCTATTTTAGTATGACTTGGTAATAAATCTAATTTGTAGACTACTATACAGTTTGTGAAGTACTCTCATGTCTATTGTACATTGCAAGAAGAGTGTTAACTTGGGGATTACTGGTTAAATTGTTGCTAAACAGTAGTGATACCTGGCAGTGTTGGTTTGTGTAGTATTTTACCTGATGTGTCTTGAACTCTTCTCCCCAGCAATTGAAGTAATAGGATATAAGTTTACTAGGTTTTCAGCAAATACAAAATGACGATGGCTGTAGTTTGGATGAGTTCTTCATATCCCCGTAACGTAGGGCTTTCCTCAGTGTGTTCTTTGGAGAATTTTTAGAAAATAGACCCAGGTAATAGGCTTCCACCACCACCTTGGGGCATAATTTCACAATAGAACACATCTTGCCATTGGGAAAATTTCTCAAGATTGAACATTTAACCATTTGACTGCTGTTTTGCCGTATGATTGCATGCTGCAAGAAAATACCTGCATCATGACTGAGGAAACCAAATTCATCCATAAGGAAAATGGTAGGGGTGGAACAAAGTGGCTGATGGCAAAGAGAAGTTAGAGTAGTGACTATTATGTGATTGATTTTATTCCTACAGGGAAGTCCAAGATAGTGGAAAGAGTGAAAAAGTGAGATTCTAAAAGGAACGGAAATCTTATTGCAAAAGGAACAAATCAGAAAGCAGTATGTTATCGAGGCTTACTGTAGACTGAGGTTTGTAGCACAGATTGGTTGCTGCTTTGATTCTTAATCAGTTGAGTTCTCAGTTGCTTAAGCTGTTAGCTGAAACCTGAGTATGGTGCTTTGTTATATTAAAATCTGATAATGTTCTACCTTTCCCTCAAAGATGGCTCATTAAGGTGTATGAAGTAATGTACAAATGTCAAACACATATAAGGAGTATGAATAAAATATAGTTATAAAAGTGTGTTTGTCCCAGTATCACTGCGTCTGTTTCATTGTGCTTTGTAAAGTTGCTCTGCTCAGGCATTTAATGCTAGTGCACATCATTGTCCAAAATTTTTGCTTAAACTATTATACTCTGAGAAAAGTGTGAACTCTAGTGATTAAACAGTCTCTTCTTGGACTCTTTTTTTTTTTTTTTTTTTTTTGGTTTCTTTTGAGGACATAGAATTGCATTCCTTTTGACACAGAACTGCTACTATCTTTTTTAAACAATTTGCTTTTATAATTTTTGATGGTATGGTTGAAATACTGTGATGTTGGTGCTTTAGAAGGATGACTATGTGAGCAGAGGCCTTTGGATATCCAATTTTAGTTCTTCAGTTCACTTACCTCTGAGAACAATCTTTCTTGAAGGGAGGTTCCATGTTGTAATGTTTTGCTGGTAAAGCTATTTTTCTTTCTTGAATGCTTGCTGTTAACTAGCTAGTGTTGGCTGGCACATTGACCATACTGGATGGTTAAATGCATAAAATGGAGACTCCTTCATATCTGTAGGTGTAACTACCGTGAGAATAAATGTTCTTGGACCACAAATTTTATCCTAGCAAATAACTCCTAAAGATTGTTTTTATTGTTATCACTCGTTCTTCCACTCCTTTGCTAGCATGCAGGAGAAGAAGCTGAGGTGAAGTGGATTTCTTCTGTGCCTCATTTCCCAAGAGAACAGGTATACCAGAGCAAAAGGAATAGAAGTCTTAACTAGTCCCAATGGTAATAGAGTGAAGAAATATTTAGAACTGGTTCAATTACCATAGCTTATTTGCATTAATAAAAGTCTTATTTGCATTATAAAAGTCTTATTAAAAAGAAAGAAAATATTTTATTATGAATCTTATATACAGAAACTAAGTTATGTGCAGAGCTCTCTCTCTTTTTACCATATATAATCACAAAATTAAATATAAGGCTTGTGATTTAGCCATCTATAAAATGATAAATATAATTGGAAGTTTTCTTTCTTATTCAATATAATGGTGCTTTACCTAACATTTGTGAAATATAGCCATCTCCAGATCATGCAGGAGTGGAAGCTTTGTGGATTGTTTACAGATATGCAAATTAGCTGCTTGTCTTCTACCACCTGTTTCAATCCATATTGTGACAAAGTGTCATTGTGTTAAGAGGGTAGGAGAGGGTAATCCCAAATTTTCTAATTGTTAGTACTTTTGCCTGAAGTTTTTGTAGAAGAAGAGGACAAATATAAAACACGGTTTTGTGTTGTCTAGATCTCAATTATCTAGCCCTCTCCTTTACAAACATCATCATGATTTGGTGGACACATGCATTTCCTATTAAATTGCAAAAATTATATTTCTTTTCTTTTCTTTCTTTATTTTTTATTTTTACTGAACTTTGGGCTCTGGGGTACATGTTCACATCCTGCATCCTGCAGTATTGTTGCATAGGTACATATATGCCATGGTGGTTTGCTGTCTCCATACCCCCAGTTGCCTACATCAGGCATATCTCTCAGTGTTATCCCTCCCCATCCTCCCACCCCCTGATGTACCTCCTCTCACCTCCCCTCTACCTCCCTATCCCCTACCTACCCCAGTGACTATTGTTCCCTTCCCTGTGCCCAAGTGTTCTCATTGTTTATCACCCACCTATCAGTAAAAGCATGTGGTGGTTGGTTTTCTGTTCTTGTGTCAGTTTGCTGAGGATGATGGTTTCTAGATTCATCCATGTCTCTACGAAGGATGGGAAGTCATCGTTTTTCATGGCTGCATAGTATCCCATGGTATATTTGCCACATTCTGTTTGTCCAGTCTATCACTGATGGGCATTTGGGTTGGTTCCATGTTTTTGCTATTGTAAACAGCGCCACAGCAAACATACATGTGCATGTGTCTTTATAATAGAATGATTTATAATCCTTTGGGTATATACCCAGTAATGGGATTGCTAGGTCAAATGGAATTTCCATTTCTAGATCCTTGAGGAATTACCACATTGTCTCCACAATGGTTGAACTAATTTACACTCCCACCAACGGTGTAAAAGTTTTCCTTTTTCTCCATATCCTCTCCAGCATCTGTTGTCTCCAGATTTTTTAATGATTGTCATTCTAACTGGCGTGAGATGGTATCTCAATGTGGTTTTGATTTGCATTTCTCTAATAACCAATGATGATGAGAATTTTTTCATGTTTGTTGGCCTTATAAATGTCTTCTTTTGAAAAGTGTCTGTACATCTCCTTCACCAACTTTCAAATGGGTTTGTTTGTTTTCTTCTTGTAAATCTGCTTTAGTTCTTTGTAGATTCTGAATATTAGCCCTTTGTCTGATGGGTAGACTGTAAAAATTTTTTTCCATTCTGTTGGTTGCTGATTCACTCTAATGATTATTTCTTTTGCTGTGCAGAAGCTCTTAAATTTAATTAGATCCCATTTGTCTATTTTGGCTTTTATTGACATTGCTTTTGGTGTTTTAATTATGAAGTCCTTGCCTATGCCTATGTCCTGAATGGTTTTGTCTAGATTTTTTTCTAGGGTTTTTATGGAGTGAGTTCTTATGTTTAAATCTGTAATCCATCTGGAGTTAATTTTTGCATAAGGTGTAAGGAAGGGGTCCAGTTTCAGCTTCCTGCATATGGCTAGCCAGTTTTCCCAACATCATTTATTAAATAGGGAATCTTTCCCCATTGCTTGTTTTTATCCGGTTTGTCAAAGATCAGATTGTTGTAGGTGTATGGTGTTGCTTCTGAGGCCTCTGTTCTGTTTCATTGATCTATATCTCTGTTTTCTACCAGTACCATGCTGTTTTGATTACTATAGCCTTGTAGTATAGTTTGAAGTCAGGTGGTGTGATGCCTCTAGCTTTTTTTTTGTTGTTGTTGTTAGGATTGTCTTGGCTGTGTGGGCTCTCTTTTGGTTCCATATGAAGCTTGAGGTGGTTTTTTCCATTTCTGTGAAGAAGGTCAATGGTAGCTTCAATTAAGTAGCTTTAATATATTTTACATTTTAGCTTGGTTAGACTCAAATTTTTTTATGGCTTATTTTTTGATACCCTACATGTCTTGTTACAGTGGTTCATATGAAATCTCATTTTTGGTCACACTATATAATTGTACCATCTCTTCCTTATTTTTTTACTTTGGGAAGACAAACTTGAACCCTGGAGTAGATAATCAATTATATAAAACAATAAGCAATTGATAAGGACAGGAGCACTGAATTCAAAACAGAAATGCAGAGAAAGAATGTAGTTTAGGGTTAAAACTGTGAAATGGAAAGAGACATGAAATTTAAATGTGTTGGCTGCACCCTCCTCAAACTATCTACAGCCACTGAGAAAAGAGCAAAATGCCTCAACAGGGCATGTGAGAATGAAAGATATACAGTTAGCTTTATCTATATTGTGCTCATTCTTTACAACAATCCCACCAATATGTAATAATATCTATACATTCCATATGTGTGCATTGAGACTTGATGTTAAGTAAACCTGACAAATTTTCTTAACTATTATTTGTTGGAGTCCAGGATCATGTTTAGTTTTTTCTGATTTACAAGCCCATGCTCTGAGAGATGGACCTTTAAAAAGATAGTAACACCTCTGATTTTTTCACATATCTTTAAGTTCAAACTTTCCCATGATTTCTTGTTTATTCTAATGACATTTCTGTTTGTAAAAAAAATAGATGAGATTCCCATTTAATACATAGAAAAGGAGGGGAAGAGATTCACTTGTAATAATAGATGCATGATGATACAGCTTAGCCTTGATCATTTCAGGTGTTTTTCTAGGGCTCTCATAAATCTTAAATGATTGCTTTATCTTTGCCTTACAGCATTGTTTTCTGTTTTGGATGTCATAGCTTGGCACCTTGGAATATTGTGTTTCTGGAGAAATCATTTAAATGATAATACATTTCTATTCCATATCATTTCAATCTGTGGGTGGTAAAGGTATTTTCACAAATCCAGTGATTTGGCTATACGCTGCTATGCATTAAGCAATAGAAGCAATAGTGCTCCTGAGTTTGTACCCACCAGAATTGCAGTGTTGTGGGGAAATGAATAAAAGTACAAAATTTGGGTGAAGGAAGCAGATAATTGTGGTTCTTAAATGAGACTTGTGTTTGCTGCCAGGAAATCCTTAGAAACCAATGGAGATTTCTTGGCTAAATCTCCAGGGTTGGCTACTTTACTGAACAGAATCGAGCTGGATGCATTACAAAACACTGATATATCAAACTTAATGAGCATTTTAAAGCAAGTGTTTCAGTTCAGACAGTTTAGAGACTTATTGAGATTCCAAAGTCTGTGTTTTGAAGTTGTCCAAGAAAATATGACCTAATTAGGCTAATCGTATGACTAGCTTAAGAAAATACAACTATATGAACTTTTGATAATTTACAAGATAGGAAATCTAAATAGCTCACATAATGTGCCTAGTGAATGTGGCTTAAAATAACATCATGTGATGATATTTGTTATATCATGTGAAATGAAAACAAAAAAAGTAGTAATTAAAATGATTAAAATCAATCACCTCAGTTTCTGGATGATGTAACGCACAACACACATGATTACATGTATGAGTTACATTATTATCTCCTAAATTTGTTACTATATACCTTTATGTATACAATGTACATGTGAACCTCTTGTGCTTTAATATCCATATATACCTGTTTAATCTATCAATATGGATAGCACCATCCACCTCAAAGGCAATTGCTATTTCAGTAATAACTAGGACATTCCATATACAGGCCTAGTATTTATCATAAAATGCTAGTCAGGTTAGACATGATTTTGGATAAAACCAGCAATGGAGTCAAACTTGTAGCCCTAGATGTCCTATTTAGTAGGATTTTTTGTATTAATCTATTAGCAAGAACAAAGAACGGTTTAGTTTTGGAGGATACATTTAATTTCTATCAAAATAAGAAAATTAAAAGCAGTAATAATAAATTATACTTGTGGAATGCTTTATATTTACAAAACTGTTACCTATTTTTTGACTTCATTTGAAAATTAGCCTTCCTAATCTACTGTTACTTTGGTATCTTTAACTCCTGTCTTTGTTTTGGCTCTGTTATCTTGTTTAAGTCTCAGTAGCCGCCACTCCATCTTTACTTCCCTTCTCTGCATGTTTCTTGAAAGAGTAATCTAGTCTTTATTTCCATTTTCTCATCTCCCACTCATTCTTCTCACTTCTGTTGCTCTACCAATATGTACTGTTCTTCACATCTCCATGTCTAGTTGTTGAATATAATGCAAGTTCTTTTTAATTAAAAGAAGTAATAAAACTTCTCCATTAAAAAACTCACCTCTTTTATTCTGATTATAAAATACACCTATTTCTTCATTCTACATCTCTTGATGTTTCATTCTCAAGGTGATGTTCCATGTGCTACAGCAGTGACTTACCAGAAGAATCTCTGCTCTCATGGAAATTACATTTTAATGAGAAGAAGGAAAAAATAGACACTTACACAAATGTATAAAGTAGTGAATAGAATAATTTTAGATTATAATAAATAGAGGAAATACTACAGGCTATTTGGACAGAGAGAGAGAGAAACTGCACGTGGGTCTCTCTGGACTCTGGAGGGCAGGATGGTCTGGAGGTGATCTCTATGGAGGTGATTATGAAAAGCAGGCTGCTACACAAGGACAGGCGGGAGAACCTTCATGGCAGAGTGAATGTTTAGTGTAAGGTCTAGATTCAGCGTGGCAGAGGGGATAGTGTGAAGGCCAGTGTGTCTGAAGCATATGGAATGTGGGGAACAGGGATGTGAAATGAAATCAGAATGGTTGAGAGGGATGATGATGTTGGGCTTTTTCTCCAGTAAGAGATCTATATTTTATTCTCATTGCAATGAATAGGTAAATTCCAGGATTTTAAGCAAAGGATAGGGCCAGTGGGGTAATGTGATTTGATTTACATTTTATAACAATCATTCCGGTCCCTATGAGGAGAAAGGGCACGTGACTAAGCCACTGAGCATTTTGCCCTAAGAGTGGATTTCTTTTCAAGATTTGTCTGTTAAGGTTCATTCCATTGTAGCTAGTTAACACCAGGTTTGTTAGATATATAGACCAATGTACAGAATTGTCCTAAAAAGACTTAAAAATATATCTTTTCTCTTATGTGATCTCTGTTTCCACAGAAGTGTCTTAGGCTCAATGGGAGTCCAGGTGGTTGGATTCTAATCCCCCATTTTATCTTTTATATACATCTCCTTTATACTATCTCCTTTATTCCCCCCCTTTTTTCCTTCCAGGTTTTTGTTTATAGACTAGCTACACTTACTTTCTGTTTTCATGGAGAAATGATTTTTCTTATAGCATAACAGTTTTTTATTTCTTGATTTTTAACAATTAAATATACTTTTAACATTAGTGGGATGAGAAGTGTTTCAAACAATCCAAAAATCTAAACCTCAGCATACATGAGTGAAATATGTAACAGAAGAGAACAGTAGGAGAAAGTCCAGGAGATTTAATTGTCAGTCCTCCACTTTGACAGCTTTTCACTTCAACATCTTTCACTGCCAAGGTTACTGTTTCTCAATTTCCCTTGTGCTCCTTGCAAGCTGATGCTGCTTGGGAGCGATTTCAAGGTCTCCTCTTCTATGCATATTTTCCTTCCGTTTCCAGTTTCTTTTCACTGTTATTGCGGTTGCAAAATTCACTTAAATTTTACCATTTTCCCAAATGAATGTGACAGTTCTAAACTGTGTTGGAGCCCAGGACCATGTTCCTTATTTCTCTGGTGGGAAATTTTATACTGAGACCTGGTGGTTAGCAAATAGAGAAAGAAGAGAATGTCGCTCCTTCTGTGCTGTCATGCATTGTAAAAAAGAAATGCACATTCAGCTTTTTCCCTTTAGGTGTTTTTCTTTGGTATTGCCCCTTTGTCAAAAATCCTTGATAGCTCTATTATGTTTCACTTTATTCAAACATGACTGTTATTTAAAAATCAGATTAAAACACATTCAAGATTGGATTTCATTTTTCTCTTTTCCTTTTCAGTTTGCTGTGTCTTGTTGCAAGTCCCCCGACTCTTTTCACTTCCTATTTGTTGTCTAAAGAGGTGACACATACTTCCTCCTCCTCATGTTGACTGCTATGCAATATATTTGGCTGTAAGGCACCACCAACGTTCAATAAGTACTTATTTACCAGCTATTGAGCTGGACTTTTGGATGAGTCCTACAGATTCACAAATGTATGGAGAACAGTTTCTGTCTTTAGGAATCTTATATGAGAATAGAGGTTGACTATAAGTAGGTGGATTATAATATGGCATGGCAAGTGACTGTTGTGCAGAATGAAGGGCACTCAACATGGTCTTGAATAAATCCTATAGGAGGAATTCTAACTTGCCCCATGACTAGTGAGTAGAAGTTACCCATTTTGAAGAGTGGGTGGGAATTGAGGGAATAGCTATCATATTTCAGGTGACATGGAGGTAAGATTTAGTGGAAGCCATTGGAGAAATTATCTAGGGTTAAAAATAGACTATGAGTATATGTAGAGAGCAAGATGGGACAAAATGACATAAAATGAGATTAGAGACATAAAGTATCAAAGCTTTAAAAACAAATTCTGCTGCAGGATTTTTATACCCTGCTAGGAACGATGGCCTTCAGTTCAGAACAGAGAAGGGAATCCATGTTAAGGTTTTAAGCAAGGACAATTTATGCTCATAGAGACATTTGGCTATAGCATAGAGAGTGAATTACATTCAGTCAACAATATTTATCAGGCACCTACTAAACACTGTAAATATGGTTGTGAAAAAGACAGACATAGGAGGGTAATTTGATGGCAGATGTCCAGTTAGGATGCTGTGGCCAGCGAGAAAATTTGGTGGTCTGAATTGCAGCGTTGCAGTAGTAGTAGGTATAAAAATATACATGTAAGAGATTCTCTGGCGATAGTATTGGCTGGAACATGGTAATAAACTGGACAGGAGGGATTGTATTATGAAAAGGAGAAAATGCTGGTTCTTACAGCCTTCCAAATGTTGACCCGCATTCTCCTTTCTTTCTTTAATTTGACAGCCTGGCAACTTTGTGGGTGTTTCCGTTTCCATATGTCTAGTTATCAGTTTGACCAGCTGTTGGTTCTGTCATCCTATTGGGTGGGTACACAGCGGTATGGAAAAATGATGGGTCATTGCCCTTGTAGTAGAGGCCATGTGCTAGGGAGAAGCTCTTATCAAGAATTATGCTAAGCAGCTCTTCCTGTCAGATGAGTTTTGCTGTTCATTCTGTTATAGGACATGCAGTGCAATAAGGTTGCCGGGATTAGATGCAGAGGAGAGTCAGGATGGTTGAAAAAAATGTAGAAGGAAAGCGAATACTCCTAACACTAATACTAAGAGTGCTGAGAGAGAAAACAAAGGCAATAGAATGGGAGATTTAAAATGACATTTGGTTTACAGAGAATAAATTCCAAACCAGATTATTGTTATAGCTCAATATTTCTCTAAGAGGCTTCCTGAGGACACTAGTGTGCTGTGTTACATTGTGGAGGAGGTTTCTGGAAAATGTTTCTAAAAAAGCACATTTGGCAATATGCCTCTTGTTAAAAAAATCTGGTTAAATTGGTTGAACTCAGAATGTTACAAATATATTTCCTCCTTTATTTTTCACTAATACTTTAATAACAATCTGTGGATCTGGTGCCTCACAGAATGAATTTAAGAAAATGCTAGTCTGACTGACTAATGATTATAGTAACAGTTAGCATTTACTGAGCATTTATTATTTGCTATGCATAGTATTAAATCTTTTACACAGACTATTTCATTTAATCTTCATACCAACAACACTGTTGGGTAGATATTATTATCTTCATCTTACTGACAGTGAAATAATCTGAATTAAGTAATTTGTTCAAAGTCATATAGTCAGCAGGAAGCCTGGTTTTAAAACCCAGTCTAATCTGAAAGCTCAAATACCTATCATCTTTTACATTTTCTTTGACATGTTATGAGGCTAAGGTCCACAGAGAGGCTACAACTGTGGGTGCTACTGAAACTCCAATCATCTCATGAATGGGACTACCCTCCCAAACACTCAAGGATCAAACATATACAAATTACTCAATATTTTCAACTATCACAGCCAGCCATTGAATCCTTAGTACATGCTTGACAGTGGGCCAGGAATTTCACATACATTATCCCAGGTTACAGTAGAAGAAACTGCAGCAGGAGATCCAGAAATTTGCAGGAGAAAGTGAAGCAGGAGATCCAAACAAAGGAAAGTCAGGTAAAAGCCACATAATTAGAATCCAGTAAAGTCTGGACTCAAACCCTGGCATTCTGACTTAGAAGTTCATGTTTTGATTTACACAATATTGCCTTCTAAACATTTGAATTACTCCCTACAACCTCCACAAGGTAAGGCCTGTTAACATACATCTACATTAAAATACATAATATATAATTTATTTTTTCATGCATTTAGTCATACATGAAAAAATCTCAAGGACCCCTCTTTGAAAATGTATAACTGCCCCTTCTACCTTTGAGTCACATTTTTGGAGATAGAATGTTCTGGAGGTAAAAATGTACAAAAATGGGTAACCTAGAAAATATAAGAGAGAAAGGAATCAGGCTACATCAGGAAGTGACCCCAGGAAATTGCTTTAAAAGCAAGACAGGCAAGAATCTGCAGTCACAATGGAGTTCAGTATAGTATCTAAATTGGAAAGGCACAGGGTGACAGACATATGTTATGTCCCTCATAAACAAATGGAGATGGACTTAATTTCATATCAGTTTTGCTTATCCCTTAGTGATTAATGTAAGAATTTTAGAATTAGACCATTCTGGGTTTCTATTTTTATTCGGTCATTACATGTGGCCCAGGCAAATTTCCAAATTTCCTCATTTACAAAATGGGGATGGATATACCTACAGGCCAAATTTGTTTTTCAGAACAAGTGAAAGAATGTTGTAGAAAGTGCTGGAGAAAGTAAGTTCTGAACTTTTATTATAAATATGTATTATTTTTTAATAACAGTTTTTGCTTTCCCTGTTTTTATGAATTCAACATGAAAAGGTTGATTCGGTATTTTTTTATTCTGTTTTTTCATTTTTCTCTTACTTTTGGGAATGTACACCAAGGTGGAATCTCACAATATTGTGTCGCCTGTAGCAGAGTTGTGCACATTAGGAGGATGAGGTTACTTTGCAGTAAGGAATGTAGATAGCCAGGTGATTTTTAAAAAGCACATTAATAGGTCTGAAGTGACCATATTCTGTGCGGGAATTCATGTAAGCAATTACATCTAAACTGTTACACTGTCCATTTGACTTGGCAATTGTTAGGAAAAAAGTAAAATAATAAATCATTAATTTAAAGATTATTCAAATGACCATGCCTTGGATTTTGTTAATAAATTAAATCTATGTTTATATGGAGAGAAATATGGTAATATTTCCAGACTGATTTAGAATATGGTTAAGTGGACGAACACTGACTGAGGCAGAGCTTTACTTATTTCTTGCATCATATCAAGGTACTTTGAAAAACCTTTATTTTCTCTGATCGTCATTTGTATACAGTGAACAGCATTTTAAATATAAGAAATACAGTTTTCAGGAGTTGAAGGGGTTAAAGTATAGAAGAGAGCTTTAAATGCAGCACAATTATAATGGAAAAGCTATGAATTTACATATTTAGGATTTTTTATTTTTATTTCCAGGATGAGTAAGAGATACTTACAGAAAGCAACAAAAGGAAAACTGCTAATAATAATATTTATTGTAACCTTGTGGGGGAAAGTTGTATCCAGTGCAAACCATCATAAAGGTAAGCTTTTCTGTTTTTTTTCTCAATTCTTTGTGGATGATGACTTCCCTTAACACAGACTGTTATGTTTTGTGTCCACTGGTCTGTTAAATTTTAGTAGGTATAGATTCACCTCTGGCCATTTTCTTTAAGTAATAATGCAGAGTTATCTTTAAGATGGCTTTGATAGGGAAACAAAAATTTTCAGGATTACTGCCATTTCTGCAAATAGTGTTCAAAGAATATGGAAATATACCTCTGCCTTTCCTTCCCTTTTTAGATAGTGATAATAAAATGTTGATTTGGCATGTAATAAAGATAAGTTTCAGATTGCACTTATCCTGGTAAAGAAAGTATCTGTAATGATATGTATCTTAATAATGTGTCTAAAGGTAAATTTTCTTTCCATGCTTTTTGTGGGCCATGTTTCTTTACATCAGAGTACCACTTTGACCACCATTTGGACACTGCCCATAGTATTATAATTCAGCAGGCTCAATTCTGCCACTCAACAGAGTGAGAATGTTTGCTCTATACATATGTGTTAAGCTTGACAGCTCACAATTACATTCTTTCTGCCTTCTTTCTTGGCCGTACGACTCAATATAATAAATAACTACTTTTCCATATGAATTAAAATGGGGCTATTTCTGAACTGTCCCTATCATAATCAAATATTCATGAGAAATCAATTTAGATTTTTCTGTAAAATGTAATTTAGTTGTCTTCCCACTATCAAGTCTAGAGACTAACAACTTAGTTTCTCATTCTATTTTTGGGTGAAGGGGGAATTAAGACTGCTTTGAATTCTGTAACACTTGAATTAGTTACACATGTCCATTTAATTAGCATTACATGGAACATTAACACCAGGGAGAGAAAATACTTGGTGTGTGGGACTGATGCTTATAAAACTAATGTCTTCCCCCTGTATTTAAAATCAGGAAGAGACGTCCTGAAAAAAAATATTTTATGAAGAGTTTCTTCATATTTTATCTTGTTTTCTACCCACAGTGTATTTTTGTTTGTGTGAATATATATACATATATTTTTCTTCTTTTTCATTAATACAACATACTGATCCACAAATCAGACTTTAAATTCTCTTTAATATTTTTTATCAGTGTAAAATTAAAAAGATGTTGAAGAGGACAGTCCCTGTGATCTCAAATGGGCAAAAACAAACCAGACAAAAGGTCAAAGTAGTATTAAATACGCATCTTTTAAAACAGCTACAATCCATTAGGGCCAAGCCCTGCCTTGGACTTAACAAGAAAACACACCCCATCCTAATTTTTCTGATGGTCACCTTAGTGGCTCTTCCCAGCTTATGAAAGAAGAATTCGGAGGAGTGGGGAAATGATAGGAATTGTGGGCATCAGGCTGGCACAGCAAGTGTTCATGATGAATATACTTTCTCATGTCCAAAGCCAAATGGTGGGGTCTCTTAGAGGATCTCTCATAAAAACTGTTCACGATATATATTGCATATCATTGTTAAAGCGACTTTAAGACGTTTAAATTGTGTTATGTTCTATGCTAACTCTGAAACTAAGATCTTTTCTCGCTTCTTGCCAAGAAACTAGTCCTTGAACATAAGAAATTACACATCATGTTAGAAAACAAATCGCCAGACCTGGTACATCATAGAAGATAGAATTTTCTGTTGTTTTGCTTTTACATTTCCATGCTGCCTCTGATATTTTGGATGAAGGTTTTATGAAAGTTTTCTTTCTTCCATCTTTCTTCCTTTTGTTCTTTTTTCTTTCTTTTCTTTATATTTTCTGCACAAAATATCCTTTTTGTTTTGAGATATTTTATGCATAAAATAATAAGTGTTGTATATATGTAAGTTGTAGGGAATGTTTATAAAATGATTATTAGTGTGCTTACCATCCAAGAAAGGCAGGGCTGCTATCTCCCTAGGTACAAAGCCCAGACTTTGGAGACCCGTTTGGTGTATCTGGCCTGTGGAAGGATGTAGTTAAATTCTAAAAGTTTAAGGTAAAAACCTAGGATCTCAACAGAGCAAAATATTCTTCCCTTTCAGGAGGGGAAGGGGAATGGTTGTCTCTCTCCTGTATATAAATGAAAAGAATCCATTGTTCTCTGTCAGTCATCTATAGAAAGTTCGGCTACTAATGTATGACATTTGGCTTGGCTTTCATCAGGGTTAAGGCTTAGGGCAAGGCAGACCAGCTCGCTTTCTATTTATTGTGAGTTAATTAGTAGGAAATCAGTTTCTGATCCAGAACACCTGGGTGAGCATTCAAACTAAAAGTAATAAAGATGAATATTAGAAATTTAATAGCACTAAAGAGCATTAAAGATGTCAACTCATTTAATCTCATAACCATCTATGTGATAGATATTATTTTTAAAACCATTTTTAGAGATCAGAAACTATGACAAAGATAAGTGAAGCAATTTGTCCCAGGTTGCCCAGTTAGGAGCTGGGATTCCAATCTAGGCAGTCTTGCTCCAAATAACCATGAAATATATGTACTAGTGAATTGCTTTTTACATACACAATTTGGGATTTATTTGATTTCCCAAGTCTCTGGATTGGTGTCTCTCATGAACTCTGAAAAACTATAGGCACCATCTCTTGAAATGTAGTTTGTTCACCCACCACTGTCTCTATTAAACTAGAATCCTGGCTAGGAGCTAGGTATATGTCAGATTTTTCACTCTTTTCTCTATGTATTTCAACCTTTATTTTACATATACTTTTTTTTTTTTTACCTTCAAGTCTCTCTGTGCTTTATTCTATTCTGGGATATTTATTCACATTTTTATTCTACCACACTAATTCTGTGTTCCCTTGGGTCTAATCTACTATTTAATTCACATATTAAGTTTTGATTTTATTTATTATATATTACCAAAATTATGTCTTTTTTTCTTCCTAATCTGCAAACTTTTGATAGGTTTTCATCTTCATGTTTTTAAAAGTATTACTACATAACATATATTTCCATCTGATACGACTTTGTGTTTCCTTCCTAGCGACTTTCACTCATGGTAATTAATTTATTTTATGGCTTTTTTTTTAATTATAAGCTCATGTTCATCAGAATTGTATTTGTGGGAATTTTGAAGGCCTGTCATTACAATGTATTCTTTCAGAGACAATTTGCATTTGGAAGCAGAGCCAAGTCAGGAATTCTTATTTACGTGATTTATTGAAAGAGTGCTCTCAGGAGAATGAGAGCAAGCAAAGCAAGCTAGGGCAGGAGATAAAAACTAAGCACAAATAGAGTCTCAGCTGGAGAATCACCCAATCTGCTCCTATGGGGAATCTCTGAAACATGAATTGCTCCACAGAGATAGTCCCTCCTTGAGGCAAGATAGATGACCTTGTCTACCCTTGTGTCCATTAGCTACTTGCCTATTCCCCATGGTAAGGAATAACCTCTCTAGGGAAGTGGCTTGTCTTTAGCAGAAGGTAAGTCTCTAAAGAAGGGGGCAGCTGTGGACTGTGATCAGAGAACATTCACAGCACGTGGAGGAAAGCTGCACATCCCTAAAGGATTTTGATAGTGTACCAGAAGCAGTCTTTGTCCTCAGCTCTGTCTGTGTCTCACTGAAGGTCACTCCATCCAGGCAAAGCTTATTCAAGATTTTGGTTGGTCACAATTTCCAAGAAGACTTACTTGAAGAGGAATAGTGAGAGTACCATTAATGTAGTTGGTGCTCATGGTCTGTACACCCTACCCCCAGCCATTCTAGATTTTCCTCTCTTTTTGCTAACACTTCTACTCATCTAGGAGGCTTTCCTAATGTTTTACTAAAAATTCTGAGCCCTGGGTTACCAATCTCTTGCTGCTTTACTTATGCATTGGTAGTTATAACTGGGCACGGGAATTCCACAAGATGCCCCAATGGATCATGGGAGTATCTGATCAATGTTCTGGATTCCTACAGCGTCTAGAACTTTAGGAATGGTCTTTCCTCACGGTCATCAGGGAACTTTATATTTACCCCATCAACATTGAACTCATTTTCTCTCTCTTTCTCTGCTCTGTCAATATAAGGAGCACAGACTGATAGATGATCAGGCAACAGCTGTAGCTCCGTGTTTACTGACACTGTTACTGTTTCCACTGGTAAACTGATCCCCGTTCTGGAAACAAGTTCTCCTAGACCCAGAGCATAGTATATTGGTCATTTCAACTGGATATTTCTCATGGAAAAGTTGTTTGTTTACTTAATGATTTCTGAGTAACTACATTAAGGCAAGAGAATATAGCAGTACAGAAAAGAGACAAAAATCTTTGTCTTCATGGGATGTTTATTCTAGAAGTGGGAAAATAGGTAATAAGAGAAATAAATAAAATGGGATGTTTTACGATATAAATGATCTGGAAAATATATAAAGGAAGAAAATGTATAGAAAGTATTCAGGAGGGAGTATAATTTTCAATAGGCCTTTGGGTAAAATTGAAAGTTTCCAGTGGAGTCAGCCAGGGGAATATGCACGGAAAGGATGCTCCAGGCAGAACAGCAATAGGTATGAATGCTTTCAAGCACATCCAGAGACAATTAGAAAGGAGGATGGTGTGCACAGTGAGAATATGTATGGGAAAAAGTGGTAGATAGGTCATTACAGAACAGGTCAATGTAGAAGATGAAAGACACTGAGTAAATAAATACTTCTACCAAAATAGAAGTACAATAATATCCTGCTCTCAAGAGCCACCAAATGGAGAATTGTATTACTCCATTTTCTGAACATGATGTCGGGGCACTGGAAATCCACAACATTTGGATTTGAAAACATGGGTATCTGAAAATCAGAAATTGTTGTCATCTTCTTAATAAAACCTTCTGTGCTCTGAGAACTAACAGTCCCTCACATACAAACAAATAAGTTTACTGCTCAAACTGCCACAGAAAGATACTGCCCTGAATTCTTACAATTATATTGAGCTGGGCATTTTGTAGGGGATTAAGTCAGAGTATTGTGACAGTCAGTCACAAAGAATGAGTGGTATTTCCCCCTTGAAAGCAATTACAAGAGGTATAGCTTCTGATATTGGGGATCAGAGAGGAGACATTTTAGTTTAGGACTCTAAGTTCCCAACAGAAAAATATAGTCATTAATCTTAGAAGGCTAATATGTTTTCTTGTCTTTTCTTTCTTTACACATCACATCCAAACTAAATCTCAGGAGAATGAGTCATCACTGGGTTTGGGGGTTGGAAAAGAAGTTTTATTTTGTTTGAAAGAGATACACACAGGTGAGTTATGCACACAAAAAAAGGAGCCTAAAAAAGTTAGTTTGATTAGCAAGGGTTGAATATATGTTACTCTCATTGTAATACACGCTAATTATTAGTCTGAGTGAGAACTTTTGATTGAATCGATCTTTTTTAAAGAAAAACAAAATTTTAAATTTTGTTTTATTTTTAATTGATATATGACAATTGTACTTATTTATAGAGTACAGTGTGATGTTTCATCACATGTATACAGTATGGTAATAACCAAATTTTAAAATAAAGATGATTTTTGGTTCAGAGTCTGGGAGACATAGCCATGAATTTTTTGGCAGATCTTCATTTGTTGATTCATTTGATAGTTTATTAATTTATCCAACTAACCATCCATGAAACAAAATATATGCTGAGTATCTGTTAAGTGTTGGGCTTTAAGTCAAATTCTGGAGATACAAAAGTGGGCAGGCTGGTCACAATGGCTCATTCCTGTAATCCCAGCACTTTGGGAGGCAGAGATGGGAGGATCACTTCAAGCCAGGAGTTTGAGACCAGCCTGGGCAACAAGGTGAGAACCCCTCTCTAAGAAAAATGATTTAAAAAAAATTGTTCAGGTACAGTGGCCTGTGCCTGTAGTCCCAGCTACTTGGGAGGCTGAGGCAGGGGGATTACTTTCAAAATTGCAGTGAGCTAGGATCATGCCATTGCACTCCAGCTGAATGACAGAGCCAGATCCTTTCTTTTAAAAACAGAAAGGAAAAAAGAAAAAAAGTGAGGCCAGGTGCAGTGGCCCCCACCTGTAATCCCAGCACTCAGGGAGGTGGAAACTGGTGGATCACTTGAGGCCAGGAATTTGAGACCAGCCTGGCCAACATGGTGAAACCTCATCTCTACTAAAAAATACAAAAATTAGCCAGGTGGGGTGGCATATGCCTTTAATCCTAGCTACTCTGGAGGCTGAGGTGGGAGAATCACTTGAACCTAGGAGGCTGAGGTTGCAGCGAGCTCTCTATCAAAGAAAACTAAACAAAAGTGAGCAAAACAGACTCACTGTGCTGTGAGCAAAACAGTCAAGTGCTGTGAAGATAAAATTTCAGGATGTTAAGAGTATATAAACTGTAAAATGGCTGGAGTACAGTTTCAGGGAAGACTTTTCAAGGGAGGAGACATTGGAGCTAAGATCTGAATGAAGATAGAGGAAGGGCTAGACATCCAGGCAGGAGCAGCAGCCAAGCTACTGAGACATGAATGAAAGAATTCTCTGGAGTTGAAGTAAGATAGCTGAGACTGATGTGGAGAAATAGGAACACTTTTACACTGTTGGTGGGAGTGTAAATTAGTTCAACCATTGTGCAAGACAGTGTGGTGATTCCTCAAGGATCTAGAAATAGAAATTCCATTTGACCCAGCAATCCCATTACTGGGTATATACCCAAAGGTTTATAAATAGTTCTTTTATGAAGACACATGCACACATATGTTCATTGCGGCACTGTTTACAATAGCAAAGACCTGGATCCAATCCAAATTCCCATCAATGATAGACTGGACAAAGAAAATGTGGCACATATATACCATGGAAAACTAAGCAGCCATAAAAAATGATGAGTTTGTGTCCTTTGTAGGGACATGGATGAACCTGGAAACCACCATTCTCAGCAAACTAACACTAGAACAGAAAATCAAACTCTGCATGTTCTCACTCATAGGTGGGTGTTGAACAATGAGAACTCATGGACACAGGGAGGGGTGCATCACACACTAGGGTATGTTGCCAGGGTAAGGGGCTAGAGGAGGGACAGAAAGGGGCAGTGCAGGGAGGTTGGGGAGGGATAACACTGGGAGAAATGCCTGATGCAGGTGTCAGTGGGGGGGGGGGTGGAGACAGCAAACCACCATGGCATCTGTGTACCTATGCAACAGTCCTGCAAGATCTGCACATGCACCCCAGAACTTAAAGTACAATAAATAAAAAAAAAAGATTGCTGTGACTGGAGAGCAGGGAGCAAAGAGGTTGGTGGTGCACAGTTAGCCTGGGGAGGTGGCTGGGGCAGATCCTTCGGGGAAATATTCAGAATGCTGATTTTCTTACAGTTAAACTTGTTTGATCCAATTTAGCCTAGGATATTACTAGGATCTCTTGGGCTGGCTTGCAGCTATTAGGATGTACACCAAAGTTTAAGAGCACTGATTTATAATTTATAGTGTTTTTCTTGTTGATAAGAAACAATTGGATTAATGTCCTAAGAGAAAGAAAAATAGCTAGAACATAAACTGTATTGTGGACTTTTAATGACACATTTTTATTATGCATTTTATTGAATTTTCAAAGTAATATAGATTTATTTGAGAAACTTTGGAAAGAAAGAAATATACCAAGAAGAGAAATCAAGTTACTCATAATTTCTCCATGCAGAAATTATTAAACAGCATGTGGGCATAGTTTCATCTGGTTTAATCATAAACATGTTATATGTATTTGAGAGTATGGTGTTCATCAATTATTTTATGTATTCATACACTTATTGACAAAGACTAGTTGTGAGAGATTATGCTGCCCTGAATTAGTGATTCTGTGTTAAACCATGCAGGTAGAGTTGCTCGTTTCTAGGAGTGATGCTTTCATAACCTGATTCTTTTCTTCTCTTTTTTTATTTTAAAATATTTAGTGCTTATATAACAGTAAATAAAACACTTACGTATTATAAAAAATAAATGTAAAGCAAATTACCGTGCAGTTATCAACCAGTACTAGAAGGTTGTCAGCTCCTCAGAGTTGCTGATTACAACCCCTCTTCCCACACATGTCCCTTTCCTAACTTCTTATTTTTGAACAATAGAATATTGCTTTGTTGGGGCAGGGTGTGGTGGCTTATGCCTGTAATTTCAGCACTTTGGGAGGCCGAGGTGGGCAGATCATGAGGTCAGGAGTTTGAGACCAGCCTGGCCAATATGGTGAAACCCCGTCTCCACTAAAAATACAAAAAAATTGCTGGGCACGGTGGTGCGAACCTGTAGTCCCCGCTACTTGAGAGGCTGAGGCAAGAGAATTCCTTGAACCTGAGAGGTGGAGATTTCAGTGAGACTCCGTCTGTGAGGAGAGGTGGGTGGGGAATATTGCTTTGTCTGGTGATACAGTTTGGCTTTGTGTCCCTACCCAAATACCACCATGAATTGTAATAATTCCCACATGTCAAGGGTGGGATGAGGCGGAAGTAATTGGATCATGGGTATTTTCCCTCATGCTTTTCTCATGACCATGAGTCTCATAAGATCTGACGGTTTTATAAATATTGGCATTTCCCCTGTTGGCACTCACTGCATCCTGCTGCCCTGTGAAGAAAGTGCCAGCTTTTCCCTTTCCTTCTGCCATGATAGCACGTTTCCTGAGGCCTCCCTAGCCATGCTTAGCTGTGAGTCAATTAAACCTCTATCCTTTATAAATTACCCAGTCTTGGGCAGTTCTTTATAGCAGCATGAAAATAGACTGATATAATACATCTAGTTTTTAATTTTGTAAAAATGTAATTCTATTATAGGCATTTTAAAAATGTGATTTGCTTCTTACTGTCAATGTTTTTCTCTTGAGATTCATCTGTGTTGTGATATAGGATTTTATTGTATTAATGTACTAAGATGTATTTCTCTCTTTTACTGTTGATGGATGTTTGGGTTGTTCTTGTTATTGACAGTGCTGCTGTGGACATTATTAACACATTTGTTTTGGTTCACACATGCAAAATTCCTCCAGGATATATTTTTAGAAGTAGTATTTGATGAATCATATGATAAACATATATATTCAACTATACTGTCTTTTTTTTCCCCATTTATTTATTTTATTGCATTTTAGGTTTTGGGGTACATGTGAAGAACATGCAAGATTGTTGCATAGGTACACACTTGGCAGTGTGATTTGCTGCCTTCCTCCCCATCACCTACATCTGGTATTTCTCCCCTTGCTATCTCTCCCCAGCTCCCCACCCCCCACCCTCCCTCCCCTATTTCCCCCCAACTGACCCCAGTGTATAGTGCTCCCCTCCCTGTGTCCATGTGTTCTCATTGTTCAACACCCGCCTATGAGTGAGAACATGTGGTGTTTGATCTTCTGCTCTTCTGTCAGTTTGCTGAGAATGATGGTTTCCAGGTTCATCCATGTCCCTACAAAAGACCCAAACTCATCGTTTTTGGTTGCTGCCTAATACTCCATGGTGTATATGTGCCACATTTTCCCTGTCCAGTCTATCATCGATGGGCATTTGGGTTGGTTCCAGGTCTTTGCTATTGTAAACAGTGCTGCAATGAATATTCGTGTGCACGTGTCCTTATAGTAGAACGATTTGTAATTCTTTGGGTATGTACCCAGTAATGGGGTTGCTGGGTCAAATGGAATTTCTCTTTCTAGGTCCTTGAGGAATTGTCACACTGTCTTCCACAATGGTTGAACTAATTGACACTACCACCAACAGTGTAAAAGTGTTCCTATTTCTCCACATCCTCTCCAGCATCTGTCGTCTCCAGATTTTTTAATGATCACCATTCTAACTGGCGTGAGATGGTATCCCAATGTTGTTTTGATTTGCATTTCTCTGATGACCAGTGATGATGAGCATTTTTTCATATGTTTGTTGGCCTCACGTATGTCTTCTTTTGTAAAGTGTCTGTTCATATCCTTCGCCCACTTTTGAATGGGCTTGTTAGTTTTTTTCTTGTAAATCTGTTTTAGTTCTTTGTATATTCTGGATATCAGCCCTTTGTCAGATGGGTAAACTGCAAAAATTTTTTCCCATTCTGTTGGTTGCCAATTCACCTTAATGACTGTTTCTTTTGCTGTGCAGAAGCTGTGGAGTTTGATTAGGTCCCATTTGTCTATTTTGGCTTTTGTTGTCAATGCTTTTGATGTTTTGGTCATGAAGTCCTTGCCTACACCTATGTCCTGAATGGTTTTGCCTAGATTTTCTTCTAGGGTTTTTATGGTGTTAGGTCTTATGTTTAAGTCTTCAATCCATCTGGAGTTAATTTTAGTGTAAGGTGTCAGGAAGGGGTCCAGTTTCTGCTTTCGGCACATGGCTAGCCAGTTTTCCCAACACCATTTATTAAACAGGGAATCCTTTCCCCATTGCTTGTTTTTGTCTGGTTTGTCAAAGATCAGATGGTTGTAGATATGTTGCGTTGCCTCCAAGACCTCTATTCTGTTCCATTGGTCTATATCTCTGTTTTGGTACCAGTACCATGCTGTTTTGATTACTGTAGCCTTCTAGTATAGTTTGAAGTCCGATAGTGTGATACCTCCCACTTTGTTCTTTTTGCTTAGAATTGACTTGGCTATGCGGTCTCTCTTTTGGTTCCATATGAAGTTTAAGGTGGTTGTTTCCAGTTCTGCGAAGAAGGTCATTGGTAGCTTGATGGGGATAGCATTGAATCTGTAAATTACTTTGGGCAGTATGGCCATTTTCACGATATTGATTCTTCCTAACCATGAACATGGAATGTTTCTCCATCTGTTTGTGTCCTCTCTTATTTCGTTGAGCAGTGGCTTGTAGTTCTCCTTGAAGAGGTCCTTTACGTTCCTTGTTAGTTGTATTCCTAGGTATTTTATTCTCTTTGTGGCAATTGTGAATGAAAATTTGTTCTTGATTTGGCTCTCTTTAAGTCTGTTATTGGTGTATAGGAATGCATGTGATTTTTGCACATTGATTTTGTATCCTGAGACTGCTGAAGTTGCTTATCAGTTTCAGGAGATTTGGGGCTGAGACAATGGGGTCTTCTAGATATACAATCATGTCGTCTGCAAATAGAGACAATTTGACTTCCTCCTTTCCTATTTGAATGCCCTTTATTTCTTTTTCTTGCCTGATTGCTCTGGCTAGAACTTCTAGTACTATATTGAATAGGAGTGGTGAGAGAGGGCATCCTTGTCTAGTGCCACATTTCAAGGGGAATGCTTCCAGTTTTTGCCCATTCAGTATGATATTGGCTGTTGGTTTGTCGTAAATATCTTTTATTATTTTGAGATACGTTCCATCAATACCTTGCTTATTGAGGGTATTTAGCATAAAGAGCTATTGAATTTTGTCAAAGGCCTTCTCTGCATCAATTGAGATAATCATGTGGTTTTTGTCTTTGGTTCTGTTTATGTGGTGAATTACGTTTATAGACTTGCGTATGTTGAACCAGCCTTGCATCCCCAGTATGAAGCCTACTTGGTCAGGGTGGATAAGATTTTTGATGTGCTGTTGCAATTGGCTTGTCAGTATTTTATTGAAGATTTTTGCTTCTATGTTCATCATGGATATTGGCCTGAAGTTTTCTTTTCTTGTTGAGTCTTTGCTGGGTTTTGGAATCAGCATGATGTTGGTCTCATAAAATGATTTGGGAAGAATTCCCTCTTTTTGTATTGTTTGGAATAGTTTCAGAAGGAATGGTACCAGCTCCTCTTTGTATGTCTGCTAGAATTCGGCTATGAACCCATCTGGACCTGGGCTTTTTTTGGGTGGTAAGCTCTTACTTGCTGCCTCAACTTCAGACCTTGTTATGGGTCTGTTCAGGGTTTTGGCTTCTTCCTGGTTTAGGCTTAGGAGGAGGCAAGTGTCCAGGAATTTATCCATTTCTTCCAGGTTTACTGGTTTATGTGCATAGAGTTGTTTGTAATAATCTCTGATGATGGTTTGAATTTCTGTGGAATCTGTGGTGATATCCCCTTTATCGTTTTTTATTGCATCAATTTGGTTATTCTCCCTTTTCTTTTTTATTAACCTGGCTAGTGGTCTGTCTATTTTGTTGATCTTTTCAAAATATCAGCTCCTGGATTTATTGATTTTTTGAAGGGTTTCTTATGTTTCTATCTCCTTCAGTTCTGCTCTGATCTTAGCTATTTCTTGTCTTCTGCTAGACTTTGAGTTTTTTTGAGCTTGCTCCTCTAGCTCTTTCAGTTTTGATGATAGGGTGTCAATTTTTGATCTCTCCTTGCTTCTCATATGGACACTTATTGCTATATATTTTCCTCTAGAGATTGCTTTAAATGTGTCCCAGAGATTCTGGTATGCTGTGTCTTCATTCCATTGGTTTCGAAGAACATCTTTATTTTTGTCTTCATTTCATTGTTTATCCAGTCAACATTCAAGAGCAAGTTGTTCAGTTTCCATGAAGCTGTGTGGTTCTGGGTTAGTTTTTGAATTCTGAGTTCTAACTTGATTGCACTGTGGTCTGAGAGACTGTTTGTTACGATTTCCGTTCTTTTGCATTTGCTCAGGAGTGATTTACTCCCAATTATGTGGTCAGTTTTAGAGTAGGTGTGATGTGGTGCTGAGAAGAATGTATATTCTGTGGATTTGGGATGGAGAGTTCTGTAAATGTCTATTAGGTTTCCTTGGTCCAGGTCTGAGTTCAAGTCCTGGATATCCTTGTTAATTTTCTGTCTGGTTGATCTGTCTAATATTGACAATGGGGTGTTAGAGTCACCCACTATAATTGTGTGGGAGTCTAAGTCTCTTTGTAAGTCATTAAGAACTTCCCTTATGTATCTGGGTCCTCCTGTATTGGGTGTGTATATATTTAAGATCATTAGCTCTTCTTGTTGCGTTGATCATTTTACCATTATGTAATGTCTTTCTTTGTCTCTTTTGATCTTTGTTGCTTTAAAGTCTAATTTATCAGAGATGAGAATTGCAACTCCTGCTTTTTTTTGCTCTCCATTTGCTTGGTAAATCTTCCTGCATCCCTTTATTTTGAGCCTTTGTGTATCCTTGCATGTGAGATGGGTTTCCTGGATACAGCATACTGATGGGTTTTGGCTTTTTATCCAATTTGCTAGTCTGTGTCTTTTGATTGGGGCATTTAGTCCATTTACATTCAGGGTTAATATTGTTATGTGTGAATTTGATACTGCCATTTTGGTGCTAGCTGGCTGTTTTGCCCAATAGTTGATGCAGATTCTTCATTGTGTTGATTCTCTTTATCATTTGGCATGTTTTTGGAGTGGCAGGTACTGGTTGTTCCTTTATATGTGTAGAGCCTCTTTCAGGAGCTCTTGTAAAGGTGGCCTGGTGGTGATGAAATCTCTGAGTACTTGCATGTTCACAAAGGATTTTATTTTTCCTTCACTTATGAAGCTTAGTTTGGCTGGATAGGAGATTCTGGGTTGAAACTTCTTTTCTTTAAGGATGCTGAATATTGGCCCCCACTCTCTTCTGGCTTGTAGGGTTTCTGCTGAGAGATCTGCTGTGAGTCTGATGGGCTTCCCTTTGTGGGTAACCCGACTTTCTCTCTGGCTGCCCTTAGTATTTTCTCCTTCATTTCAACCCTGGTGAATCTGACGATTATGTGCCTTGGGGTTGCTCTTCTTGACGAATATCTTTGTGGTGTTCTCTGTATTTCCTGGACTTGAATATTTGCCTGCATTTATATTGGGGAATATATAAATATATAAATTTATATTGGGGTTGGGGAAGTTTTCCTGGATAATATCCTGAAGAGTATTTTCCAGCTTGGATTCATTCTCTTCGTCGCATTCAGGTACGCCTATCAAACGTAGATTAGGTTTTTTCACATAGTCCCACATTTCTTGGAGACTTTGTTCATTCCTTTTTACCCTTTTTTCTCCATTCTTGCCTTCCCGTTTTATTTCATTGAGTTGATGTTCGACCTCTGATATCCTTTCTTCTGCTTGGTCAATTCGGCTGTTGATACTTGTGCATGCTTCATGAAGTTCTTGTGTTGAATTTTTCAGCTCCATCAATTCACTTATATTCCTTTCTATTTTGTCCATTCTGGTTAGCATTTTGTCAAATCTTTTTTTGAGGTTCTTAGTTTCTTTGCATTGGATTAGAACATGTTCTTTTAGTTCACAGAAATTTCTTACTACCCACCTTCTGAAGTCTGATTCTGTCATTTCATGACACTCGTTCTCCATCTAACCTTGTTCCCTTGCTGGTGAGGAGTTGTGATCCCTTTTAGGAGGAGAGGTGTTCTGGTGTCAGGTGTTTTCATCTTTTTTGCGCTGATTTCTTCCCATCTTTATGGATTTATCCACCTGTCGTCTTTGTAGTTGCTGGCTTTCAGATTGGGTCTCTGAGTGGACGTTCTGTTTGTTGATGATGAGGTTATTTCTGTTTCTTGGTTTTCCTTCAGACAGTCTGGTACCTCTGCTGTAGATCTGCTGAGGTCCACTCCAGGCGCTGCTTGCCTGGGGATCACCTGCAGCAGCTGCTGAACAGTAAGGGTTGTTACCAGTTTCCTTCTTCTGCTATCTTTGATCCAGAAGGATATCTGCCAAGTGTCAGTCTGTTCTCTCCTTTATGAGGTGGCTCTTTGGATATACAGGGGTCAGGGAGCTGCTTGAAGAGACGGTCTTTTCTTTATAGGAGCTCAAATGCTGAGCTGTGAGCTCCGTTGTTCATTCAGAGCTGCTGGGCAGGTACAGTTATGTCTGCTGCAGCATAACTCATAAGCCGCTTTTTGTTCCCAGGTGCTCTGTCCCAGGGATTTAGGGCTTTATGAGTTTCCGTTATGCTGCTGCCTTCTTTTTTTTTCCTTCAGAGCTGCCCTGCCCAGCAAGGAGGCAGCCTAGTCACTGTCTGCCTGCAGAGGCTTTGCTGAGCTGCTGTGGGCTCCGCCCAGCTGCCGAGTGAACTTCCCTTCAGTCCTGTTTATATGGGTATAGTTAGAACTGCCTTGGCAATGGTGGCCCCCCTCTGTTGGGGTGGAGCCTCTCTGTAGTGGCAGGCTGCCTCAGCAATGGCAGGTTGCCTTGGTAACGACGGGCTGCCTCAGCATTGGCTGACTGCCTCTGTAGTGGTGGGCTGCCGCGGTAATGACGGATGCCCCTCCCCCACAGAGCTGGACCATCCCGGGTTCAGCTGCGCTTGCTGTGAAACTCTCAATCCAGAGAGTTTCTGATTACTGTTCTTTTGTGGGGGTGGGACCAGCCAAGCCTGATTGCTGGCTCCCTGCCTCAGAGCCTTTTTTTTTTTTTTTTTTTAAAGTTGGTGTTCCAGTCGCCTGATGAAGAGGCGCTGGGTCTGAGTTTTTTCCCCTGCAGCAAGTCATTGCGCTGGCTTAAACAGCAGCACTGAGATTCATGGCGCTTTTTTTGCCCTGGAATCTACTGTCCTGGTTCCCTGCTCAGTCCCCTTTTTAAACAGACGAATGGGCAACTTCCCGTGGCTCCAATCACCAGCCAAAGGGGCACCCGGACCAGTGTATTTTGTAAGGAGAACCGCTGCTCCGGGGCGCCGACAAAGCAGCCGCGCTGGCTGAAACAGCCGCGCTGGTGACTCGTGGAGCTCCTCCGCCTGGGAATTTCCTAGTCTGTGGGCAATAAAAATGCGGCGTCCACTCACCCTCTGCGCTTTCACTGGGAGCTACAATCCTTACCTCTTCCTAAATGACCATCTTTGATCTATCCCTCCTGTTTTTTTTTTTTTTCTCTTAGCAGTAAACATTGAGAGTTTACATGTATCTAAAAATATCCATAAACATATATTTTAGTTGGAGCATGGAAAAACATTATATAAATGCACCCTAAATCTCTTAACAAAATTCTAATTTTTAGATTTCTTTGAGACATTTGATTTGTTAATACTAAATAAAAACCTTTGTATAATTTTCGTTCACATGTAATATTAATTTTTTCAATATTTAGTACAAATGAGAACTTTGGGGTTCAAAAAAAATGAAATGGTTAGGTGTGTATCATTCAACATCCAGTCAGGAAAATTGGAATCACAGTAGGGCAGCTTAAAACAGGGAATTGGTGCCAAAGTGCTGAATGGGCTGGAAAGGAAATAGGGAAGAATGATACTGTCACCAGACACTTGTAGCTTCAGAAAGCTGTTCCTGTCCTTAGAAGTCGGAGAGCAAGGAGCAACACAGTGTTACACAGGGCTCCTGATTGTACATGCTATAGTGGCTGATGAAGCCCTCCTGTGCTGTAGGAATCAATTCATGGCTACTGAGCAGGAAACCAGGAACCATTTCTCTCATGATACTACAGGAGCTGCCTGAGAGGCTGAATGCTGCCAATGCTGCTACACTCTCTGCTAATGCTGTTAAAGCCCACGGGCATCTATAGTACCTTACCTTAGCACTTCTGAAGCCAGAAGTAGGAAAAAATAGGTGGTTTCTTCCTTCCCTGGGTCTTATAAGAGTGCGGTCCCCTAAGAAGCAGACACCAAGACGGAATTCAACACACCAAAAATTAACGGGTGGAAACACCTTAATAAATATAAAGTATAAATAAATAAATAAATAAAAATATAAAGTATAAATAAATATTAAGCATAAAGAGGGGGTGCAGGAGAAAGAGGGCATGAACCTTCAGCCTATGAGGGTTTGACACCCATGAAAGAAGAGAAGGAAGGAGGATTAAGTAGGAAGAGCCTCAAACTTCAGCATAGTTTTGAAAAAGCCTTGGTCAGGCCAATTGGGAATCCCTGAGCAAAGGTTGCCATTAGAAACTAATCAGCAGCTAGCTGGTAAAGCAGTCAGGGAAATCTAGTATCTAAGCTCCCAGCTCCCTTCAATACAGAGAAGAATGTAGAAAGGTAAATGTTTCAGAAGAAAAGGACAAATATTTGCCAGAAGAGTATTTCTATGTATTCTCTAATTACTTTTTATTTCCTTGCGGAAGTATATAAAGCTTCCCCTCTCACCACTCTGAAAATACTGGCTGGCTACTAATTTTTTAAGAAAATTAAATCGAATATCTTTATTAAATGAGGAGGTCTAGACATAGTCTCTTATTTATATTTTAATTTATACTTTTGAATATTAATAAATGGATAAAGTTAATTTTGAACTATTCTTATTTTCTGTTATTTGGATAATTTGTGTCTTTGCCAACTCCATATTTCTTTTGTTTCAGAATCTTATATAGCTCTTAAAGCTTGGTTACATATGTTGTATATTTTCAGTTACATACTTTTCAAATGTAATGTTTAAAATAATGTTTTTATATTTTAGAATGTAAAATATAAGCTATTGTTGAAGACGACTGAAAAATATATAAAAATATAAAGCAAAAACTTTAAAACACCTGTAATTCCACTATACATACACCATTAACACTCAAATACTGTTCATATTAAGACTATGCTGTACTTATAGATTTGTATCTTACATTTTCACTTATTTTTTGTGAGTATTTCTTTACATTTCCTCTGAAAATTTTTTAACCATACCATATTATTGTTTGAGCTGTTTTTTTTTAAGTAAAAATAATGCTGCAATAAACATTCATAACTGTTTTTTCCATATCTGTTTATTTACTTAGGCTAGATTTGTAGTACAGGATGTTTTGACAATGATACTTTCAATTATAAAAATGATTTGTACTCATTTTAGGATATTTAGAAAGCATAAAATATCACTAATAAAAATGATCTAGACTAGAATCATAGAATGTTCATTTATTAACACACACATTAAAATGTATGCATATTGATATATGTTGTCAAATTGTCAACCTGTCAATTTATATTCTTAGCAGAGAATGAATGCTTGTATTTATAAACCCTTATCAACACTGAGATTTATTATTCTATTTAATCTTTGCCAATTTTATCCTCTTTTAATTTGTGATTTTTAATTACTAAGGATGATAAGTAAAACTTTTACTGGTTTATTGACAATTAATATTTCTTAATCACCTTTTCATATATTTTATTCTTTGTGTTAGTAGACACTGTTTTTATCATGGCTTTATAAGAGCTACTTATAAATAATTAACAGTCAGTACTTTAAATTTTACGTTGTCAATCTATTAGCATATTAGTATAGTAGAACAGTTTCAGAGACTCAGACAATTTGAATTTAAACCAGGTTTATCTCTTTACTAGCTGTAGGTAATTTTGTTTGAGGGATGGTAATATTGATACTTTTAAGATAGTTTCTTTATGTTTGAATTTAAAAAAATAAACATGCATATCTGTCTATCAATAGATAGATCAAAATTAAAAGACATAGAACCCATATAGAAATCTAGATAGACACGGGGTTTGTGTTTTTGTGTCTTTTAATATTGAGTGAAACCTTTCAAACTTAGGTTTCCATTTTCTAAGAAAATCTTACTTTTATTTTGTCTTTGATGCTTTTATCTTTTTGGTGTTTTTTCTTCCCAGAAATATTTACTATCCAAGTTGGATCATTATTTTCTGTTCTCTGTATGTTGCAACCTTTTTCTCATTTTTGATAATGCTTTTTCATGTTTCCTTTCTCATATATTAAGTTGACTCTCTCCTCAATGATTAGTCATTTCTGTAATTTGATTCTAACCTTTATTTCTGCTAATGAGATTTTTAAAATTATTTTGAAGCATCTAGCAGAGTGCATGATACAGAAATTAAAAAATATATATTTATTTTTACTTTAAGACTCTTTTGCCTATAGTCATACTAAAGAAAAAATTAGCTAAATGATAATATACTCTTAAATGAAATATAAATATACATGTTAAATAAAGAGCATATTTTAAGTTCATTTCATAGAAAGCTAGCTATCTCTTTTCTCCCACTCCTGTTGTTCTGGATCCAAATTTGACTTCAGCTTCCTTAATAGTTTAAGATTCTTTGGGAGAGCTTAATAGGTAAGCCGATGTATGAAACAGGGTGGCTACAGTCAGGACGTGTAAAGGTAGTAGCCTAGTTCAGGTTGTGGATGTCCAGCAGTAATGTGGCTATAGAGAATAAAATACTCAGCATTTTATGTTTCTAAGCTCATTAAGACATACTTCCAGCTCTTAAAAGTAGGTGGATGCAACATACTTTCTATGACTGAATTGAGTGTTCTCAGCTGAGTCAGGCAGAATAACCTTAGGGGAAAATAGAAGGAGAGAAAGCAAAAATGTATCAGCTTATTGCCAAGACAAACTGAGACAAGAATCTGCGCCAGATTCACCTAAGCATCTCTTTTAGGTTAAAAAGACAGCACAAGGATGGCAGGCATTTTTTTTTAAGAACAGCCCTCAGTGTGTCTGCCCTGTTGAGCCACTGCTCCTGTCTGGATTGGTTTTCCTCTGCGTCTGGTATATATACTTCATCCTGGGATATCTCTTCACTATCATCCTGACAATTACCTCCTCCCATCTCTTACATATGATGATACATTTCCTGGGTCTTATACATCTTCAGCATTTTTTAGTTTGCTGTTTCATTTTGGTGAAGTGTATCATTTAGCTGTTTCTTGAGGAAAAACATAAATAAGAAATTTATTTTTTAAAACTGTGCTTGTCTAATATATCTTTATTGTACCCCATATTTAAATGATAGTTTGGCTGGGTATACAAATATATGGAGGGAATAATTACCTGTAGAAATTTGAAGATATTTGTCCATTATTTTCTCACTGTAGTGTTGTTGCTGATTAAAAGTGTGAGATAATTCTTATTTGTAATGTTTATCTTTTGTTTGTGACCTTTTTTCCCTCTTCCCTCTCTCTTCTGCAATTTCAAAATGATGTATATTGTGGTAAAGATCCATTATCATTAACTGCAGAGCTGTGCATTTTTGTACCCTTTTGTCTGGCAAATCATATATGCCAGCAGTGAAAATATTTATTGAATTATTTAATTGAGGATTTTCTCCCCTCTCTGTTTCTGGATGTCCTATTGTTAGGTTGTTTGATCTCTTAAACTTGTCTTCTAGTAGTGTTGTTTTCTCTCCTGCCTTCATTTCTATCTTTTTGCTATAAATTTTTGGGGGAGATTTCTTTATTGATCAAACCTGTGCAAAATTTTACATCTTCTTCTTGTACTTTTAATTTCTAAGTGTACTTTATTTTTAAAAAAATCTCATGTCCTCCATTTTAAATTATTTCTTATTGCATAGTCTCTCCTAAGATTTTGTGCTGACTTTGCTATTTTGGTTTCTATCTTCTATACTAGAAGCTTTCTTCAAATAATTGATAATTCCAAACTATCTACTCTGAAAGCTTTGAGTATGTTCGTGGGGCTTGAAAAATCGAGACTCAATGTAAAATAATGCAGTAGGTCTTTTGTTGGAGAACCACTAGTGTTAATACATTTAGGTTTTCTCTTTTAGACTGTTCAGATTTTTTACATAAGAAGCTCACTTTTGGCTTAAGATGTTGGAAAGTTGAGAGGTGAAAGCAGTTAGGGTGGGAGTGTGTTACACGTTCAGCATTCTGTAGCTTATTCACTTACCTTGTTTTCAGTATGGTGCCTACACACCCTCTACTCTGTCTTGTGATTCCCAGTTCAGAGGATAACTCTGTCTCTCTTAAAAAACAAAATAGAAAAACCCTCCAATCAAACAAAAAACTTTCAACTTGCTGCCAGGTTGGTGGATGGGCAGCCACACACTGATGTGGACTGATGGAGAGTAACTAGAGATGTAATTACCTCTCAAACAGCTTTCAAATGCTCCCACTTATTGTCCTCACCCTTCACCCCTTCCAGGATGAACATGATGCTTTCAGTTTCCCCATTCTTTTGACCGTTCTGGGCTACCAGTCTAGAGATTCTGCTTTCTTGAGTCCAGTAAGTTTCAAAGTTTTGTTGCCATTGCCTCCTACTTAAATCCATTTTTTCAATCCATCATAAATTAAAACACTAATAGTGTTTTAAATTTAGCTGTTTTTAAAATTTTTCTTATACTTTTCCTTACCTTGTCACTCTCTCTTATTTCCATGTATCTCTTTTCCAACTTCATATTTTTTTCTTTTTTCTTGTTTGTTTTATTTGGGCTCTTGGGTACATGTGCACATCCTGCATCCTGCAGGATTGTTACATAGGTGCATACATGCCATGGTGGTTTGCTGTCTCCATCCCCCACCCGCTGTCGCCTACATCAGACATTCCTCCCGGTGTTATTCCTCCCCATCCTCCCCACCTGCCTTACTGTCTCTCCCCTCCCACCACTCCCCTCCTCTCCACTCCCCCACCTAGCCCTGTGAGTGTTGTTCCCTTCCCTGTGCCCAAGTGTTCTCATTGTTCATCACCTGCCTATAAGTGAAAACATGCCATATTTGGTTTTCTGTTCTTGTGTCAGTTTGCTGAGAATGATGGTTTCTAGATCCACCTATGTCTCTACAAAGGACATGAACTCATTATTTTTTATGGCTGCATAGTATTCCATGGTGTCTATGTGCCACATTTCCCAACTTCATATTTTAATTCACACTCTGCTATTGTAACACATCCCTCAATATTGATTTGATCTTTGATCAGGTTCATGTTTCCTGAACTATTGGAAGTACAAAGCAGAAGCTTTGTAAAGTTTATTTTTGCCTCTTATAGTATTTTTAATTATTTCATATTTCTTAATGATTGAATAAAAATTGCATATATTTAAGGCACACAATGTAATGTTTTGATGTATGTATACATTATGAAATGATTACCACATTCCAGCTGATTAACATATCCATTGTCTCACATGGTTACCATTTTCCTGTATGGTAAGCACACTTGACAGCTACTCTCTTAGCAAATTTCAAGTGTACAATATATTATTAACTATAGTCACTATCCTGTATGTTAGGTCTGCAGTACTTATTCTTCCTACAGCTAAAGGTTTGTACCCTTTAACTTGTATTTCTTTCCTCTCACTCTCTTGTAGTATATTTTAAAATAATGCTATGCTATTGCTTTTAGAATACTGTATCTTCCTCTCATTTAACAATATCTTTCTACAAGCCTTGATTTTTCTTCCTATTTTTCTCATCCTTTCCTATTATTTGTCCCAAACTGGATGGGTGGGACTTGAATTTTCCTTCCCCATGTATATCCTGTTAGAATTCTGCTCTCAACATATAAATTGTACATTCTAAAGCTGTAGCTAGCTCCACTAGGGAACAACTTCTCTGCCTGATTTCCTCTTAGTTTTTATGGGAGTTGCTTTGACAGGCACCAAACATGTGTATTTAATTTTGGAATTGGTAAGGCTTCCTTCCAGGTACTGAAGACATTCCTACCCCTGGATTTTGCTGCCGTGAAGTCAAAGAATAATGCCATTATCCTTCTGGTTTTGTGTTTGCTCTCTCAGAGCAGCTGCTGTTTAATTCTGAAGGTTCAGAAAGCATTCTCAGCCCCATGTTTCCCTGTCCACAGCTCACTTACTCTGTTCTCTGTTGCACAAGCCAGGCTTTGGAATCATTTCTGACACCTCTTGCCATCTAGTCAATTGTGAAATCCAGTTTCTTTTAATTCCTAGTCATCTCTCAAATTTGACCCTCGTTCCCCATCTCCGTGGCCTTTATTTTCTCTGAACTGTTGCAACTCTTTTCTTATCCAAAATGTCCTGACTCTAATCCAGCGTCCACATAGGTGCAAAAGTGAACTTTTAAAAATAAACATTTGATAATTTTATTTCTCTAGGTGGAACTCTTAAATTTAAAACTTGTAACATGGTTGACAAAGCCCTGCATGATTTGTTCCTGTTCCCTCCTTTGGGCACCTCTCCCTTACTCAGAATGATCCAGAGTTGATGATGATGATGATGATGATGATGATGATTCTTTGTTTTTTTTCCATTTCTTGAAGGCACTATGTCCCCTTATGCCACATTTCCCTCTGTTTGCTTTTCGCATTTTATTGCTCTATTTGTCTAACTAACTTCAGGCCATTATTCATGGCTATTATCTCCCCTAGAAATCCTTTCCTGTCATTCTAGGTTAGTTTCCCTGTTATATGGTCCCATGGCACCTTGCACTCTTTACATCTGTTATCACAATTGTAACTAATTATTTGTATAATTATTTGTTAATGCTTATTTTTCTCACTTTACTGTAAGCTGAGGTTAGAGTCATGTCTTTCATGTTCAATATCTCCTGTTCCTAACAGTATCTAGAGTAAATATAATTATGATATGGTCTTTTTCTTTAAGTATGCTTAAGTTTAGATTTCGTATTTCAAAATGTTGAACAAAGGTTACAGAAGAGTTTAAGAAGTAAATCGTGGTAGCAGATATCCTTGGTTTTTTTTCTATTTTAAGTTGATAGTGCTGGTGTTCCAGCATTAAGAATAATGTTGGCTTTTAAAAGCTTTCTACCATTATATTTAAGAAATCTCTTCTCTGTGTATTTTTAAAGGTTTATATTTTCTTTTTAGTTTATAATATATTTGGGGTTAAAATATTGCATACTTTAAAAATTTGGTCTATGAAATGAATAATCTTTTGCTGTAATTCCTCTTTCATCTTTGTTTATGCTAGATGATTCAAGAATTTTTAAAAATAAAATCTCAAAGTAGATCCAGTCTACTATGAGGAAAATAAAATATAGATTTACTGGTGTTGGTGTTGGTGAGTTTATAGTCATTGAATGAAGTTATACCATTATTGCATAGTTGTATGCTTTAACAAAAGAGCTGAAAACCATAACACATTACTCTCTTTTGACTATGCAGAATTTATTAATTGAAGAGTATTTATTTATTTTCAGGTATATAGTGGGTACTGTACAGATATCAATAAGCATTCCATAACTTAAGATAATATGTTTAACATACTATAATGACTGATCATCCCCTTAAATTAAAGGAAGTAAAAAAAATTATTGAATTATTTAACTTGGAGTAGCTTGCTAATACATATTTACTTATAGAAGTGCTTGTCAATCTTTTCTTTTTCATTTTTTCCCTCTAAGGAGCTTCTTTAGACCTTTTTTTCCTAACTGATCCCTCTCCCTTAAAATTTTAATACCACAGGTATACTGTATATCAGTTTATGTGCTATATGTATATCTGTGATTTATAGAGAGTAAGATTTTTTTCACTTCCTATGAACCAATTCTCACCCTTTTGGGGATGATATCACCTCTGTTGAAAATGCATGACCTAGAGTTAGTCAGTTCTTGTTATTATGACAGCGATTTCATAGCACTATTTTTTTTGTCATTAATGATAATTTATATAAGTCCTAACAGCATATAGATTTAACAGATCTTAAGGACTTGGAGAAACTAATATAATCTACTAGATCAACAATCTGTGTTTTAAAGAATTCACATAGCGACATATTTGAGGGAAAATTCATTTAGTATGTCTTATATTCCTTTATCCATATGTTTTTCACAAACATCATATGAAAAAGAAAGATGTTGACCTTCTAAAGTACCTAAATTTTTATTCAATCACGCCAGGTTTCTAGACTTGGCTCTGTGAACACCTTCATTATCAAGTCACTAAAACATACTATTTGCCAATTCTCATAATAATATGACCACTGGAAGATAATTTAAGTATCTCCTATAGTTTCTAGTTTTTCACATTGTTTCTTTTCTGTGTCACGAATATCTTGAGTATCTGTGTAATAGAAAGTTATGTACTTAGTAATTTAAGTCTAGCCATGATATTTGGATATTATGAAAATAAATAAGCAGGACACTAGGCAGGGAATTAAATTTACCAAGCAAAATGAGTGCTTAGATGATCACTCATCACGAACATGTCTACTTCCCTAAATAAAGTTTATAAGTTCATTATGAGTGCAGAAAACTGTGTTTGTAGGATAAACAGATTCAAAGACTAGAAGAAAACTTAAAGTCAAAAGTGTTTAGGGCTTGAGTTGAATGCACTTGGGTGAAACATACTACCTCTGAACATTTTAGTTTACTTGTAAAACAAGTATAGTAGGTGCTCTTTTTTCTGTACTGGATTGGTATAAAGATCTAAAGTGATAATGCATATGAAAATCCTTTGACAGTACCTACTATAAATTGTAAGATTGTATTGGTGTTTTTTCTGCTATACATACATTTTTAATTTTGCTGATAATACTTTTATAAATACTGAAACTTTCAAAGATGTTTCCTGGGAAATAAAATTAAAGTGTGAGTCATACTGGGGACTTGTTTTGCTCTTTTGAAATGTGATATCATACATACAATAACCAGCTCCTAATTCTTGCCCATACATGCAGTTCGTCTGCATTTGCAAATGTGTATCTGTAGGAGTATTTTGAGGAATCACAGTGTCACCTGTTAGTAGAAAAAAATCAAGCTGTTTTACAATGCATTTTCAAGTTATAACTAGCTCACTGGAAGGTTAATATTCAGAAAATCAATCAATTGAATTAATTGCTCCTGATTTGAAACAAATTACATTGGAGTTTTACAGAGAAATGAAAATCAACTGTAAATAAAGTGACAACCAAACTAATAGAGAATTCAGGAAGGAAACATGTTGGCATGCCATTTTAATAAGTTATCGGGTTATTTGTATAGGAGTTAGAGTCTATGTGTTATTTTCTAACTCTACAAATACCTTATCTCAAAGCAGACATTACTTAAGTAAAAGCACGTTTACTGTTGCTCTTTTTCCCTGACAAAGACATACAGCTCTAACACTGTTATGAAACACTGTGGCAAATACTGATCATGCTTTGCAGACTTTTGGGTCAAAGATAGGTGACACACTTTGCTTTAAATTTTTTTTCCTTTCCTAAAATTTATATTAGACAAACTTTTGTAAGAAATTTCATTTGAATTGAGGAAAATTCACTTCTTTTCGGTCAATCATGTTGACATGCAAATTATTATATCCTAACATAATTCTCTTATACATTTTTCATGTACTGGGTTTCTCAGAGTAATGTATACATCACCAACATCGAGGACAGTTAAATTTCAGAAGTAATATCAAATTCTTATGGGTTTCTTTTCTTCCAAACATTTTGTTTCCCAGTAATTTATTTATCATTTATTCATTCCTTCAACAAATACATGTTGATCGTTTATTTGTACCAGATAATACTTAAGTACCAAGAGATTATCAAAATGAATACATTAGTATGCTCCCAAGGAATCCTCAACTAAGGAAAAACACGTTTGTTTAATAAAATTGTGAGCATAGTGAGTATTTAATAAACTGTTATCTATTCACAGAGAGGGACAAAACTTGTGCACATGTATGTAATCATAACGGCAGAAGAATAAGGCAGAAAAGTCCTTCTTAACATTGAACAAAAGTAAAATTACTAGAGAGCGCATAAATATGCATCAGCCCAAGTGAGTCAGTGAAAGTAAGAGATGGCTCGTGCGTAGCAGATAAGTAAAAGACTTGTATGGGAAGGAAAGTGTAGTTGGTTGGAAGGCAGTTAAGAGAGGACTGAGAAATCTGCGTGGCAAGTAAGGAGGAAAGGAAGACTGCAAGCGGTGATCACAAAGTAACACGTTTAATTAAATACTCCTGGGAGATGAAGTCAAGTTTTCACTTTCTTTGGAGGAATAGTGTGAATTTTGAAACTGCAGAACTTTTGCTACACTAACATCACAGATACTGAAATCTTTATTTTTTGTTAGAGGAAATTAAATACCTCTGCCAAAATGTGCCTATTATTTTCAGAGCTCTCCTTGGGTAGGCAGTTGTTTGTGGATACAATTATAGTTTTTATTTAATCACAAAGCAAGTTTTTATTTTAATTGAAATAATGTTTAAGTTATGTAAACAAAGACAATAGTTTTAATCAAGCTAACCTTTATATTATGGAAGCATTTAAAAATGGTAAAGATTTTCTAACTTGAATCTATGTTGGGATTGTAGTCTTATTTTATCGGAGTATGCTTCCTAAAGAAGTCATAAACAAGAAACTGTCTTGTTAGTGATAATGCTATATCACTTTGGTAGAAGTACTAGAATGATTATCACTCATTTTAGTTAGATATTTTTGAATTCAAATCTAATCATTTAGAAAATCCTGTTGAATATCTGTTTGCTCAGAAGAAAAAAAGGAGCCCAACATCTTAATAGCTTGAAGAAAGCATGCTGAGGAATATGGGCTGTCCAGTTGCAACAACAATATTTCTAATGTCTTAATAAGTATAGAAAAAGTCTATCCATCTGGTATACCAGACATACAGTGACAGCACCTATGAAGATGCTCTAGGATATTACTATTGATCAGTTCTAGAATCCCCATTTTTCCAGATCAACTTTCGCTGGTCTTTAGCTAAAGTTTTATACTTCAAAGTGGGTCAGGATTCCAAATCTTGGCTCAAAATATTGTATTTTTATTTCAAAACATAGACCTATAGGACTTTAAATACCATTGTGCAAAGCAGAATAAAAGCTTATTTTATAAAATGAATTCTGTGGCTAAACACAACTATTCCCTTGTAGTGTTAGTGAAGGAATTATGGTCTTAAAATATTGGATTAGGAAGCCATTTTTCTATTCTATAAGTAGGAATATTTTGAACTCTTTCCATATGGTATGTTTGGACATTTTATATTCTTGTACAACCTTATTTTGTAGATCATTTATATGAGTGCTAGTGACAAAATGCTTAGACTTTAGAGTTATCAAATAGTTGCTTATGCCTCTAAACACATTGGGGAACTTTAAAATATGTGACTATAAATCCAAATGCTGAGATAGTCTCTTTGGAAAATGGGTAATTACCCCAGAAGAATACTAACCTACCATGCATACCTCTAGGGGATTTAAAAAATGTCTCAAATCTGAAATTCCCTCAAAGACCTAATACCAGCTCTTCATGGGGCAAGCTTCTGTGCTAAAGATCCTGTTCTTGTTAAGAAATCAAGGTTTGATCCTGAAGCCACAGTAGTCCATGATGCAATGTTTCAAGGTAACTGTGGCACTTGTCCTCATGCCGCAAGGCAATGAAAAGCCTTGGCTTGGTGTGTTGGAGACCAGAACTTGGGGGTGACCAAGCACTTGAGTATATTTGGAGTCTCTGTGTGCATTTCCTTTTTTTTTTCTAGAGACTGTATCTCTGATTGAATATATCAAAACAAGGGAACCTCATTAAAACTACTAAGAGTAATTTAAAGTTCAATAGTCTCATTGGATGGCCTGTGTCATAATAAAAGCCTGTATTTCTACCAGTGCTACAACTGCTACGGGCATGATTAGGCTGGAACCTTCTCAAGCACCAGAGATTTATAACACCATCTCAGCGAATTGCCTTGAAAACGTCTCGGAGTTTTTCATTCAACCTTATTATCTTTATGAAATACCTTTGTTGTTTGTTCTCTGCTAACTGTTTTTCCAGGAACCCACAGTTACCAGTTCAAGCAGAACATTTCAGCATGTTAAATCTCTTGTGACCTAGACATCATTCTGTAGCTGGTCCTGAACTCCACATGATGGTAAATTTCTTTAATTTTGGATAATTGGTTTGCATTATATTAACATACAGATACACATTGTCTGTATACTTTTAAGTTCTGTGATACTGCCAGATGAGTGTTTTCAAGGCAGACAACAATATACCATCTGTGGTTGAGAAAACAGCTAGTGATCCCTCACAAACAAAGATGATTTTCTACAAACTAATAATGAATTCTCACATGGCTGATAATTGTTCGTGAGTCATGCATCTTAGCCAATTTATTGCTTCTCCTATAACTGCTGTGGTATTTTATTGAAGTACAGTGGCTTCCTATTTTAACAGAACAAAATTGTTATTTCTGTTTACTTTCATTTCAAATTAGATCATAATGGAAATCTTTGGGTGTAATGAGCTTTAAAACCTAATTCCTATAGAAATGATCCATTTTAGCCTAAATAACAAAGACCTTAATCTTGGCAATATTAATTTCTGTATCTCAAAGAAATAATGATCATTTGAAAATATGTAGAAAATATTTTCTTGTGTACTGTTGCAATAATAATGAAGCAAACTTTTTCTTCTGTTTTGACAAATGGCTCTGTATACATAATTCAGTTCTGAGTATTAAAATATTGAATTTATACTTGGCCACATTTCAGTCTTGTTGAAAGTTCCTGGAAATAGTTTTCAGAAAACCCCTTAGAAATATATCAATCTTATTCAAAGTTGAGATCTTTGCCACTTAATGTCAAAGTTTTGAACTCAAGGCTGAAATATTTTTTTATTGGTTAAAATGTTGAAATAGTTTAATGTGAAGTTCTCATTGGGTCTCATTTGTCTGTTCCGGGGCAGAAATTATTAAATTAATTATGAAAAAGTACCAATTTACAAAACTGTCATCTTTTAAAATACATTTCTACATTTATGCAAAAATTATTAAACACTTTTAGAATTACCTCTTATAAGCCAGGCGTGTATAATTTTCATGATATTGTACATTTTCTCTTCCCAAATAACCATATTGACTCGGAGATTCAGGACTGGACAGACACTTGGAAATTAAGTACTAAGCCCTAATAAATATATGACTCACATTTACAGTGCTCCTGACCAGCCTTCAGCTGAATGTGTTACCATAGCTTGCTACTTCACAAGTTCACCTACGTTTTTTGAGAGATGAAATTGTTTGAACTTGTTGGAAAGTTCTCTTTCACATCTTTATATATTTATAAATTTGTTTACATATTTATGTGTGTATATATGAATCTATTTCCAAACTTGAAGGTAACAACATCTCGCCCGTAATTTCAATTAACTGAAAAATGGAGAGCAAGGCTTATATGACTATTTCTTGTATGTACTGGACTTTCAAATATTTGCAGACTCTCATCTTCTCTTCTTTTAGATTTTTTTTTTTCCAGGCTTCACATTCCAACTCTTTCAATGAATCATCAAAAACAGGCTTTTCCCTTTATGATCCTTTGAAAACTTACCTCTGTGCATTACAGATTACTCTCCTAAGTATGGACTATCCAAAGCAGAGTAAAATGGTAAATACAGTGTTCTGAGTTTTTCCTGTTGCTTTTTCTGTGGTTGTTCGGTCAGCCTGATTTTTTGTTTCCCTTAAATGCAGTTTTTCTGACATCTAGAGTCCCACTGCTTCTCTAGCAGCACACCAGCTTTGTTTTAAGAACAATGCGGCAGAGCCATTCAGCAAACATGGAAATAATTTCTTTATCTGGCTCTGGGGTCTCAGATCTCTAGTTTTATACAGAAAGGACCATCTGAAATAACCTTTCATGATTGTCCTCTTTTCCCCCTATGCTTTTAGGGGGGTAAATTTGTCCTAAAGTTTGTCTCAATCCTCCTGCCTAAAGGCCTACTGAACATTTTCTGAGACCCGAGGTAGCCATTCTCTTAGTCTCTCTCCACATAGTGATTAATCTCAACTTGCCCTCTGCACGTCAGGTTTCTTTTTCCCTGTGTGGGCCAGCTTTATGTCTCCATGAATATTCTCACCCATCTTTTCTTAAGTGTATACAATGATCAGTTGCAGTAATACACTAAATTTGAGACGCGAATTTCAAGAGTAAGTGGATTTCTCAGAGAGAGGATTTGCTTGTCCTACTAAATAACTGTGGTTTAAGTTTACATGTGAAATTTATAGTCTTTCAAAGAGAAAGATGTCTACTTCAATGTTAAATAGCTCTTGATTTTGTCCCTGTGTTTCTGTCTGTGGTTACTCTTTTGTATTTTTTCATTTTTGATTAAATTAAAACATCATCAAATATTTAGGGCTTTTCATGCCTTTGAGATTTTCAAAAGATTAGTATCATTTGATTTGTTCTGATCTAGAATGTAGGCTTTAGTTTGATTTCTAGGAAGTATTTTACTGAGTTCATTGGACTTTGACGTGAGAATCTTTTAAATGGGATCATTATAAAAACTCACCTGAATAAACTCAGGTTCTTAATTTTGCTTCTTGTTCTCCATACAGATTTAGGCAATCCATTGCTTAGAAATGGAAAATGTCAGACATTTCAGAGGATTTGTTCCTGACATTTTCAAGGACAACAGAGTTCAACATAAAAAATCAAAACATGCTGATCTGAAATAACATCTGCCTTTAGAATTAGGGCCCTTAGTTGCATTTAATATTCGCCATTTGACCTTCCTAATATAAAGAGTAAGTTCTGTCATGTGGGGGAAGCTGTTTAATTCAGCAAATCTATACCATATCTTTGTTTTCTTCTTTCCTCTCCAATTTTTTTCATTTCCATGTGCATAATAAACCTATATATGTGGCTGAGAAGACGCATGATTTGGTGTTAAATGTGACTATTTCCTATACCTCTTTGAATCTTAAGCAAAAAAATCCAAAAAATGCCCTTATGGAGACAGTGCCATTAGAATCCCCTTATATTTTTTCTTATAATGTTTATCTGACACTGACTAGTCTGTAAGTGGAGTGGCAAGGAACTCAATGACAGTTTGTCTGGGCTGTATTTGGTCTTCCATCTTTCTCCATCTTCTTTCTTGACCAATTTGGATACACCATTTATCAGACAGTTGACCTTTTAGTTTTTTAAGGACACATAAGATTAATTGTACATATTTATTTGATACAGTGTGAGGTTTTGATACATGTCTATACTATGTAAAAATCAAATCAGTGTTTCGATTTCATATTCATCACCTCATACGTTTGTCTTTGTTGTAATGAGAACATGAAAAATTCCCTCTTCTAGCTGTTTTGAAATATATAATACAATGCAGTTTCTATCAAAATACCAATGACATTCTTCACAGAAATTAAAAAAAAAATCCTGAAATTTGTACAAAAACACAAAAGTCTCCAAGTATTCCAAGAAATTCCAAGCAAAAAGAACAAAGCTGGAGGCATTGCAGTGTCTGATTTTAAAATATAATATTATTATATAGTAACCAAAACAGCATGATATTGGCATAAAAACAGATGCATATACCAATAGAAAAGAGTAGAGATCCTAGGAATTAAAGCACAGATTTACAGCCTATTGATTTTCAGTAGAGGTGTCAAGAATACACAATAAGGTCTAGTCTCTTCAATAAATGGTACTTTATTCATTTTGTATCTGTCAATTTTTTGAATTGGCCTCATATGAAATGTGTTGGTTTGAGACAGGTTATTCCCAAATACCATTTTTTTTTTTTGAGGCGGTGGGTGAGGAGAAGTCCCATTTTCACTGTTATTCAAGGTTCAAGTAAAGGGAGAAAGAGTTTGACATGAGACAATACAACTGCCTTGCCGAGGTCTCTGCTCATTCTGATTGCACATTTTCCATGGGGGATATAGTCTCATGGACCACATTTATACTGGGATTCACCTACTGGTACAAGCAGACTTCTGCCTGGCCTCTTGCTAGTATTGCCTCCTGCTCCAACAGGAAACATGGATGAGCATAGTGTTCTGTGTGAAGTAAAGACTCCACATCTATGATGAATTAATTTGAATAGGCATTGTGTCAGTATAAGGCTTTTTTTCATAACTGGAATCTTGACTCTTTTATGTTGATGGTTGACCATGCTTTACCTTGATTTCAGGTACTACTATAATTTTTGGCATCTAACTGTTGGTTGTGACCTTACTTAAATTCTAAATGTCCCTCATGACCCTGTTGTTGGTCTCCCAAATGTCTACCTGTCTTCTACCATCCTTACTTTCCCACTGTGTTGAAGAGAAATTGAATTCCACGCCACTAGAAAAGCAGTAGGCCATTGTTTTCCCTTGCTCCTTTCAGAGGCTGGTCATGAAAATAGTCAAGTTTTGGTTTAACTGGAGTTCTTGAATATCCAGAGAGTGAAAGACCTTCTAGTAAAGAAAGAAGTCTGAACAATTTCTAAAGTATAGATACTGAAGACAATAAATTGTGTTGGAAGTTTCATTAGAAGCAGAGATAGTTCACTGGCAACTCATAATAAGTTGTCTTTCTCTATATCTGAGATTTTTGGGCTAGCTTATTTATTCTGTCATCTCTCAAGCAGTTCTCCGGTTGAGATTATATTCCTGGAGTCTGTGTGGCATATTGTCTGCTCTCTGGTTCCAGAGTATATTATTGACAATTAATATGTATATAAAATTAAAAGAAGGTTTGTCAAGAAACAACAAAATTGGATGTTTAATATACAAGCAGCCTTATAACAAAAGTGAGTTTAAGAAGTTTTAAAATATACTAGTTTGCTTCCATGTGTCACTCACATTGACTGATTGTGAAACATGCCAAATAACATTATCACTGATTTATCACACTCTTGATATAAATATCCAGGCACAGTGAAATACAGAACTGAGGCACATCAGGTACATAATATAAAAATAGTCTTGAAGCATATTAAGTCAGAATTAACCTAAAAATGCTACTGCTTCCCACTTTGTAATACGCCAAGTCACAAATCTGTGCTCTATTAACTTGACTTCTGAAGCACTGGATTCAGTTTTGAATAATTGCCCCTCTAAGGACAGGAAGGACTTACTGTTCCAACACTATCTGGAACCTGGCCCTTTTCTGGGCTCTCTGCTCTGGACATCCTTAGAACCTGAGCTCCATGGACATTCCATACACTTTGGTGGCTCCAGATCTTTGCCTATGAGGCTCTTTCTGTCTGAGATCTTTTTCCCATGTCTATGTCAACTTCGCTTGGCTATTGTTTTCTCAGTCTTCTTATATTGATTCTGACTCTTCTCTTATACCTTATTGTTATTTTTTAAATTTAAACTTTTATTTTAGATTCAGAGGGTACATGTGCATATTTTTTACATGAGTGTATTGTGTGATTTGACCTTTTACGTGGGTATATTGCTTGGTTTCAGCTTCTGATTATCTCTTTTCCCAAGTAATGAACACAGTACCTGACAGGTAGTTTTTCAACTCTTTTCTCCTTCCCCCTTTCCCTGCAGTGTTTATTGTTCCCATCTTTGTGTCTGTGTGTACCACATGTTTAGCTCCTATTTGTGAGAACATGCCGTATTGAGTTTTCTGTTTTTGTGTTAATATGCCTAGGATAATGGCTTGTAGTTGCATCCATGTTGCTGCAAAGGACCTTATTTCATTCTTTTCAGGCTGCATAGTATTCCATGGTGTATATGTACCACATTTTCTTTATCCAATCCACTGTTGATGGGCACCTAGATTGATTCCATGTCTTTGCTGTTGTGAATAGTGCTGTGATAAACATTCGTGTGCGTGTGTGTGTGTGTGTGTGTGCGCGCGCGTTTCAGTAGAACAATCCTTTGGGTATATGCCCAGTAGTGGAATTGCTGGATCAAATGGTAATTCTATTTTAAATTCTTTGAGAAATGTCCAAATTGCTTTCTTCCTTCTTAGGTAGCAACTAAGACATTTCTCCACTGGAGAGTGTTCCTAATAGCCTGAGACTGGGTTGGATATTCCTTCTTTGTTTGCCCACTGAAAAACAAGCTCATCTACATCTCTGCATCTCAGCACGTAGGGCATTGCTTTGTTTATATCTTTCTTGCCCATCTTCCTCAGCAGACTGTAAGTTCCTGGAGAACAAAAAATTGTCTGCTTTAGTGTACCAGAGACGAAATCAAGTTTTAACAGCTTTGAGAGCAAGTCTGAGGAAAGACTGCATCCTTTGCTTACTTTCTATTCATGTCTCATAGTCCTGCATTATTTTTTACCCTAAGGCAGGATTTCTCAACATTGGCACTATTGATATTTGGAGCCAGATAACTTCCTGTTGGAGGGGGATTTTGGTAGCATCCCTGGTTTCAACCAATTAGATGCCAGCAGCCCCCTACCCTACTTGTGATAAACAAAAATTATTTGAACATTATTGAAAAACATACTCTTTAATGTTTTCTGGAAAGTCAATGCTTCTTTCTTCTGCTGCCCCTCACCCTGCTACACTTCTGCTGAAAAGTATTTGCCAACGTATTAATGAATGCCTGGAAAGAGCATATTTTTCAATCATTGAGTTGCCTTTGTTTGCTCGTTGGCTTCTCCTTTTGTGCTTTAGTAGGATGAATGTGAAAATTGCTCCTAGGCTAAATCCCAGCTATTGTACATGCGCATAAGGCCCCACCTGATCCCAGCTCTCCCTTCCTGACCGCTCTCATCTTGGATGATTTTTCTGTCTTGAAGGATTCTTTCAGTGTCTTCTGTCTCCTTTGAGCCTTGACATATGTTGTCTTCCCTGTCTGGAATATGATTCTTCCCTTTTGCCTGCTTATGTGAATTAGTGTGCTTTGGATTGAAAGTTACAGAAACTCATATTCAATTAGCTTGGGGAAAAGGGAGATTAATTGGAAGCAAACTCCAGTATCTCACGTAACTGTATTATGGGTAGGAGTGATCCAGGCCTTGGGGACAACTGGAACAAGAACTGAAATGCTGCCTGGGTTCCCTTTCTGTCTACGCCTTTATCTACATGCCTCTCTGATATAAATTTTATTTTCTTCTCCTGCAACTTCCGTCTTCACATTCAGAGAACAGAGCCATAGGAATGTGTGGAGTCCACTTCCTGTATTGACTGTTCTACCACCAGGAAGGCATTGATACTCTTCTCTTAGATTTAGTCCCCTAAAATGGCTCACATTGGATGAAATGCCCATGCCCACATTAATCAGCTCTGTCTGGGAGCTGAGTTCACGTAAAACACATGTGGCAGCATAGAGTTTTCAATGAGTTCTGTGAGCTACACAGCCAACTCAAATGTCTACTCTGCTGGCAAATTATTTCCCATCCTTCAGTTCTCAGCTCTAATATAATTTCCTTAAAGAGCCCTAATTACAAGCTTCTGTAGCACTTTGCACTTCTTAATAATGCTTATTAAAATTAGGATCACCTTTCTTTGGTGATTTAGTTTGTATGCCATCTCTCTTCCCATGCCCCCACTGCCCGCTAGAATGTAAGTTTCAGGAATGCAGCAGCTGTATTTCTCTTGTTCTGCGTGATCTTCAGCACTGAATACCAAGTCTCAGTAAGAGTGGATATCTGATTGGTAATTGTTGAAGAAGGCCTGAATGAATGAGCCTAGTCACAAAATTTCAAACACCAGTTCAGATATATAAGTAATATATTTGAGATGAATTTCAAAGATTCAAATTCACTTACTTTAAGAATATTAATAGATTTTATGTAAGGCACATGCTGTCTTCACCAAGGGCATGTCTCTCATATTTAAATACTGCCAACAAGATAGTTATATATTAGAAGTGCTTTGTACCCATAGATTAAGAGTTATGATGTGACTAAAGAACAACGTTCTTTTTTTATTGTAAGAAGAGATGTTAAAGAGTGGAGAAGTAATCACATATGGAAATAACAAAAGTGCACCACATAATCTTTGATTTTGACTTACTCAGAGAAAGAGTGTAAAATAAAATAAAATAAAAACAAATAAATGGCTTGCATATAGAATCTTTGATCCTATTGCCATCAATAAATTGTTATGTTCATCAAATTTTTTTAAAAAAATTATACTTTAGGTTCTGGGGTACATGTGCAGATCATGCAGGATTGTTGCATAGGTACACACATGGCAATGTGGCTTGCTGCCTCCATCCCTCCATCACCTACATCTGGCATTTCCCCCCATGTTAACCCTCCCTGACCTCCCTGCCACCAGTGTCCCTCCCTTGGCTCCCCCAACAGACCCCAGTGTGTGGTGCTTCCCTCCCTGTGTCCACGTGTTCTCATTATTCAACACCCACCTATGAGTGAGAACATGCAGTGTTTGATTTTCTGTTCTTGTGTCAGTTTGCTGAGAATGATGGTTTCCAGATTCATCCGTGTTCCTGCAAAGACACAAACTCATCGTTTCTTATGGCTGCATAGTATTCCATGGTATATATGTGCCACATTTTCCTTGTCCAGTCTATCATCGATGGGCATTTGGGTTGGTTCCAGGTCTTTGCTATTGTAAACAGTGCCTCTATGAACATACATGTGCATGTGTCCTTATGATAGAATGAGTTATAATCCTTTGGGTATATACCCAGTAATGGGATTGCTGGGCAAATGGAATTTCTCTTTCTAGGTCCTTGAGGAATTGCCACACTGTCTTCCACAATGGTTGAACTAGTTTATACTCCTACAAACAGTGTAAAAGTGTTCCTGTTTCTGCACATCCTCTCTAACATCTGTTGTCTCCAGATTTTTTAATGATCACTATTCTAACTGGCGTGAGGTGGTATCTCAATGTGGTTTTGATTTGCATTTCTCTAATGACCAGTGATGATGAGCATTTTTTCATATGTTTGTTGGCTTCATATATGTCTTCTTTTGAAAAGTGTCTGTTCATATCCTTTCCCCACTTTTGGATGAGTTTGTTTTTTTCTTGTAAATCTGTTTTAGTTCTTTGTAAAATCTGGATATTAGCCCTTTGTCAGATGGGTAGATGGCAAAATTTTTTTCCCATTCTGTTGGTTGCTGGTTCACTCTAATGACTGTTTCTTTTGCTATGCAGAAGCTCTGGAGTTTAATTAGATCCCATTTGTCTATTTTGGCATTTGTTGCCAATGCTTTTGGTGTTTTATTTATGAAGTCCTTACCTATGCCTATGTCCTGAATGGTTTTACCTAGGTTTTCTTCTAGGGTTTTTATGGTGTTAGGTCTTATGTTTAAGTCTTTAATCCATCTGGAGTTAATTTTAGTGTAAGGTGTCAGGAAGGGGTCTAGTTTCTGCTTTCTGCACAGGACTAGCCAGTTTTTCCAACACCATTTATTAAACAGGAAATCCTTTCCTCTTTGCTTGTTTTTGTCAGGTTTGTCAAAGATCAGATGATTGTAGATGTGTGGAGTTGCCTCCAAGGCCTCTGTTCTGTTCCATTTATCTGTATCTCTGTTTTGATGCCAGTACCATGCTGTTTTGATTACTGTAGCTTTGTAGTATAGTTTGAAATCAGGTAGCGTGATGCCTCCAGCTTTGTTGTTTTTGCTTAGGATTGTCTTGGCTATGCGGGCTCTCTTTTGGTTCCATATAAAGTTTAAGTTGTTTTTTTCCAGTTCTGTGAAGAAGGTCATTGGTAGCTTGGTGGGGATAGCATTAAATCTATAGATTACTTTTGGTATTATGGCCATTTTCACAATATTGATTCTTCCTAACCATAAGCATGGAATGTTTCTCCATTTGTTTGTTTCCTCTCTTATTTCCTTGAGCAGTGGTTTGTAGTTCTCCTTGAAGAGGTCCTTTACATGTTAGTTGTATTCCTAGGTATTTTATTCTCTTTGTGGCAATTGTGAATGGGAGTTTGCTCATGATTTGGCTGTTAGTCTGTTATTGGTGTATAGAAAGGCTTGTGACTTCTGCACATTGATTTTGTATCCTGAGACTTTGCTGAAGTTGCTTATCAGTTTGAGGAGATTTGGGGCTGAGACGGTAGGGTCTTCTATGTATACAATCATGTTATCTGTAAATGGAGACAATTGGACTTCCTCTTTTCCTAAGTGAATACCCTTTTTTTTTCTTGCCTAATTGCTCTGGCTAGAACTTACAATACTATATTGAATAGGAGTGATGAGAGAGGGCATCCTTGTCTAGTGCTGGATTTCAAAGGGAATGCTTCCAGTTTTTGCCCATTCAGTATGATATTGGCTGTAGGTTTGTCATAGTAGTTTTTATTACTTTGAGATATGTACCTTTGATACCTAGTTTATTGAGAGTTTTTAGCATAAAGGGCCGTTGAATTTTGTCGAAGGCCTTCTCTGCATCTATTGAGATCATCATGTGGTTTTTGTCTTTGGTTCTGTTTATGTGTTGGATTACATTTATAGACTTGTGTGTGTTGAAACAGGCTTGCATCCCCAGAATGAAGCCTACTTGATCTTGATAGATAAGCTTTTTGATGTGCTGTTGCAGTTGGTTTGCCAGTATTTTATTGAAGATTTTTGCATCTATATTCATCATGGATATTGGCCTGAAGTTTTCTTTTCTTGTTGAGTGTCTGCGGGTTTTCACATCAGGCTGATGTTGTTCTCATAAAATGATTTGGGAAGGATTCCCTCTTTCTGTATTGTTTGGAGTAGTTTCAGAAGGAATGGTACCAGCTCCTCTTTTTGTATGTCTGGTAGAATTCAGCTGTAAACCCATCTGGACCTGGACTTTTGTTGTTTGGTAGGCTATTAATTGCTGCCTCAACTTCAGCCCTTGTTATTCGTCTGTTCAAGGTTTCACCTTCTTCCTCGTTTAGTCTTGGGAGGGTGCAAGTGTCCAGGAATTTATCCATTTCTTTCAGGTTTCCTGGTTTATGTGCATAGAGTTGTTTGTAGTAGTCTCTGATTGTAATTTTCATTTCTGTGGAGTCAGTGGTGATATCCCCTTTATTGTTTTTTATTGCATCTATTTGATTCTTCTCCCTTTTCTTTTTTATTAATCTGGCTAGTGGTCTATTTGGTTGATATTTTCAAAAAACCAGCTCCTGAATTCATTGATTTTTTTAGGGTTTTTTTGTGTCTCTATCTCCTTCAGTTCTCTGATCTTAGTTATTTCTTGACTTCTGCTTGCTTTTAAGTTTTTTTAATCTTGCTCCTCTAGCTCTTTCAATTTTGATGATAGAGTGTTGATTTTAGATCTTTCCTCGCTTCTCCGGTGGACATTTATTGCTATAAATTTCCCTCTAGACACTGCTTTAAATGTATCCCAAGATTCTGGTATGTTGTGTCTTCGTTCTCGTTGGTTTCAAAAAACATCTTTATTTCTGCCTTCATTTCATTGTTTATCCAGTTGATATTCAGGAGCCAGTTGTTCAGTTTCCATGAAGTTGCGTGGTTCTGAGTTAGTTTCTTAATTCTGAGTTCTAATTTGATTTCACTGTGATCAGAGACTGTTTGTTGTGATTTTTATTCTTTTGCCTTTGCTGAGGAGTGATTTACTTCTAATTATGTGGTCAATTTTAGAGTAGGTGCCATGCAGTGCTGAGTAGAATGTATATTCTGTGGATTTGGGGTGGAGAGTTCTATAGATGTCTATTAGGTCCACTTGGTCCAGATCTGAGTTCAAGTCCTGGATATCCTTGTTAATTTTCTGTCTCATTGATCTAATATTGACAGTGGCGTGTTAAAGTCTCCCACTATTATTCTGTGGGAGTCTAAGTCTCTTTGTAGGTGATTAAGAACTTGATTTATGTATCTGAGTGCCCCTGTATTGGGTGCATACATATTTAGGATCATTAGCTCTTCTTGTTTCATTGATCCTTTTGCCATTATGTAATGGCCTTCTTTGTCTCTTTTGATCTTCGTTGGTTTAAAGTCTATTTTATTAGAGTCTAGGATTACAACTCCAGCTTTTTTTGGCTCTCCATTTGCTTGATAAATCTTCCTCCAACCCTTTATTTTTAGCCTATGTGTATTCTTGCACCTGAGATGGGTTTCCTGAATACAGCACACTGATATGTTTTGGCTTTTTATCCAATTTGCCAATCTGTGTCTTTTGATTGGGGCATTTGTCCGTTTACATTTAAGGTTAATATTGTTATGTGTGAATTGGATCCTGCCATTTTGATGCTAGCTGGTTGTTTGCCTGTTAGTTGACACATTTTCTTCACTGTGTCGATGTTCTTTACCATTTGGTATGTTTTTGGAGTGGCTGGTACTAGTTGTTCCTTTCCATGTTTAGTGTTTCTTTCAGGAGCTCTTGTAAGGCAGGCCTGGTGGTGACGAAATCTTTGAGAAATTGCTTGTTTGTAAAGGATTTTATTTCTCCTTTGCTAATGAAGCTTAGTTCGGCTGGATATGAAATTCTAGGTTGAAAGTTTTTTCTTTAAGGATGTTGAATATTGGCCCCCACTCTCTTCTGGCTTGTAGAGTTTCTGCCAAGAGATCCGCTGTGAGTCTAATTGACTTTCCTTTGTGGGTAACCTGACCTTTCTCTCTGGCTGCCCTTAGCATTTTTTCCTTCATTTCAACCCTGGTGAATCTGACGATTATGTGTCTTGGAGTTGCCCTTCTTGGGGAATATCTTTGTGGTGTTCTCTATGTTTCCTGAACTTGAATGTTGGCCTGCCTTGCTAGGTTGGGGAAGTTCTCCTGGATAATATCCTGAGGAGTGTTTTCCATCTTGGGCTCATTCTCTCTGTCACATTCAGGTATGCCTATCAAACATAGATTAGGTCTTTTCACATAATCCCTTATTTCTTGGAGGCTTTGTTCATGTCTTTTCACTCTTTTTTGTTAATCTTGCCTTCTTATTTTATTTTGTTGAGTTGATCTTCAATCCCTGATATTCTTTCTTTGGCTGGGTTGTTTCAGCATTGAAACTTGTGTGTGCTTTGCAAAGTTCTAGTGTTGTGTTTTTCAGCTCCATCAAGTCATTTATATTTTTCTCTAAGCTGTTTATCCTAGTTGGCATCTCATCTAACTTTTTTTCTAGGTTCCTAGTTTCTTTGCATTGGGTTAGAACATGTTATTTTAGCTCTGAGAGGTTATTACCCACCTTCTGAAGTCTGTTTCTGTCATTCATCTGAATCATTCTCCATCCATTTTTGATCCCTAGCCGGTGAGGAGTTGTGATCCCTTGGAGGAGGAGAGGTGTTCAAGTTTTTGGTGTTTTCCTCCTTTTTGCGCTGGTTTCTTCCCATCTTAGTGGTTTTATCTATTTGTGGTCTTTGTAGTTGGTGACTTTTGGATGGGGTCTCTGAGTGGATGTCCTTTTTGTTGATGTTGAAGCTATTTCTTTCTGCTTCTTAGTTTTCCTTCTAACAGTCAGGCTCCTCTGCTGCAGGACTGCTGGAGATCCACTCCAGACCCTGCTCACCTGGGAACTGCCCATGGGGGCTGCAGAACAGAAAGGGTTGCTGCAAATTTCTTCCCTGCTATCCTTGTCCCAGAAGGGCACCCACCAGATGTCGGCCTGATCTCCCCTTTATAATGTGTCTCTTTGGGTATATGGGGGTCAGGGAGCTACTTGAGGAGACACTCTGTTCCTTATAGGTGCTCAAGTGCTGTGCTGGGAGCTCTGCTGTTCCATGCAGAGCTGCTGGGCAGGTACTTTTAAGTCTGCTGCAGCTGACCTCATAACCACCTCTTTTCCCAGGTGCTCTGTCCTAGGAAGGTTGGCTTTATTTATAAGACCCTGTTGTGCTTGCTCCTGCCTTTCTTTTTTACAGATGCCCTTCCCTGCATGGAGTAGTCTGTTCACAGTCTGCCAGCAGAGGCATTGCTGAGCTGCTGCAGGCTCTGCACTGCTGCTGTGTGAACTGCGTCGGTGGTCATGGGCTGCCTTGGTAGTGGGGGATGCCCTTCCCCTCACTGAGTTGGATGGTTCTAGGTCCAACTGCACTTACTGTGAAACTCTCAATCCCGAGTGTTTTCAGTTTGTTTGTTTTGTGGGGGTGGTACCTGCCAAGCCAGATCCCCTGGCTCCCTGTCTTAGCCCTCTTCCTTTCAGTTGAATGAGTGGTTCTGTCTCCCAGGCATTCCGGGTGCCAGCTGAAAAGGCAGCTCAGACTTGTGTGAGTTTCTGTGTGTCAACGAGGCACCGGCTGAAACTGCCCTGCAGGAATCTCCTGGTCTGTGGGCAGTGAAAACTTGTTTGGAAATGCGGTGGGCACTCACCCTTTGTGCCGTTCTCGCTGGGAACTGCACTCCGGAGCTGTTCCTATTTGGCCGTCTTGGATCCCTCTCCTGTTGGTTGTAATATCAGGCACAAGACATAGACGAGTTTAGAAAAGAAAGATATGGAGTGGTGGATTTGATGATATAAAAATGAAAATTAAAATCTTTCTGAATTTTTAATGTAAAAATGAAAAACTTTCTAAATTTTAATTTTAAAATTAAAGAATTTGGTCAGTTAAAAACATAAATAAAATTAAAATGATATAAATAGACTTCGAAAATATTTATGACTGTTAATAATACAATAGCCTTAATACATTAAAATATTTTTCAAATCAATAACGAAAAAAGGTCAGCTGGGAATTCATAAAGAAATATGAATTCTCAATAAACATGTAAACATTGGTTCAATTTCACTATTAATTTGCTAAAAGTATAACAATGATATGTATATATATATGTGTCTATACATATCAAATTGGCAAAGATTTTGAATACTAAGTACTAGGTATTTTATGGCAAAAAGAGGCATATAATGCTTTCAAATAAGCTGCTTTGAACTGCTTTCAAAGAAACAGTTCGGAACTATTTTATAAGAGCTTTGGTTTTGTTAAGGAATAATTTATGCGGTGTCATTGAGACGAGCAGTGGTTAGTTAGTCCAACAGGTAGCTTTAAGGAGGAAATTGTACAACTTAAAACCCACACAAAATATATGAATGCACCTAACTCTTATGGAAGGCTAAGGCCTTTTGTCTGAGGTGGGCCCTTTGAATAGAGTTTATAATGTATCATCTAAATTTCAAAGTTGGGATTCAAGAATCTAAGGCACTTGCAGAATAATCTGAATGTAGATTCTTTTCACTTACCATTTAAAAAATCTTTCGTATTTTTTCACTCAACATCTAACTCTTCAGAAATGTATCTTTAGTTACCTGTCTTTGTTGATACTTACTCAAGAATTTCACATTGAAATAGGATCAGTTTTTATATAGCTAATTAACTTACGTGATCACAGTAACATGTACAACTGATATAAATAGGTTTGGGGCACATAAAATTTTTTTTGGTAACTGCACAATTTAACCAGTAGGAGCAAGTAGTTAACCAACCAAGAGTATATGGTGCTGGGGAAATCCATTAGTCTAAGGCTAGGACTGGAGGACATCAGATATGCCAGAGCTGTATAAATGGAGGTTGATTAAGGGAACTTCTACTGTACGTACAATTATTTCAGTACTTAAGATGATAAGTACAATTGTATAATTACTATATCCCCTGCGGAACTGAAAGTTGCTTAAGTGTGGATGCTGTCTCTTATCTGTGGCTGTATTTCCAGAGTTTAAAATAAGGTCTAGCACAAAATAGGAGTGAAGCAAATGTTTCTTGAAGGAAGGAAGGAACAAAATGTTTGAGCTGTTTTATTTAGTAATATTTTGCTTCTAGAAATCTGCCTGAGTATAAATTTGACCGATATATGTCCAACATCTATGTTAAGCATATTTATTCAAAGTTCTTTATGACAGTTTAAAAATAGCAATAAGATTGTTCATTGAAGCACTGTTTGTAATAGTAAAACTCATATAACAATACAAAAAAATTAGTCATGGTTGTGTGTGGAAAAGTATTATAAAGTCATTAAAATCCTTAGTTTCCCCAAAAGTTAAAAACCTTTTTCAAACTGCCTATTGGGTTCTATGTTCACTAACTGGCTGATGGGATCAACAGAAGCCCAGGCCTCAACATCAGTTAATATACTCACATAACAAACCAGGACATGTACCCCTTGAATCTAAAAAAAAAATAAGCCACGCCTTCCAAAACATCTTTTTAAAAGAACATGGAAAGTGCTCAAAATTTGGTATTAATTTCTGTAAGTACAGTTAAAAATTATATATAGCATCCCAAATTTTAAAGAAAGTATAGTTATTTATACCTACACATATCAAAGGCTGGAAAGAATACCATTATGGTTAGCAGTAATCCTCTGGCTTGTGTATGATTTTTATTTTCTTGTCCATAAATGTTATGTATTATTTTATAGTCAGAAGAAGAAAGGAAAGTTTAAAATTGAACTGTTACTTTTTCGTTCTCATGCAATGAGAGGAAATGGATTAGCACTTAGAAGAGCAGAAAGCAGTCAAAACGGAGCAGCTGAGACAACACAGGCAGTTCTGGAGTATCATAGTCACAGAGGAAGACAAATTAAGAAAATGACAGAAAAAAGGTTATGTTCCAAGAATTAAGTTTGAAGTGGCAACAATCATGAAAGATATAAATTATATTATCTAAGGTAAATAATAATTGGTGTGGCTTCAATAAGTTATGCAATATCAATTTTATTGAATAAGGAATAATAAAGAGAAATGGCTGTCATTTAATTAAAAAAAAAGAATTCAGCCAAATGATAAAATCAACCATTAATAGGATTTAAAGCTAGATATTTCTTGCAGTTTTATTCCTACTTATTTTTATCTGCAAGGTTGTCACTGTTTGAAGTTACCTAATTAGGTTAGTCTCCCATGAGTTGACATCTTTCCCAAGAAGGGATCTGGGAAAGCATGTGCTGACCTCTTAGCAAAACATTGTACAAAGCTTCATACACCAGGTCAGTACTCTGCTGCATGGAGACTTATAACCTACAGGTGTGCTCTATTGGAAATGGACCTGGAGACTGGCCCGAAGGAACCGTCAGGCTGTCAGATTTCCCTTGGCAGAAGCCAAAGTCACTGGGTCAGGCTAAAGTCAATATTGTGAATCAGTAGAGTTATTCAAAGCAGAAATAAGAGCTGATGTGCAGGTAAGGAATCCAACGGCAAGCGGCAACAGCAGACAGCCTGATGCTATTGATCTTTCTGACTTCCTGCTCATGCTACCAGATTTTTATTTCTCCTGAGGGGGAAGAAGTGGGAGATCTCTATAAGCTGAATGCATGTCCCCAGTAGGGCCCAAGAGCAAAATGGTAGAGATTAGCGCAGAAGCTATGTCTAAGTTTTGTTGATTCATGGTGCTTGTGAGGATTAAGTGGCGTAGCATATATAAAAGCATTTAGATAAATGTCTGGTACATGGAATAAACACAATATAAGCCATAGTTGTTGTTGTTATTATTATGGATCTTGAAGGATATGTGAAATTTTAATGGGATCAGGAGGTGTAGTGATTTCCATCCTTTGTTTAGAGACAAACCTTGGCTTGAACCATGCAGGGAGTGTACTAATAATAGAGCATCTCCAGGTTCTTTACCAGCTCTTGGAGTTGGGCTTTAAAATGTGTGTTTTAAACCTCCCTAAATTATTCTGATGCACAGTCAGGTTTGAGATCATTGAAGCTGGGGCTGTAAATGGACTACAACAGCATAATGAAATGCAAGGAAGTGAGAATATTTATGGCATCTTTGAATAGGGAATCACCCCAGTTTATCTGGGTGGGCGAGAGTTCTTACAGACAACAAAAGCAATTATGGAGGGTTATAGTCACAGAGGAAGAAAAATTAAGAAAATGATAGATAAAAAGACCATGCTCTAAGAATTAAATTTCAAGCGACTAGAACCATGGAAGAAGTTACATGATTTAAGGTAAAGAATAATTGGTGTAGCTTCAATAAGTTATGTAATATTATCAATTTTATTGAATGGAGACGGATAATAAAGAGAAATGGCTATCATTTAAGAAAAATAAGAATCCAGTCAAATATAAAATTAACTGAGAGAGCAAGAACTGAGAGTTCTCACGCCACAGATGGAGATAAGTTCATAAAGGTAGTTTGGGGCTGTTAAATAAATGATCTTGGGGCTTTGTTAGTTGACTCTACTGACTAGGCCGTAGAAATTCATTGAAGATTGAGTGGGGGCAAAGAGTGATATGTTTGGACTTGAGAATCCGAAACATAAATTTGAATGTTTCTGGGGGAAAGAGGTGGGGAAATGATGCTTTATCTCGCTTTAAAGTCATGATTCTCGAATTTAATTGCAACTAAAAATTTCTTGAGTAGCTCTTAAACAATAGTCATGCTCTGGTCCCAAGTCCAGAAGACCTGGTTTAATTGTCTTAGCATAGAGCATGCATGTTGAAAGCATACCTATTAGCCCATCTTTTTACTCAGGACTCTGTCTTCTCTTCCATTAGATCAGAAGACCTGGCCATGCCCATATTTAAGGCAGACTCTCAATGTGTACACTAGATAACATCCTCTCTCACCAACTCAAGGACTTGACTTCTTCAGTTGTTCCTTTTTCTCCTCTGCATCATCTATTACCTCATCTCTACTGGATCATTCTTATTATCATAAAACCATACTTGTCTCTCACATCTTGAAAAAAGATTCTCCTGACCCCTCAATTTACCTCCTACCTCATTTATTTGCTCCAAATTACAGCAATACCCTTGAAGGAATTTCCCAGATGTACTGTATCTCATTTTTATTCTTCCTATTTTCTCTTTTAAAAACCTCAATCAGGCTTTGATTCCTATTCATTGGCTGAAACTGTTCTTGTCAAGGTCACCAAAGATCTACATTTTTCCAAAACCAGTAGTTAACTTCCAGCAGTGACTTAATTTGATATTACAGGAGGTATTGTCACAAAGTATCATTTCTTTCTATTAAAATGTTTCCTTCACTTATTTTTATTAGCGATCATCTGTTTCTTGGTTTTCTTCCAATTCAGCAGTCACCCTTCCTCATTCTCCTTGAAGGATCCTCATCTTTCTGGCTAGTGCTGAACTCTCTCTCTCTAGACTTCCTTGATGTGGTCAAGCAGTTCTATGGCTTTGAACACTATTTGTACATTCATGACTTCTAAATGTTTCTTACAAAAATCTCCAACATTTTCCCTTATGTACAGTATTATGTATCCAAGTCCGTGTATTTCTAACATGCATTTCAAACCTACCTTTCCAGTAACATACTTTGCCTCTCTACCTTCTGCCCCAAATACACTCTTTTCTCAACCTTCCCCATCCCCTAAGGGATTATTAAGGCAAAATTTTGGAATCATCCTTGATACCTCTCTTTCTCTCACATTCAACATACAATCTATTAGCAGGCCTTACTGATATCTGCAAAATATATTCATAACTTTGCACCACCTGTGCAGTTATCACCTGATTTTTCCAGGAAGTTCTATTTCATGTTGTTGATAGCTTTCACTTTTACTCTGACATGTGTCCTAATTTGGGCAATGCCATTTCAGTATCATCTCCCTCCTGGACTATTGTTATTGACAGTCAATTGTCTCCTTGATTTCATACCCTTTTTAGGATGTCTTTCTCTAATATGAGCTTCCTAAAGCATAGATCAAATTACTTTTCTGTTCAATCACTCTGGTGTTTTTCATCCTTAGGGTAACCTATACTGTACTGCAGAAATACATTCCAGTGGTGAAAACTCCAAAAGCTGTTACTCACACATGTCCATTGTAGTCTCTTGGGAATGGTGATCTCAGTTCCTGATAAATCCATCAGGACCCAAGCGAGTAGAGGCTTAACCTTACCGTAGCTCAACCAGTTGAAGCATGCAGGATTCTTGGATGTTAAGGCAGATGAAGACAGAGTCTGAAGAACCTCGTATGATCTTTTTTACAGCCTCGGTTCAGGGATGACATATTATTTCCGTTATTATTTCTTTGGCCACATCTAGTGAAATGGTTTTTACCAAACGGAGAAGTGTATTTCTTACAGCCTAAAAGGAGAGGAGAACTAGAAATTCATATATATACACATTTACATAAACCTATATATATGTATGTATGTGTATAATATATGAATATATATATATATATATATATATATATATATATATATATATATATA